>NW_006261964.1:29707317-29920768 GCF_000493195.1 Citrus x clementina | reverse complement strand
TTTCATGTTAGCTGTGGTCTGCTTTACCCATCAAATTCTTAATAGTGGTATCAAAGCAACTGGTTGTATTTTTTGGAGTCTGTGGTACTGTTAAGGTAAAAGTACTATTCACGTATACAGTACTGTTCCCGTATACGATTACTGTTCACGTGAAACGGTGGAAGCTGATCCTAGCAAAGTTAATTTGTGGTGAAAAGCGATGGCGGGAAAATACGAAATTGAGAAGTTCAACGGAAATAATTTTTCGTTGTGGAAAATGAAGATAAAAGTTGTATTGAGGAAAAATAATTGCTTGGCAGCAATTGGAGAAAGGCCCATAGAGATAATTGATGACAAATAGAACGAGATAGACGGCAACACCATTTTTTATCTACACTTGGCACTTGCAGATAGAGTATTATCTAATGTGACAGAGAAAAAGATAGCAAAGAAAGTATGGGATACTCTTACAAAATTGTAAGAGGCCAAAACGCTGCACAACAAGATCTTCTTAAAAAGAAAACTCTATACCCTTCGAATGGTGGAATCTATATTAGTAACTAACTTAGGGATGGTAAATTTTTCAGGACCCGGCCCGGACCCGGATAAACCCGGACGATCCGGTCCGGGTTAAACCCACCCCGGGTGCATAAAAATGAGGATCCGGGTAGCATTTTTTCAAACCCAGATACATGCGGGTCCGGTTGCGGGTTTAACCGAACCCGGATTCCGAAAACCCGGACGCGCACTAAAATATTAATAATTAATTAATTAATTAATTTTTATTATTAAATATAAATATAAAAGCCAAAAGTAAAAAAAAAAAAAGGAAAGAAACGAAAAGAAACCCTAAATCCCCACCCCAACCGCCACCTTTATTTTCCTCTTCCTCAACATCAATTCAATTCATCATCATCCACCCATCGTCAATTCATTATCAACAATAATAACAATCAATATCATCCTCAACATCAATTTAAATCATTGTCAATTCATCATCGATCATCATCAAAAGCAACAAACAATCTTTGGCACCATCAAATTCAACCTTATCTCTCATCTCTCATCAAATTCGATCTCATTTCTCTCTTGTTCTTGGATACTGGATCTCAAACCTTGCTCGCTACTCTCATGGCTGCCACCTCCTCGATTCGCTGGTGCCTCAACCGACACCTTAAAGAAACTGCTAATCTACTCTTGTTGGCGCTCGATCTCATCTCTCTCTTGTTCGTGGATGCTGGATCTCAAACCTTGCTCACTGCTTTCATGGCTACTGCCTCTTGGACTCGCCGGTGTCTCAACCAACACCTCAAATAAACCGCTAATCCACTCTTGTACAGAGTCAAAAGGGGCATGCACAAAGGCTTTATTATTCCAGCCTCCAAGTTTCCGGGTTCAAAACCCGCAATCCGGAAACCCGAATTTTTCCGGGTTGAATCCGTACCGGACCCGGAGAAAGAAAATGCGGGTTTATATCCGGATCCGGGAAGGAGAATTGGCATCCGGGTCCGGAACCGGAAAGGCCAGACCCGGACCCGGACCCGGTTTTTGCCATCCTTAAACTGACTACGTCAACACCTTGAAAACTATATTTTCACAACTCACAACGTTGGGTCATAATATAGAGGAAAATGAACATGCGGAACTTCTACTTCAAAGTCTACTAGATTCATATGATTAACTCATCATTAACCTGACGAACAACAATTCAATGAACAGTCTAATTTTCGACGATGTTGCAACCTCCGTATTAAATGAGGAAAGTAGGCGAAAAAACAAGGAAGACATACTGGTAAGTTCGCAGCAGGCAGAAGCGTTATCAGTGACGAGAGGGAGATCAACGGAACGTGGCCCCAATGGGAGTCACAATCATGGTAGATCAAAATCCAAAAGTAAGAAAAATGTTAAATGCTACAACTGTGGCAAAAAAGGGCACGTCAAGAAAGAGTGTTGGAACAGCCAGAAGAGATGAGAGGGCAAAGAACCTGAGTCATCAAATGCTCAGAGGTGTGTAGCAAGTACCTCGGATGATGGCGAAATTATCTACAGCGAGGCAACAACTGGTTTAGAAGGCAGAAAACGGTTATCTGACGTCTGACTTATATACTCAGGAGCCACCTGGCACATGACCTTTCGGAGAGAATGGTTCTACACATTAAATCTATCTCAGGAGGATCTGTATATATGGGTGATGATTATGCCTTAGAGATCGATGGTATTAGTACAACCAATATAAAAATGTTTGATGGTACAATTCGCACAATTGAGGAGGTACGACATGTCAAAGGCTTGAGGAAGAATTTATTGTCTTTAGGACAAATGGATAGTCGTTGGTATAAAACTCATGTAGAAAATGAGATCATGAAGATTGTTAAAGACGCGCTTGTATTAATGAAGGCAGAAAAGATCGGTGCGAAGCTATTCATGCTTAAAGATGAAACACTACAGGAAAACTGATGCGTGTGTCGCATTAAATGGAGAAGAGTCGACGATGATAAGACATCTCAAACTTGGCCACATGTGGAATAAGGTTTGAAAATTCTCTCTGAGCGGAACTTACTTCCGGGACTCAAATCACTAAGTTTACCATTCAGTGAGCATTGTATTACAAGTAAGCAGAATAGATTAAAATTTAGCAGATCTGTTTCCAGAAGTAAATGTATTATAGACTTGGTTCATTCTGATGTTTGAGAATCACCGGATATATCCATGAGAGGAGTAAAGTACTTGGTGACTTTTATTAATGATTATTCTAGGAAACGTTGAGTGTATCCAATCAAGAAAAAGTCAGATGTGTTTCCAGTATTCAAACAATACAAAACGCGGGTAGAACTTGAATCCAGGAAAAGATCAAGTGGTTGAGGACAAATAATGGTGGAGAGTATACAGACGGCGAGTTTCTTGCTTTCTGTAAGCAAGAAAGTATTCAGAGGCAGTTCACGGTGGCATACACTCCCCAACAAAATGGAGTGACAAAGAGGGTGAACAAGACTCTTACAAAAAGGATAATTTTTTCACTATACAGGGAGAATTACAAGTATTTTGAGATAAATTCATCACTACCCAAGACCCAATTTATTACACACACTCTCATATATAAATATTGAAAACAAATTATTATAAAGAGAAACTTATTTTCTCTCTTTTATAAACTCTCGGATGCACTCAAAATGAGATGCAAAACTCATTTGCATGGCTCCCTTTTTATAGCCAATTGTTAGCTAACAAATTCCACAAGTTAGGTTTGGCAGCCACCTAACTCATCCACCTCCATTTCATTTTGTCAATAGTCAGCAATTACCAAATCAAAATGTCAATGACGGCACCAAATTTCTAAAAGTCTTATACTAATTTTCACCAATTTCTAGAAGCCTTGTACAGATTTTCAACAAGTAGATGTGTAGTATCCCTTTAGCATAGCCCGGCTAGAGAGAACAAAAAAAGAAGAGGAATGTTTTTTCCTTCATTAGGTTGAGTTAGCTGAACCTGAGGATCTAACCAGTAGACTATTAAATACATCATGCTAGAGCAATTCTTTACAAATTCAGACATATTATGCACCAATGCTTGTTGCATCAGTCTGAAAATGCCCATGAAGTGTGAGATTGTTAGGTAATTCTCTTGAATGACAGTAAAATTATCCATTAATATTCCTTAACACACTTCCTACAAAACTAACAAAAGCATCTAATTAGTGTTTCCACAGAGCTTGCTTTCCAATCTGGTAAACAACTTGACACCTCCATTGCAAGCATTTTAGCAACAGCAACGAGTACTCACTTGTCTGCCCTACCTTTGGCGCCATATAACTTTATGTCTAAAAATTTTAACAGTTTGATGTAATATTTGTCAACATTAACATATATTAAATGAGTTTGAATGTGATATAAAACTTCTCTTCCCTAAAGAAAAGTTACACCTTTTAACTATATCAAATGAGCATATTTTGCAGCATGGTGCTGTGCTGGTAATCCTTAGGGTTCCCTTTAAAAACTAACTTCTACCTTAACATAATAACCTTAAATTCCCGTAACTATACAACAAATCTTTTATTTATGTTAATGTCCTGTGATTAATCCTGTTCAGCATCTGGAACTCTAAATACTGGACAAATGAACTATAATGAATACAACAATGCCGTTTATGCACCAAAAAAAAAAAAAAACACCTGGACAAAGCCAATCTTGCACATAGGAAAAAAGGAGGCAAGGAATAGAAAGAAAGAAATAGTTTACCAGTTCCCATCCATGCTTTACTGAATTGCATTATGGGAATGTTCAACAGGGATTATATTTTCCTGCATGCTATGATTTCCAGAGTATCATCCACTGATATAGCAGATTTGCCCTAAACATCAATCAACCACTTAATAGTCATATACAATATACACCAAATGACTAGTGAAATTCAAATTTGTGATTAACCGCATTTAGACAGGTAACTTTCTAAACCAAAATCACCCAGACAATAATTTAAAAAGCAAAAAAAAAAAATCACATGACCAGTGATTCTATCCGGCTCTTTAATCAAACGAACTCTGGTCTGAGCATCCTGCCACAATCTATCACCAGCCCAGATAAAAAAAAATCACATTTTTACCAAATTGAACGTTAAAAAATTCATTTTTTTACCAAAAAAAAAAAATCACATAGCAGTGAATCAAACACAATTGTCAATATACAAAATCTAAGAACACTAACCTGCCAGCTACGTAAACATTGAAAGCAATATAGATGATATCCTGGTCCTAGTAATCATACTGGATAGCTTGTTACTCGATCCCCCGCTTTGCATTTTTTTTCCTTTTTATCTCTCTTTAAATCTTGTGCCCTTTTCTTTCTCTTTTCCGTATCGATGGATCAAAAAAGAGTTGATTTTTAACTTTTTTGGGCGATCGTTTTAAGAGGGTTTCTTGTAAAGATTTTGTAAATGAGATCTATTGTTTGATTTGATGGAGGTTTTATGTTGGATTTTGATAACTGATAAAAAGTGAGAGCTTTGTTGTGTTGTGTTCGGAGGAGAGTTAGTTTTTTGTGGTCACTCGGTTCCAGTGCCACTTTCTCAAAATAACGAACATCTATCTAATTTTAACTTTTTTTATTACCAAATAAGAAAAATAAATAATAATATTTTTTATTTTTTATGTTGTAAATAATGTTAAAACATAATTTTTTATTTTCTAGCCGTACACGATATTTTACTAGACTCTACTCGTGCCATTCAGCTGGAGAGATTCGCCTCAGGGCGAGAGATGAGGGTACATAGCTGAGCTGGTATTTTTTATTACTCAACAATAATAACAATCTGTAAGTTGTAACGTTACTAATTTATTTATAAAAAAAAAAGTGAGCTGGATCTTTAGATGGTTTGCCAACAAACCATACCTTGATTGCTCTAATTGAAAATAATAATTACCAATAAAAAACAAATGGGAATAATTAACCTACCATCCAATTCAAAAATGAAAAAAAGTGCAATAAATCAACCCAGATTTTGTTGATATACAAAGCACATTTTCCTGTTTACAAACTGGATCCATTTATTAAGTAACATTGGCGCACAGCAAATGAAATTAAAAAAAATGGGGTAATTGGCTAGCCATAAAAGAGTGGAGCTATTGGCACCCCTACATTATTCTTACAAAACCCCACTTTAAATAAAATTATAATTAAGGATAATTGAAAATTAAACACATATAGATTTTTTTCCAGCAAATTACTTAATTCATAATCAATCCTTTAAAAAAAAATTATATATGCTACTTCATATTTAACTAAAATAAATTATACAAATGTAGAATAATCTATTGTTCTCTTTTGATTTCTTATTGATTAAATATTTTTATACTTAAAATTACTTTGAAATATGTGTTATTTCAACCAATGATGAACACTAAAAAACTAATCACCCATATAACTTTTTAATTTGTGTGTAGATTAATAATAAAATTAAAAATAGCACAATAATACTTTGAGTTTTAATAATAAAATAAATCAAATAAAAATTGAGAACTTAGAAAAATATATCTAAAAAAATGACATTTTCGAAAATAAAATAAATATAACTAAAAATGAGATTTTATGAGGAGATGAGAGGGGGTGCCAATAGTCCAACTCGCCATAAAATGATAAAAAGTACCAGAATATCAGCTTTATGGTTACTATGATCATTATTGGGCTGAATCTAGGCCCAACTAATTTTCGTATGTCTCCCATACTGGGCCATTATGAGCAACCTTTCATACAAATATAGAACCTGTAGAAGCCCATAGAAAAACAAGAAAAGGGTTACAAAGCTCCTTATAACTAATTTTAATTCAGAGAGAATTTGGGATCGTTTATGAATTTGTGCATATAGTTGTGATTCACAATCACAATTTATAAATTTAACAAGTTAGATTAGGTGGATAGAATTAAGAAAATACCACTGTCATGGTTTCCAATTTAATTTCATAGTAAAAGATAAGACATAAATTATAATAGGACACCAATAGTATATTCTATTGCTTTCTGAATGTCTGAATACAAGCATTGAACTTTTGAGACAACCTAGAGTATTTGGGGCAAATATAAGGGACTCTCAATGAGGAATTATGGCTGCAACAACTTGAAGATATCATTTTTCAATTATGTCGAATTTGTTGAAACATTTGCTATCTATGAAAGTTTAAGGATGACCAAATTTTGATGGGGGCTTTATCCCTTAATTATTGAATCGGATTCACAAAATGTGATTAGGCTGATTACAAAATTTGATCTTAAATTATCTAAGGAATGACAGAATAATTAATAATGGTACGATAATTTGCATTATAGTTCAAAATAAATAAAAAATATATTACACTCCCAACAAGTACCATTTTAACTAACACATCCAACAAAATTTATGTTTCAGTGTACAGATTTCTTTCTAGAGTAATATCATAGCGATTTTTTTTTTTAAATTTTTGTAATTCTTGTTACTTTTCACACAATCATGTAAAGTAAGAATAATTGCCTTCGCCGGCTTTTGTGCATCATTGCGTTGGAATGAAGCTAAAAAATATTGACATGAATATGAATAGAATGATAATTACAACTCAAAGCAAATATTAATAATCAGCTTACCACTGTCACTCACCGAACACCTTATCTAGTTCCTGCAACATATATACTTGATTACTTTTCAGAACTATAAAATAAAATTGACAAGAAAGAGAACAAATAAATTAGAGTGTTGGGTGGGTTTAGAATAAATAAATTAATGAATGATTTCTGGGATTGGCTTGCATCACCGACTGCAATCAGTCTTTTATATTTCCACTTCCACCACATAATTTTTTTAAAAAATTTTATTTAATAAGAATTAGATTGTCACCATCTGATGACGTTCACGGGTAGAGAGCATACGGCCAGACAAAAAGATTGTATCTAAAATCTGAAATGTATAGATTGCTTAATATGAATTATTGAATGGCCAGTGCTACGTTACGTTAATCGTAACGTACGCTAGTGTGTGTGGCGTACGTTACGATTAACGTAACGTAGCGGGATTCTTATTGGATTTGATTTCTCTTAATATTTTATATATGTGTAAAGATTATTTTTAGAGCGACAACTGTAAAAGTGTTTATTGGCAAAGATTTGTAAGTGTAATTTCAAAATTAACTCTTTTAATAAGTCATCCCATTTTACTAACCACTATTAATTATGGTGTGGAATTTTGAAAAGCCTTTTGTCATTTTGTTTGTCTTTACACTGATAAGGGGATGTACATTGCATAAGCAGTCTCAATTTTCCTGTTGCTTGTCTTTCTCTTTGCGACGTGCTTTCTAGCCGCTTAAAAGGACCTTAATATATGATTCATGAAACCAACTCTATTTTGAAACACAATAACAACGACACCTTGTGATTTGGTAAATGGTCGCGAAGATTCTCTTATTTTTTTAAATAATCACACATATTCTTTTATAGAACATGTAAACTCTTTTTTAAGTTGATAAATAATTATACAAACCCTTAAGTTTGTAATCATTTATTCCTTCACAATCATATATACCCACCTTTTTTTTTCATAATTAATTTCATACTCTATTTTGTTCCTATTCTCTATCACTAAAAATAAAAAAAAAAATCTAACATATAGGATTCAGACACTGAGTCCCTTCTTAGAGTCCGCTAGAAGAGCCGATGGTGCTAGAATCTGCATTTTTTTGACAAACAATAGAATAAACAAGGGGAAAAGGCAAATAAATATTCTTTTAATGTACAATTTTAATGATTTATACTATAAACTTATTGTCACATTGTTGTATATATATATATATATAAAGAGTTTTGATATTGCATTATTTGAAATATGTGTGTGTGTGGTTTTTGCTCTTTTATATAGACCTACATTCACGTAAATATTCACAATAAATTTATAAATTAATTCCGTCTTAAAAAAAAAAAAAAGAACTCCTGGGTCCGTAACATATTCATAAAATGGAACATGCGTTGATGGTAGAACCTTGTGTTGTTGATGGGTATGCTCGGTCATAATAATTCCATTTCGAAAAACAAGCTTCAGTACTAAGAGATAATAATATATATATATATATATATATATACAGACGACAAAATGTAAACAAGTGGCGATTTTTTTTTTTTTAAAAAACGTGGTTGAAGACTTGAAGTCGTTATCAGCTTGAATTATTATTGTCTTAATTTTGTCTTTTGCATGTTTAATGCATTTGACTAATTTAAAAAAAAAAAGTTTATTAAATTGTTATGATTATTTTAATTTTTTAATTAGAGACTTTGAGTTCGCTTATGGCCTATCCCAGTTAAAAGAAGATTATGCACATAAACTTATATATATATATATATATATATAAGTTTGTGTGAGAGGGCATGACTAATAAATTATTTCTTTTTTTTTTTCTAATTTGTTAAATGATTGCAGATTAAATCCATGCTGCGTTTACTTTTTGGATTTGAGTGAGAATCCTGAGGAGTGGGAATCCTTAGATTAGGAGTGTGGAATGGGAGTGGGAGTGCGAGTAGGGTGTTTACTTAGACTAAATAAAAATATGGATTGTCAATCAGAATCCTAATTATTTGTTTACTTTGTCTTGTATTGGGAGTAAATTGTTTTAAATTATAATTTTATCCTTATGTATAGAATTATAATTTGTAATTAAAAAATTAATAAAAAATATATTTGGAAAATAAATTAAATATTTTATTATATTTATAAATTAATAATAATTACTAATATTCTTAATTATGTAAATCATAATTTTTTGTTAATTTAAATTTAAATTATGTGAATAAAAATTATTAATAATAGCAACACAAATGAAATATTATTATTGATAATATAGTACAAAATTAATATTTTTTTAGAATAAAATATTTATTATTATTAATTAATATTTATTAAAATTAATGTTTAATATTATTAATTTAAATATAATATTTATTTATTTTTATTTTATTAAATTTAATAAAATAAATATGATATAATTATTATTTTTAATAAATATGATATTATTTATTTTATTAAATATGATATTATTTATTTTATTAAATATTATTTATTTATTTTTATAAAGATAAAATGGGAAGAGGGGGGAGTGGATTCTCACTCCCAATCCCCCCTTTTTTAAGGTAAGTAAACACTGGAGTGAGAGGAATCCACACTTCATACTCCCACTTCAGAAAGTAAACACTGCCTTAATCTATTGCCAGTGTAGTAGTGCGTGTAAAATGGAAAATTTATAGCCCATAAAACTATGTGGCTATCTCCTCCGAAAACAAATAAAAATAAATAAATTAAAATACCCGACTGAGATAAAGAGAGTGATGTCTCCAAGACAAGCAACAGAAGAAAGGGAAAATTATCAGCTCTCTAACTTAAAATTACTTTATTTTTAAAAAAATTATAAAAATTTAAATTTGTTCAATTTTTTTTTTATCTTACACTTGCAATTTATATTAATTGTACCAAAAAAATAGAATTATATTTACAAAATAATCAAATAAAAATAAACATAATTACAACATGATTCTTATAATGATAATTATGTCTTTTAAATTTTATAATATTTTTATAAAATAACTTTATTAATAAAATTTTATTAATCGATTCGATATACAGTTTGATTTGATAATTTGTGCGGCTAATACTACTCTCAGATTTAACCAATTCGACATACGGTTCGATTTTTATTAATATGAAATGATTTAAAAGTACTAAAAAAAATAAAAATTGAATCAATTTCTCATCTTATTCGATAAATTTGTGATTTTGATAAAAATGTTCAGTCATAAGCATTTTTTAAAGAAAAAATTATAATTTTCTTGTTTAAAAAATGAGATTAAGCTTAAAATGTACATAATTATGATCAAACAAATGGATCCAAAAAGAATAAAATTATGTTTTGCGACTTCAAATAAAAATTAACAAGAAATCTTTGTCATAAAGTAAAAAATTTCGCCTAATACAACAAATACTATGTCATGTGAAAAAAAAAGAAGATAAAGTTTTATTTTAGAGTATATGCTCGTTTAGTTCTTATAGTTTAATTAATTGTCTATTTAGTTTTTATATTTTAAACAATACTTCAAAATATCATTATCGTTAAATATGTTACATTCTTACTCTTAAATTTTCTTAGCTTTTATCATCATATTCTTGCAACAAATATTCTTGATATTAATCAATTTATTTTTATAAAAGTTAACTTTAGCAAATTAACCAATAATGATATATTGACAAATTAACCAATAATTAGCAATATGGGATAACCAGTATGTTTAAAAAAATAATTAAAAAAATATTTTATAAAAATCAACATGATTTTTAGTCTCAAAATTTTATAATATTTTTAAAATAGAATAATTTTAAGGTGGATGGGCGACAATGCGTGTGGAAAAAGTTTGTAGCTAAGAGCATCTTTAAAATGTTATATTAATTTTACTCTTCAAATATCTATTTATTTACCTATGTGACAAAAAAGAGAGTAAAAAAAAATGTGTTATTCTCCAAAAGTCTCTTTAAATCTAAATAAGTTAATATTATTTTAATCAAATAAATATTTTTTCAAAAGAAAAATAAATAGTAATTAAAGCACTTCTCTCTCGAATAAAAAATAATAAAATATAAATTAAAAAGTGAGAAAACAACTCTATAAAATTTAAGAGAGAGAATAATTTATTATTTGAAAAATCTGAATTTGAGTGTCTTTCTAGAGTATTAAATGATGTTGAATTTGTTGAAGCAGTTGATATTTATGAAAATTTAAAGATGACCAAAATTTTGACGGGGGCTTTATCCTTTAATTATTGAATCAGATTCACAAAATATGATTAGACTGATTATCGGCAAGCTAAAGTGAGATTGGATGGCTAGTGGCAGAGATTTAAGATAAGATATGTTTAAGGGTGTTGCTAATGTTGTCTTTAAACTTGTCCCTAGAATTCATAATATAGTGGCTCACAAGTTGTCTAAATTGACTTTGTAGGAGCCAAATTATTGTCTTTTGGTTGCAAGAAGCTCTTGCCGAGCTTTCAACTTTGTTATCTTCTGATAAACAGTCTTCCAATCTGGTAATTAAAAAATTCAGAACTATTAAATAAAATTGACAAGAAAGAGAAAAAAACAAATTAGAGTGTTGGGTGAGTTTAGAATAAATAAATTAATGAATGATTTTAGGGATTGACTTGCATCACCGACTATAATCTGTCTTTTATATTTCCACTTCCACCACATAATTATTGGATTTGATTTCTCTTGACATTTTATATATGTGTAAGATTATTTTTAGGAGCGACAACCGTAAAAGTGTTTATTGGCAAAGATTTGTAACTGTAATTTCAAAATTAACTCTTTTTAAGTCATCCCATTTTACTAACCACTATTAATTATGTGTGGAATTTTGAAAAGCCTTTTGTCATTTTGTTTGTCTTTACACTGATAAGGGGATGTACATTGCATAAGCAGTCTGAATTTTCCTGTTGCTTGTCTTTCTCTTTGCGACGTGCTTTCTAGCCGCTTAAAAGGACGTTGACGATTCATGAAACCAAGTCTACTTTGAGTCTTGAGAGTCACAAATCACAATCATATATGCCCGCCCCTTTTTCTTTTCATAATTAATTTCATGCTTTATTTCGTTCCTATTCTCTATCACTAAAATTAAAAAAAAAAAAACTTAATAAATATTTTTTTAATGTATAATTTTAATGATTTATACTATAAGCTTATTGTTGCATCAAGGCCGGTTTTAGAGTTTTTGGAGCTTTAGACAAATTATTTTTATGAGACCTCTTTTTATTCTGCAACTTAAATACTTGAAAAAACATAAAATATCTCAAAGTTCGTTCCATATTTAGTTCTTGAATTTTAACAATAATTAAGATCTTAAAAGTTTTTAAAAATAGTACTTAAAAAAATAGTGAAGAAGATATTCTTTTTTACATCCATTAAAACCATTACAAAAATAAATAAAAAATAAATAAGAAAAATACTATTTTAAAATAGAATATCTAGAATTGTATCACATAGAAATATGAGAAGATAAATTGATAATCAGATAATGGAAATAAACTTTATATTTCAAGAAATTAACTTTTTCTTTTTTAAATGAACTAATGAATGTAATAATTTTCTTTGTACATATGACATCAAGTAATTGTTTCATCTATTTATTTTTTAGATTATAAGATTTTTAATAGAAATTAGAAGGAATACTAAAAGTCAAATATTCTAATGTTAAATAATTAAGTTTTCTTAGAAAACTCAAAAGGTTAAGGATTTAATTTTTTTTCTTGGAAAGATTAATAGTGAATGAATTAATGGTTAAATAATATTATTAATTTTATCTCTTTGATACTAAGATTAACAAATATAGATAGGTTTCCTAAAATACGGAATTAAAAAGAAAAAGAAAAAGCACTCGTTAATTAAAAAATTATTAAGGACATACTCAAAAGATGGGGCTTTCAAAAGATATAAGACCTTAGGCGACCGACAGTTCGCCTATACTTAAGACCATCACTGTGACGTATTGTTGTTATTTTTTTAATTAAATATGTTTATATTAAGAGTTTTGATATTATATGTGCGCGAACGCATTGTTTTTAATCTTTTATATAGACCAACACTCACGCAAATATTCACAATAAATTTAAAAATTAATGTGGATTAAAAAAAAAGAAAAATAAAAGAACTCTTGGGTCCGTAACATATTCATAAAATGGAACATGTGTTGGTGGTAGAACCTTACGTGTTATTCATGGATATGCTCGGGCATGATAATTCCATTTGTCAAAACAAGCTTCAGTACTAAAAGATAATATATATAATTATATAAATTGGAAAATTTGGACAGACGACAAAATGTAAACATCTGGCAATTTTGTTGTTTTTTTAAACCTTGGTCGAAGTCGTCTTCAGCTTGAATTATTATTGTCTTGATTTTTTTTCTTTTGCATGTTTAATGAATTTGACTAATTTAATTAAAATTTTTTATTAAATTATTGGGATTATTTTAATCTTTTAATTAGAAGACTTTGAGTTCGTTTATGACCTATCAATCCCAGTTAAAAGAAGATTATTATGCACATAAATAACATGGAAATTTAATTTGTAGCGTTTTGTCGGTTTGTGTGAGAGGGCATGACCGACCAATAAATTATTTATTTATTTATTTATTTTCTAATTTGTTAAATGATTGCAGATAGCTATCTCCTGCGAAAACAAATAAAAAAATTAAAATACCCTAAGCAATAGAAGAAATGAAAAACTATCAGCTCTCTACCTTAAAATTACTTTATTTTTCAAAATATTATAAAAATTTAAATTTGTTTAATTTTTTTACCTCATCTTTGTATTTTGTATTAATCGTGTAAAAAAAAATTTATAGAATTATCCTTATAAAATAATGAAATAAAAATAAACATAATTACAACATGATTTTTATAATGATAATTGTGTCTTTTTGGTAGACTATTGATATGAGTCATAAATTTAGAGTAAAAACTCTAATAAACTTAAAATTTTATAATATTTTTAAAAATAGAATAATTTTAAGGTAAGATGGCTGATAATGTGCGTGAAAAAAGTTTGTAGTTAACAAAAGTAGGATTAAAATTTTTTTATGATCTGATCATGTTCAGAATAAATAATTTAATTACTGATTGGTAGTTAATAAATAAAAAATATTAAAAAAAAATAAATCTTATCATGATTCTCTTTTAATTTGATCATGTTCTTAGTAAATAATTTAATTATTGATTAATAGTTAATAAATAAAAAAATATAAAAAATAAATCTTATCCATATATTATTAGTAAAAGACACGTCATAAATTTTTTTTAAAAACTCAATAAAAATCAGATAAGAAAAGGATGCTAATTTTGTCATGGAGAATTGTGCTGTACAGAGAATGAAGTTGCTCAAGAAGCTACGTACGGAATAATTAACACCATGATCAAGAGAGAATCCTATTCGTCAAAAGTAATTTTGTCATGGAGAATTGTGATGTACAGAGAATGGAGTTGCTCGAGAAGTTACCTTACCGAATAATTAACACTATCAACTTCGATAGGGAAATTTTCAATAATAACCATTAAAATTTTCATTTTTTTCATCTTAACCCCCCAAAAATATTTCTATCAACATTAGCCATTAAACAACTTTTGAGACCAAAACACCCCTCCCTCATCTCTCCCCCAACACTCCCTTTTTCTCATCTCTCCCAAACCGATCCAACTCCCATCATCGGCGGCGACATCAACCCTCGTCGGCGGCGGCTCCATCTCTCACCGGCATCCGATCTACAACCTTCAACAAAACCTAGGTTAGTAATTTTTCTTATTTTCATTAATTTAAAATGAGATTTTAGAATAATAATAGTTATAGCTTGAGAATAATGGTGGTGGTGATAATGGTGGTGGTGTTTGTGGTGGTTGATGGTGTTTGGGAGTATTGTTTTTTGATTTTGATGTGGCTTAATTTTGGGGATGGAGAGGGAGGGGGGTACGGCGCGCGCGCGCGCCCATCGCTGGGCAGCAGCGCGCGCCGATGCGCGGCCCACTGTCGCACCAAATCTGGTGCGAGAGCGCGCGCCCGCGCGCCTGTCGCACCAGATCATGCGCGCCTGTCGCACTTAAAAATTATAGTGTTTATTATAGTGTTTTTTTTTTCGATTATTTTTTTTTTCTGTAAACGTAATGTAATAAATTTATAAATATTACAGATACATGGCAAAATCAGAATCACCGGATATTGATGTAGGCAAGATGTATTTTAGTTATGCCGATCACTTTCCTGGTCGAATTTCGAGCATGTGTAAGTTATCTTCGGTCATAAAAGCCATCGAGGAAAAATTAACAAAGCGGCAGTTGACTATGTTCAAAAAGGATATATTTGGGCATTTCTTGGAGTGTCGAAGTTTTCCATTTAGTGGGGTAATTGTGCACAATCTTTTGCTGAGGCAAGTGGCCCATGAAGAAGATAGCCGTGAGGATCAGTTATGGTTTCAAATTGGTGAGCATTTGATTCGCTTGTCAATTGTCGAATGGTGCTTGGTTACTGGACTTTCATTTGGTGTTGATACCAATCAAAAAAATGATCAAATGGAGCAGAGGCTACGGAGTACGTATTTTGGTGGAGTTCATCGTAAGATTAATGTGAAGGAATTCGATGCAATATTTAATGAGTTGAAATTCGAGGAATTGGACGATATGGACGCATTAAAGATTGCGCTGTTTTATTTTGCGGACCGAGTACTAAATGCAAGAAAAAATCACTGTCAAATCAATTTCGATTGGCTTGACCAAGTTGATGATATACAGTACTTCCGAAAGCGTCCATGGGGTCTGTTGTCGTGGGAAATGATTTACGAGAGTCTTGACAATGCACTGTTCGAGAAAGACCAGAAATTTCAGAAGACTCGGTCGAAAAATCCAGATCATAACATTGAAAAATACAATCTTTATGGCTTTACGTCTGGGGTTCAGGTGCGTATTTGTTTTTGTTTATTAATAAGTTTTATAGTATTAAATATTTGATATGTTGTTTTATTTGATTTTTTAATTTGGTTGTTGTAGGCTTGGATTTACGAAGCAATCGGAGGGTTGCCATCAACATGGGTCGTCAAAACGAAGAATAAGATTCCCCGCATTTTGCAATGGAAGCCCATGGCGTCTTCGAGAATCAATTTTGCCGAGGTTTATTCGTTCTTCAACGACGAATCTCGTCTTGTAAGTAATATGTATTACTTATTTTTTTAACTTTACTAAATTTAAGTTATGTATACTTACTTAAAATTTTCAATTTAATTTATTGCAGGGGGACGTTTTACAAACTCTTGAGCCAAATTCAAAGGAGAGTAGCAGAAATTATTGGGTCTCTGTGAAGGATTACTTGCCAAGCATTCCAGGCTGGGTTCTTAAGGTTGGTATACTCTAAGTACTAAAAATTTTTTAATCGAAATTTTTTACTTTTCATTTAATAATTATAAATGATACTTTATACAGCACCAACACTCAATCAACGCGATGCCGTCGGTTACAAGGCAATCAGACGAGCATGACGATCATGACGACAAACCAAACCCAATACCAGAGCAGCGTCATGACACTTATGAGGATGAGGTGGCTGTTGATGACCACCAGCAGCGTCATGACACTTATGAGGCTGTTGATGACCACCAGCAGCGTCATGACACTTATGAGGCTGATGATGACCACCAGCAGCAAACAGACAACTCTGATGACGCACGGGAATCTGAGGTTATAAATAATATACGATATTGTTTCTCTATAAATTATTTTTTTTTTTGTTATTCTAAAGTTTTCTGTTTTTTCTTTTGTAATAGTCGAGGACAAAGCAGTTTCAAGATTACATACAACGACGGCTGGATAAGATTGATCGTAACGTTTACGAAATAAAGTCAGAATTAAAAGATTTTAAAGAAACCGTTGTTGGCTTCATCGACACATTTTCTAAACGTCCAAATAAGGATTCTCCCACTGCACGCTCGTATGCGGTGAGCAAATTTTTATTTAATAATTATGTGCGTTTAACTTTTAATTTGATAGTTGTTTAATATGTTCTTCTCGGCGAATGGACAGGCCCCGGATGACTATGGAGTGTATACTAACGTGGGCAATGAAAATTTGTCTACGCCCACGTCATTGTATAGTTTCTACGGGGATGTTAGTGGGGAGAGCGTGCAGGTGTTCTCGGATGTGCCTCCCGGCGTTAGTAAGTTCGGCCGCGCGTACATACCGTCGTATGTTTATAACAGTCCTTACATGATTCCTCCAGTCAGGCGAAGACAGAACGTCCGCCCTTTGCCTCGACCCCAAATCTTGGAGCATGCGATTGACATGAGTACGACAGTGGATATAAATCCACTGAGAGGGTTGGAGGACTCTAGTATGTTTGCTGAGTTTGATCGATGGTTCACTGGTGATAGCAGAGTCTGCCGGAGAGTCCAGCACCCGCGGTCATTCTTTCAAATAATCTTGGGGACAGCTTCGATGGGATGGCTAGGCGATGAGGTATTTATATTTTCGTCGTGATGTATACTGTTGTGGATTTGTGTTTAATTTTTTTTTAAATCGTAATATTTCTGTTTCTCTACAGCATATTCACGAGTATCTCCGCTTGATTAGCGAGAAACAACGGCAGTACCCAAATGCCTTACTCCAACGTGTCACACATACTGACACATTTTTTTGGGTAACGTGCATACAAATCGTATAAATACTATTTAATTTTGTTTTTCATTATTGCCTTTAAGTTCTGTTAATGTATGCATTTCTTGGTTATCTATGTACTAGGTGTTCCTGAATCAGTTATGGAACAACGGGGATTGTGCGGTCGATTCATTAGTATTCGACGATCGCGTGAATAGTTATCTTTGTGGGCGACAGCACACAATGTCCAAATCAATGACGGATGTCGATATGGTATGTATTTTGCTGCAATTTATATACAAGTTGTCAATTTTTCTTAGTTGTTTTTCAATTTCATATATAACCAACATGTTTTTTAATTTTTATATACAGTTACTCATCCCTGTTAACTTGGACGGCGAGCATTGGGTACTGGCACGAGTAGACTTTCGGAAAAACAAAGTCTGGATTTATGACTCATTACTCACATGCCGCGACGACAAAAGATATAGGTTGAAATTCAAGCCACTTGAAGTTATCTTCCCTCGATGGTTGGAATATGTTGGGTTCTACAACATCCGACCTGAGTTGCGGAGTGCCGACCCCTGGAAAGTTATCGCAGTTAGGAGCGCGCCACAACAGGAGCCCGGAACTGGCGATTGCGGTGTTTTTGTATTGATGGTTACGATGTATTTAATGTTCGGGCTTGGATTGGAGTTTAACGCTAGTCATGTCGAGTACTTTAGAAAGAAGATTGCGGTTGACATATTTAATGACGATATTGTATTGTAAACCGTTGTAGTAATTTGAATGTTTAAACTTGTTTTTTTTTAAATTTGCGCACTTAAGTTTATATAATTTTAATGCTCACATTTTAATATTTAAAATCAAATAAAGTTTTATGAAATATAAGTGTACAATACACAAAACACAATAACAACTAACTTCGAGTCGACGCTATGGGATTCTTACATCGCTTACGATTATGGCCCAGTTCATGACACCGCCCGCATCTAACAGTCCGCCTGTTAACGTCCTCGCCAGCCGAGGGTATTCTGAGCTCTTTACGACGGCCAGGTGGTGGTGCCTCAACTGGTGGGTATACTTGCATCTCCACCATTTCATCTGGAATTTCCCAATCAGCCACATCACCAACTGGCTCTACTGGTTGTGCATAAGCCAACGCCAACGATTCTGTAGTGTAAAAGTCCGAGCATAGGTTAATAAAATCCACCCGGTGTGTTAGACACGCCGCAATTGCATGAGCACATACAAGCTGGTCAAGCTGAAAGACTCTGCATGTGCAAGTTCTCTTTTGCAAGTCAACCAAACCTTCCTTAAGCCCACCGCCTACCACTTGAAATCGATGCGGAGACACCGGCCGAACTATCATTCTTTCAGCTATAGTTCTCCTCTCAGTGACTATTTCATCCGCCCATGTTGTTAGCCGAGTAGTCATTGATTCAGCCACAATTTTTCTATCATAAAACCATTGCTGCATTGTTTTTCTAAAGTTATCAACAAGATGAGTAACAGGAAATTTTCTAGGTTCCCGCATGAAAGAATTAACACTCTCCGCGATGTTGGTGGTAAGTATGCTGTACCTCCTACCTTCAAATTGAGACCTTGCCCAATTACACGTACCGACATTATTTTCTAGGTAATCAGCCGCACCCGAGTGGATCATCCACAACCCTTCAAGTTGTCTCTTAAATTCCTCGTGGCCATATGCTTTTGCTGCATTAATAAAGGCAGGCTCAAATTGATCCCAAAGAGCTTTGGACATTCTAAACTGAGACTTAATGTTACCTTTGACGTGGTAAAAACAAACGCCATGAGTTGCATTGTGAAATACTTTAAGAACGGCTCTCCTTATGGCAGTGCATCGATCAGAGATAATTACCAACTCAGGTCTATCACCAATCACTCCGTGTAACTTCATCATAAACCATTCCCAAGCATCATTGTTTTCTGAATCCATGATCCCAATGGCTAACGGATACAATTGATTGTTACCATCAAGACATGTTGCCACGAACATGCTTCCACGATATAGTCCCTTCAGATGAGTACCATCTACAGCAATGACAGGCCGAATGTACTGCATAAAACCCTTGATGGAAGATCCGAGTGCTACAAAATAGTACAAGAAATTACCATCTCCATCCTGCTCGAGGTGAGTAACTGTACCCTCATTAGCTGTAGTTAGTACGTGAGAGTATTTAGGGAGCAAGTTGTATGACTCTGCAGGGTTGCCTCGAACTATTTCAAGACCAACTTCTCTCGCCCGATACGCCTGCTGGTATGTTAACTGAACACCGTATTCCTGTTGCATATCTGCTCTTATGTCATTCGGAGTATAAATCCTCTTGTCTTGAATATATTTTTCTGCGATAATATGACCGACAACCCGGCTCCTTACTTGATGACCTCCATCAACCAATACCTCATTATGACAAGTGTGTACATTGTCAATTCTCTTCACCACCCAAGGAACATTTTGCTCGTTCGAACATCTAGTTGCTCGAATACGCCATTTACATGATTCTGAACAACAGTGAGCCTCGAAACGTGTCGTAGTAGACCGTGCAATCTTGAAATCAAACTTATCTCTAAAGGCAACCTTGCGTAGTTGTAATATAAACTCATTCTTCTCAGCAAATAACTTACCCACACTGATATCATCTGAATCACAACTGCTAACAAAGCTTGGAGCAACCATGTTCGAAGGCAAAGTTGGAGCAAGACTTGTAAGGGGGTCAATTCGCCTTCTCGATCGAACCATAGAAGGACTAGGTCTATTGCCTCTGTTATTCACAGGAGTATTGTCTTCACACTCATCGTCGTGCTGAAACGACGGAACATTCGAAGGACCGGCTCCTCCATCATCACCATCATTATTGAAATGAGTGCCCCTCGTATTATTAGAAGGTTCTGCACAAACATTATCCCCCTCTGTCTCATGATGAAAATCATCATTGTCCCGAAAATCATTGTTGTGATACGGAGAATACCGTTGCTCCAACGACGTCGTTAGTGGAAATACCGTTGCTCCAACATCCTCTAACGTAACGCCGTTATCATCAATGTTGTCATAATTATCGTGGATTGGAGAGTAATATTGCTGCAGCGATATTGTCCTTGGCAACACCTCTTCATCATTATCGGGGCCAGACATATTTGCTCTAAACGAAGTTTCTGTATCGACATGTGGCTCAATACCTTCGCTCGGAACTCGAGGTGATGTGGTCACGAATATAGGAATGCATCCAAAATTGGCTACGTCGGATGCCATATGCAACACAACCCTCACCATTTCATCATCAAATATATCCATGGGCAGTGCACATATACGATATAATGTGTTACTAGACCTCAAAGTTGTCTTCATTGTAATACTATATTCATTAGGGTTTATTTGTAACACCTCGTATACTCTTGCCAATAACTGATCAAACAGACAATTTTTTCCAACCAAAAAAGCTCGATTTTTACCATTCACATACTCCATACGGCCATCCTCTAATGTCTCCCACCAACCATCGTAACACAATTCAAGTACAACTGAATCCATTAAGCCTGAAATTATCAAAAAAAAATTAATTAGATCCGGATCAAATTAAGCCTGTCGCTCCTGTAGGCAGAAATTTTTGGTGCGACAGGCAGCCTGTCGTCAGATTCACCCACGACTCAGTTAAGCAAGTTCAGAAAATAACACATACCACTAAGTGATGTCGATTAGTGTTGGATTCGGATAGATTATGATCGGATTTCACCTTTACTGTTGTCTTTTGCCGTCGACGTTGGTTGATGATTAAGCTGCGTTTGGTTTGCCGATATGGGAGAAAGATTGTTGCTTTTGATCTGTAAAGAAGGGTAATTTGGGGAGAAAGGCTTGTGTTTGGCTAATGTTGATAGAAAAAAGTTGAGAAGGTTAGTTGGGAAAATAACAAAATATTTATGGTTATTTTCGTAAATTTCCCACTTCGATATTGGTTACTTTTAACAAGTAAGAATCCGAATTGAAATAAATTATATTAATATTTGATGCGCGTATTTTGTTTTTAGAATTAAAATGAAATGCGTTTGATGCATCAACTCTGAGCACATGAATTTTTCTCTTAAATAGGCTTCACGAGTTAAGAGTACTTTCTGAAACAGAACGAAAAATCCAAAAACGAACACACGTCGACTCAATTACAGACGTGTGCCATGACGACATCAGAAATCAGTTCCATAATCGTTTTGCCTTCCTCTTTCTCTCTCCCCCAACACAATTCCGCATTCACATATTTACGTATAAAGGAATCAGCAAGCCATTGCATTGTGATTAACTCCTCTGTCTCTGCAAACAGAAACAGAGGAACCCTTTTGAGTAGAATTCATCCATTTTCGCAAAAGTTTTATAAAACAAAGATCATTTTCGAGTATCCATTTGAGTTTTGATTCGAGAAATTAACAGAGGGAGAATTTTTTTTTCGAGTTTCATGCGATTTCCGGTGACTGGTTAGTTTTTAAAGTTCGTTGCATAATGAAAAAGACGAAAATGTTATCTTTCACGTGGTGCAGTTGTTTAATTTGTTTCGAATGCTTCCTCTGTTTTGTTTTTTCATTTAAAATCATTTATAAGCGGATGTTGCTAAAAATATTTTGATGTATTATTATCGCATTATTAGTTTCGTCCTGGAATTGATTCATGGAGGCTTTTTTTGGGTTCAATTTGTTTGAAAATTTTACAGGAACATGTTCACGTGAGCTCCCTTCAGAGTTCGCGTAATTACTTGTTCAGAGAAAGGGAAGGGGAAGGGTCTTCGCTTGATCACATTTGAGGTACCATCAACTTTTGATTATCTTTTTGTATATGCAATTACTTCAACTTTGCTTCACTTGCAATATATGCCATTGGTGATGCTATGCTCCACGAAAGTTCTTTTGCATTCCCTTGCTTTGCTTTTGTAATTTCACTTCTCATAATAAGTAAGAAGATTTTGTTCTTTTATCACTCACTTGCATTCATAACTTTGTTTTTTGTGGGGACTTGGACCAACCGGTATCATCCCAGGAGGTTTTACCAGTTGAGCTAACCAGCATCACTTGCTACTTTTTTGGTTCTCTATTTTTGAATTTAATGCTCAAGGAAATTTCATGATAATTTGTTTTAGGTGGATGCTTGGAATTTTAATAAATATATAGTATATTTATGTGGGCTTGTAAATGAGTATGGGTTGCTGTGCAATACAGGGCTCGAAGAGCAAGTGAAAGTGATAAAGCAAGATGGGGGATTTATGGAGAATGTTTTGTGGGGAGTCTGGGTGTTCAGACATTGGTGGAGAGCCATGCGATAATGCTTTTTTGCTCTTGAGTGATCCAAATTCATGCATCAATCATGCGTTGATCATTTGCTTTGACGTTTTGCTTTTAGCCATGCTCTTATTCAATATGATCCAGAAATCATCATCGAAGTCACTTTACATTCCTGTACGTTTTCAACGGTTTACAACGTTGCAGAAAGTGGCTGCAGTTGTTAATAGCTGTCTTGGAATAGCGTATTTGTGCTTGGGCACTTGGATTTTAGAAGAGAAGCTGAGGAAAACTCACACTGCTTTGCCATTGAATTGGTGGTTATTAGTATTGTTTCAAGGTGTCACATGGTTGCTTGTGAGTTTAATCGTAAGCCTTAGGGGAAATCATTTACCAAGAGCACCAATGCGGCTATTGTCTGTTCTTAGCTTCTTATTTGCTGGAACTGTCTGTGTCCTATCCATCTTTGCAGCCATTTTAAGCAAAGATGTAACCATCAAGACAGCCGTGGATGTTCTTTCTTTCCCTGGAGCAATATTGTTGCTTTTATGTGCTTATAAGGTGTTTAAGCATGAAGAAACTGATGTGAAAATTGGTGAAAATGGCCTATATGCCCCTTTGAATGGGGAAGCCAATGGTTTAGGTAAAGATCATTCTGCTGGTCATATTACTGGATTTGCCGCTGCTGGTTTCTTCAGTAGATTGACATTTTGGTGGTTGAATCCATTGATGAAAAGGGGTAGAGAGAAGACTCTAGGGGATGAAGACATTCCGGATTTGCGCAAAGCAGAGCAAGCAGAAAGCTGCTACTTTCAATTCCTGGATCAGTTAAACAAACAAAAACAAGCAGAACCATCATCTCAACCATCAGTATTGAGGACAATAATAATATGCTACTGGAGAGATATTTTCATGTCTGGTTTCTTTGCGTTGCTAAAGGTTCTCACTCTATCTGCTGGCCCTCTGCTCCTTAATGCCTTCATTTTGGTTACTGAGGGTAAAGCAGGCTTCAAGTACGAAGGTTATGTATTGGCCATAACACTTTTCGTTGCAAAGATCCTAGAATCCTTATCGCAAAGGCAGTGGTATTTCCGAAGCAGACTTATTGGACTGAAAGTGAGGTCTTTGCTCACAGCAGCAATTTACAAGAAGCAACTCCGATTGTCCAATGCTGCTAGGTTGATGCACTCAGGGGGTGAGATAATGAATTATGTTACAGTGGATGCTTACAGGATTGGAGAATTCCCTTTCTGGTTCCACCAAATTTGGACAACAAGTGTCCAGCTTTGTATTGCCCTGATAATTTTGTTTCATGCAGTGGGATTGGCAACAATTGCAGCCTTGGTAGTTATAATGATTACTGTTCTATGTAATGCTCCACTTGCGAAATTGCAACATAAGTTTCAAACTAAGCTGATGGTGGCACAAGATGAGAGACTTAAGGCTTGCAGTGAGGCACTTGTGAACATGAAGGTGTTGAAACTATATGCCTGGGAAACTCATTTCAAGAATGCCATTGAAATTTTGAGGAATGTGGAGTATAAATGGTTATCAGCCGTTCAGTTGCGAAAAGCATATAATACCTTTCTCTTCTGGTCTTCACCTGTTTTGGTTTCTACCGCTACTTTTGGGGCATGCTATTTCCTCAACGTTCCTCTATATGCTAGTAATGTTTTTACTTTTGTAGCAACGTTACGTCTAGTTCAGGACCCTATTAGAGTTATCCCTGATGTAATCGGAGTTTTCATTCAAGCAAATGTTGCATTTTCACGTATTGTAAATTTCCTTGAGGCACCAGAGCTGCAAAGTATGAATATCAGGCAAAAGGGGAACATAGAGAATGTGAACCATGTCATTTCCATTAAATCTGCCAGTTTTTCATGGGAAGAGAGCTCTTCAAAGCCCACTATGAGGAATATAAGTTTAGAGGTTAGACCTGGCCAAAAGGTAGCCATATGCGGAGAAGTTGGTTCTGGCAAATCAACCCTTTTAGCTGCAATTCTTGGAGAAGTACCACATACACAGGGAACTGTAAGTTGTTACTGTTTGTTCTCTTTCTTTTTCATATTTGTGAAATGCATGCAAAATATTGTCTCCTTGTATGTTGTTCTGTGGATTCTACGTCTCTCACAAGTCCTGCAATTTATTAACAATTTATACTGATATCAGTTCTGGTCTGTCTCTTCTAATTCATAGATTCAAGTGTATGGGAAGACTGCCTATGTTTCTCAAACAGCATGGATCCAGACTGGAAGCATACGGGAGAATATTTTATTTGGGTCTCCTATGGATAGCCATCAATACCAGGAAACACTTGAGAGGTGTTCGTTGATAAAGGACCTTGAGTTGCTTCCCTACGGTGATAACACCGAAATAGGTGAAAGAGGTGTTAATTTGAGTGGTGGTCAGAAGCAGCGAATTCAACTTGCTCGTGCTCTCTATCAGGATGCTGATATATATCTATTGGATGATCCGTTTAGTGCTGTGGATGCTCATACTGCTTCAAGTTTATTTAATGTAACTACTTATCTTAACACCACATTCTCTCTTGTTAACTAGGTTTTAGTGAAAGCTAACTTAAAACTCTGCAGGATTATGTTATGGAAGCACTGTCAGGGAAGGTGGTCTTACTTGTCACACATCAAGTTGATTTTCTTCCTGCATTTGATTCTGTTTTGGTTAGTCTATTCTCAACCTCCAGCTTTTTCATTATTTTCTAATAATTTATTTGATCCTCTTTATTTGTATTACGTATCTATAATCACTTGAGCTTGGTTTGTCTCTTGGGTTTTCTTTCTTGTTGCCACATCTTTCTGTCTGAAGAACATCCTTTGTTATCGGTTTTGTTCTTCTGTTTTATTGTTTCCATGAGATAGATTATTTTGGCAATGAAACTTGCACCAAGATTATTACATGGCTTTGTTGATGTACTATTATTACAAAGAAGTGATTTCAATCACTGTTTAATACTTATTTCTGTGAATTATAGGCTTTTTCATTTTTTGCATATATTTTAGATTGATCTAAATTTGCCAAACATTTTGTATAATGCTTGTTAATTAGTTTTAAATTCTGAAACTTATCAACACTTATTCTTTGGTTTCAAATCCAAGTAGCCTAAGAAAGAGTATAGTTTTCAAGATTTTGTTTTCTTAATACGCACCTAATTCACACATCAGAATGAACAATCTGGCGAAACCAGCCGTATAAAATTATCCTCATTAGGCTTGCCCTAGTAGACATGCATAATTATTGTTAAAACTGAGAGTTCTGTTCCGTGTTACTTTTTGTTATTTAAACTATGTAATAGTTATTTGCATCTTAATCTTGAATCTTTTGGCAGTTAATGTCAGATGGGGAAATCCTGCGGGCAGCTCCTTATCATCAATTATTGGCCTCAAGCAAAGAATTTCAGGAACTTGTCAACGCGCACAAAGAAACCGCTGGTTCTGAGAGACTTGCTGAGGTCACTCCTTCCCAGAAAAGTGGAATGCCTGCTAAGGAGATCAAGAAGGGTCATGTAGAGAAACAATTTGAAGTATCCAAAGGTGATCAGCTGATTAAACAAGAAGAAAGAGAAACAGGGGACATAGGTTTTAAGCCATACATACAATATCTGAATCAGAACAAGGGCTTTTTGTTCTTCTCCATAGCCAGCCTCTCTCACCTTACATTTGTGATTGGTCAGATATTGCAGAACTCTTGGCTGGCTGCCAATGTAGAAAATCCTAATGTCAGCACATTACGGCTGATAGTGGTTTACTTGTTGATTGGATTTGTCTCAACACTATTCCTGATGTCTAGATCTCTCTCTAGTGTTGTTTTAGGTATTAGATCATCAAAATCTTTGTTCTCACAGCTTTTAAATTCCCTTTTCCGTGCACCTATGTCTTTTTACGACTCCACACCTCTTGGAAGGGTACTTAGTCGGGTATGCATCTTCATCGTAAACTGTTTGTTTCTCTGAAAGGGATTGATAAAACTGATATTTCTGCTTCTTATTATCAAAATTTTGTCCTGATACAGGTTTCTTCTGATCTGAGTATTGTCGACCTAGATGTTCCATTCAGTTTAATCTTTGCTGTCGGGGCTACCACAAATGCTTATAGTAATCTAGGAGTACTTGCTGTTGTCACATGGCAAGTCCTATTCGTTTCCATACCAGTGATTTTCTTGGCAATTCGCTTGCAGGTAATATTATGCAAAGTTTCTGTTTTCATGTGTAAGAGGCAGTTTTCCTATTTTAGCCATGTGATGTGAATATTGTTGCATGAATACATGAATTACCAAAACTACACCTTGTGCATATTTTGGAATTTGAAGCAGGGATGGGAGGGTGTTGAACTAACAAGTAAATTTTATATTTGCTTTTCTTTCTTCGCAGAGATACTATTTTGCTACTGCAAAAGAATTGATGCGGCTTAACGGCACAACCAAGTCCTTGGTAGCAAATCATCTAGCTGAGTCTATAGCAGGAGCCATGACAATTAGGGCTTTTGAGGAGGAAGATCGGTTTTTTGCAAAGAACCTTGACCTCATTGATACCAATGCCAGTCCTTTCTTCCAAACTTTTGCAGCAAATGAGTGGTTGATCCAACGCCTAGAAACACTCAGTGCAACTGTTATATCCTCGGCAGCATTCTGTATGGTTTTGCTTCCTCCTGGAACTTTTACCCCTGGTGAGTAAATTAATTTCATTGGAGTCTCATTGCTACTTCAGGAAATTCTTAGGAATATGCATTAGAACTTCAAATTAATTTTTTAATATACTTAACTCTTCTTATGTAGGATATAGTAATAACAATTACTTGTGTTATTTTCAGGATTTATTGGAATGGCCCTTTCTTATGGTCTTTCGTTAAACAGTTCCCTAGTAATGTCAATCCAAAACCAGTGTACTCTAGCAAATTATATCATTTCTGTAGAAAGACTTAACCAATACATGCATGTACCAAGTGAAGCCCCTGAGGTAGTAGAAGACAACCGCCCCCCACCCAACTGGCCGGTTGTTGGTAAAGTGGATATCTGTGATTTGCAGGTATTTTGTTTATTTTTATTTATTTATTTTACTATTATTCTGATCTACGATGGTTACCATGCTGAGAGCAATGATTTGCAAACAGATCAGGTATAGGCCCGATTCACCACTCGTCCTTAAGGGTATCAGTTGCACATTTGAAGGAGGGCACAAAATTGGTATTGTTGGTCGAACTGGCAGTGGGAAGACTACTCTCATAGGTGCTTTATTTCGTCTAGTCGAGCCAGCCGGTGGGAAAATTTTAGTAGACGGTATTGACATTTCTAAGCTTGGACTTCATGATCTTAGGTCACGTTTTGGAATAATACCTCAGGATCCTACACTTTTCAATGGGACCGTGAGATATAATTTGGATCCCTTGTCGCAACATACAGACCAGGAAATATGGGAGGTAAATTTCAATTGATTTTTTCCATGTGGTTGCTGGCTGGTTGGGAGATTCTTTTATCTGGTAATAGTTTCTCTGTTTGCCATTGCATTTTTATTTTTTGCTCTACAATTGTTTAGGTTCTTGCAAAGTGTCATCTTGGAGAGGCTGTCCGCGAGAAAGAAAATGGCCTAGACTCCTTAGGTGAGTATTCTAACAATATGTAGATTTTGGGAATTTATTTTCCATATTGGTATTAACTGAAGTCCGGTTTTTCCAGTTGTGGAAGACGGATCAAACTGGAGCATGGGGCAAAGGCAACTGTTCTGTTTGGGCCGTGCTCTTTTGAGGAGAAGCCGCATATTGGTGCTTGACGAAGCAACTGCATCAATTGATAATGCAACTGACATGATTCTGCAGAAAACTATTCGTGCAGAATTTGCTGATTGCACTGTTATCACAGTAGCTCACAGGATTCCAACAGTGATGGATTGCACTATGGTACTTGCCATTAGTGATGGTGAGTTTCATTATTTATTAGCTTCATTGAAAATCTCTCTCTCTCTCTCTCTCTCTCTCTCTCTCACACACACACATGCGCGCGCACGCGCGCACGTGTGTGTGTGCGTGTATTAACAATAACTCATTTATGGATTCCTGGGTGCCTCTGCATATTTTTTCATTCTAACGAGTTCATTTCACTAATTCGATTTCTATGTTCTTCAATTAACTAAAAGAAGTGGGTAATCTGCTATGTTCAGGTAAACTAGCGGAGTATGATGAGCCAATGAAGTTAATGAAGAGGGAAGGTTCACTCTTCGGGCAGCTAGTAAGGGAATACTGGTCGCATTTGCACTCTGCAGAATCACATTGAGGCTACCGATTATTTCTTTTGTACTTCTTTAATATCTCTTTGCTGTTAATTTTCTATTGCTTTAACAGCAAAGAGAAATTAAAAGTGTAAGTAGATGTATAGTATCCCTTTAGCATAGCCCGGCTAGTGAGAACAAAAAAGGAAGAGGAATGTTTTTCCCTTCATTAGGTTTAGTTTGCTGAATTGTGTGCACCCAGGCTTCCTTGTTAATTTACAGAAGCCAATGTGTTCTGTAATTGTGCCAATTTTTCATAAAAACAATTTCCACAACTTTTGTCCTCTCATTTATAATGTTAATAGCTTGATGCTTAGAATTTAACGCAATCACTTCCCGCTTACAGAAGGAAGAATCAAGTTATATATATATATATATAAAAGATCAAGTTAAGTAAGTTGGTTTGCCTTTATTTTATGTTGTTAAACGTTACATATAAATCATCACCAAAATCATTGTCTTTATTCAACTTCTCTTTCTCTGCACATGAAGAGACAGAGAGAAAGAGAACTCTCTCTCACACTTAAGAGAGTCAGAGACACATGACAGGCGTTTAGTGGACGAAGATTTTGGGTTTCGTGTGGATCCTGTTTGCTTATTTATTCGTTTCCATTTTTCTGTTCGAAAAAAGAAAATGATTTATATTATGGTGCAGCATCAAACTGTTTAGAATGCTTACTCAGTTTTGTTTCTTTAGAATAATGTATATGAGGATCTTGCAGCAATAACTTAAAGCAGAAGTTTCTTTCTGGGTTTGAAAAAATAAAATAACCCGATGTGTTCCCTCCCACTGCACCTCTCTTTCTGTTCAGAGTTTTGTTAATGGAGGCTGGGTTTTTGGAAAAAATATTCCCCAAACTTCTACAGAAATATTTTCACTCGAAGAGCTAGCTTGAGCAAGGTTCACTGTTTGCTCAGCTAGCGAAGGAATATTGGTCTCATCTGCACCTGCAGAATCACATTGAAGCTGATAAACACTTTCCAAAGAAGATTGAAAAGCGAAAGTATAAGAGCAAGTGACAGAGCAAAAGAATTTAACAAGTTCTTTTGGTTTTTGTCGCCTTGTCTTCGCATTCTCATGACTAGAATCGCATTAAAGCCTTTCCTAGGATAGAGTTTATATATTATACTTGACTAGCATCGGTAAATTTTCAAATAAAATTTCATAAATAACAAAAAAAAAAAAATTAAAAATCCTTTTTATCAGATTTTCTTATTAAACATGGTATTTAAAATGTTTTAACAATAATAAAATCCTATATGAAAAAGAAATTAAAAAACAAATAAAACAACACTACACTGTACACTCCCCCATCAAACTTATAAAACGAGAATGGATAATGCTTACTGAGTCTGAGTTTTAGCTGACTTTATTAGCCAATTCAATTGTAAAATCTCTGGCAAATTCCCATTTCTTCTTCCATGTAACAGAAACAATCAAAAACCCTAAAAGTTGAAAGAATAAAAATGTTAGCAATTTCAGTTTCTAAATTTACAAATCCAGATATTATCTTATCTTCAACACCCGCCAACACGCCAAAGTTCTCTCTTTTTTCCCCTGCATGCCCTCCCATTTTCTCAAAGTTCCCATCTTGTCCTCACCCCATCACTCACTCTCACAAAAAAACCCTAACTTTGGCTTTCTCTCAGTCATTTGAAGCTGAAGAAGAGCTGCCCTCTACTGAAGATGAGTGGCTCGAGAAACTCCCTGAAAAAAACAAGCCTTTGTACTCTCATAGCTTGCCTTGTATTGAGGCTTGGTTGAGGAGTTTAGGGTTTCATCAGAGCAGTGATGACAGAGCTGTTTGGTTAGTTGAAAAACATGATTGGCATGCTCAGCTGTCGCTTGATATGACTGATCTTTATATAAGGTAATTTTTTTTCTGGTTATCTGTTGTGTTTTCGTTTCTGGGATTTTTTTTTTTATTTTGCTGATTGATGTTGAATTATGCATGTGTTTTTATTTCTACTTTGAATAAAGACATTATTTTTCGAGGTTTAGGGAATTGGTTTAGTTTGCTGATTTTGTTGTAGCTGGGTTTTTTGCTCGCGTGTATTGGTGCGATAGTTAAAATCTTACATTTGGAAATTATCATCAAATTGATAAATGATATGTTGAGAACAGCTAAGACAATTATTGAAAGCTTCGAAATCAAAAAGCTGGCAACTAGAATAAATGAAACGGTACCCAGGTAGTGGCTGATTCCGTTGCTTTGAATTGCTAATTGTGTAAAGGGGCCTAATGGAAGTGGATATTGTCTGGAGAATTGATGTTGAATGGGTAAAGTTCATGTGGATGCTCGTTAAGTAGTTGAGAAAATTTTCTGGAGATTCATGATTGGGCCACTGTTCATAAAGGGATCTTAATTTTGATAAGGTTGTTGAAATGAATGAGTTATGACTGAAGGTGGTATTGAATGAGGGCATCAGACAATGAAAGTTTGGTGGTATTCGACAAGTACTATTGGTTTCTCGCTTCCTCGAACTATAGTGCAAAGATACAGCCTACTGCTGATTAACAATTTATCGAACTCTTAGATTTTAGATTGCTTGAAGATAAGAGCATGCAAACTTTCACAAGTTGTGCTCTGTTTCTTAGATAGGTTGATTTCTCAATTCAAAATCTGCCTCAACCCTAATTTCTTATCTTTCTCAGTAGCCTTTTCTCTTTAAGTTTTGCCCCTTTTAAAGGGTCTCTGACTCTCTGTTACCGGTCTGTAGTCTATTGTACTTAAGCTGATCACTGCATATGTTTGACAAAGATGGTATTGGTTAGGCAGTCCATATCACGATTCACCCGTAAACGAAGAAATTCAAACCTGATAGGATCCAGTTAATAGTGTTCAAGCTGGCTAAGAGCTAGAGATATATTTAATCCAGAATGTTAGTTTTTCCACAGCTCGTTTACTACATAGGACAAAGATATTGTACCATTGTTCTTCTTACAATTTCTATTGGCAGTAATGAATGAACGCATTATGCTAAGAATACTGTATCTTGTGATGCAGGTACTTGAAGAATGGACCTGGGAATCTGGAAAAAGATATTGAGAGGAGATTCAGCTATGCATTGAGTAGAGAAGATATTGAAAACGCCATTCTTGGAGGACCATAATTAATAACTCTATGCTTCAGCCTTCTTGTAGTCTATTTAACTACGATTCTGAGTATAACATACTCCTTAGGGCTGCATATGCAATGCATACTGTTTATTCTACATGTTGATTACTTTATCCTCTTCCTGAACCAGAAAGAAATTTGATCAATCATTTGTTGCATAATATCTATTTAAATTATTAATGTTTCCCATGTATCTCTATTCTTTTGCAGTTTATCTTAATTTTATAATTTCAGTGACTAATTAAATTTCTCTACCTCCCCTATCTTACATTATTATAAAAAGTTCATTAGTAAATCTAAGTTCTGCTTAAATACACAATACCCCCACAAGTTAATATTTGGTTTGAGCTCTCTTGAAGCTTTTTAAATTCTTTGTGCCATTTGTTAGTAACTGTATACAGTTGAGATTAATTTTCCTTCATATTGTTTAATAATCACCCAATACCCATCAAAAATTTCAATTTTGCGGAACAAAGACATAAACACGCTGTCGTTTTGAGAAGGTGTGTTGGATTGTAGTCTCCAAAATGTTCAGATTCACGTTATGCCGCCCATTTCCTTTCCCGCCAAAAGGCCGGCGCGCATAGTCTCTCTCTCTCTCTCTCTCTCTCTCCCTCCCCATCAACATCTTAGCTCCAGAACGTCGTCGTTTTTGCATGCAGCGTCTCCACCTCTGCTGGCGGCCAAGTGCAACCACCACGTTTCTTCGTCAAACTCGGATCTAAACAGAAACCCACTTCAAAACTTCTCCCAATGGCGGCGGACTACACCAAAACGCAGCGTATAGTCCTCTTAATCGACTTGAATCCTCTCCTTCATCTCCAAGACCAAGAGCCATACATCATTACTCTTTTAGCCGCAGTGAAAACCCTAATCTCATTCCCGCCTCTCCGTTCCTCTCTTTTCTCTTTCAAACCCTTCTTCTCCTCCCTCTCCCCTCTTCTTTCCTCGTCAAAGCTCTCCTTCCCTTCCCTCTCTCTATCCTTTGACCGTCCCGATTCCACCTTCCAATCTCTCCAATCTCTACTCTTCAACCCAGCTCTAAAACACAATTTTTCCAAAGCGTCGTCGTTTCTGCCGCGGGGGTTAAATGTTGCCGCGTCCATGCGTCAGCTCGTTCACGACTACGCGTGGGACCCCGTGATTTGTTGTGATTCGGTTAATGACGGTAAGATTCTCGATGGGCCTGCTTGTATAAAGTCGAGTTTAGTGGTTTTGTTTTCTCCAATTGTCGAGTCTATAAAGTTTTTGAGTGAATTCTTGGATGTTGATGTGAGTGATGAGTGTTTGACCAATGTGGGATTGTTTAAGAGTAAGTTCAGCGCGTTGTTTGAGAGTGTAAACGATGCGTATTGTAGTAAGGACATTCATTTTAGTTGGGTTAACGTTAAGTGTGATCTAGGATTGGAATTAGAGTCTAGTAGTGATGCTAGTGCCAATGACTTTGGAGAGAAAATTGGGTTTTTTGAGTGTGGGATTAGGGATATGGGTTGGGGGTTTTGCTCTAGTGATTCACTTGTTTTGGGTTCTTCTCTTGTTCATTTTGGGTTGATTTATCCGATAATCGGGGTTTCTTCATGCTTGCTTGATAGTAATAACGATTATTGTGAAGCGACATTGAGTCTTGAGATATTAGATGTTAGTGGGAAGCCTTTAGAATGCAAGTGTTGCGAACTTAAGTTGTTCAATATAGGGAAGAATAGATTTTGGGGACTATTTGGCGATGGAATCATTAAACTTTGTGTTACAGCAGTGTATAGATATGAGGAAGCTGTAAAATTTGAGGGGATGTTAATGGATCCCATTCTTGTTCGCGAGTGTTTGGGAGAGTCTATGAAAGATGAAAAGGAGAATTATAGTGACTTCTTTGTATTTAGAGTTCTTGAGATTCTGGCTGAGGAAATGGGCGAGTCTGTCAGGAGGAGGGGATCACCCATTTGGCAAATTCTGCTGAGTTTTCTTCACAGGAAAGGTTACTGGGCTTTGGTATCTTTCTTAGATAGCAATGGTGATACGCATATGGGAATCCTCTACCCTGTCACAATTTTTTCGGCTTTCTTATCTGTTATAGATGATGAGTCCTATACTTGTAGAAATGAATTTGGTGGAGATAACTTGTCTCCATTTGTGAAGAAAATGGACAGTGACATTTGCAAATCCAATACATCTGCTGCAGTTGGGGAAGTTAAAAGAAAAAAGAATAAAAAGGATATACATTTGTTCCAGGATCTCACATGGAATGATTTCTGTAAGGCAGCTTCTGAAAGCACTGTGATAAAATTAGAAGAAGTCTACTTTGCCAGGGAATGCAATAGCTCAAAGAAGTTGAAATTTGTCAAGTGTTGGATGAAACAGATTGAGAAATCTAGCTGTTGCAGCTTGATGATAGAGGAGAGATCCAAGCGACAGGAGGATATCCCAAGAGAAACAGAAAATAGACTTGCTGAGATGTCTCAAGAAAGTGAACAGCCAATCCTTTCATCTGCTTCAGTGGGAGATGAATCTTGGACTGGTGTGTCTAGAATACAGGATAATGCTGCCCTTGATGCTAGTTCAGAAACTTCTGAAAGTTTCTTCAGCAGTCTTTCCAACAAAATACAACAAGGACTTGAAACTGAAGGAGTGAACTTGGGGACTTTGGCAGAGCGCCTTGTGAATTCATCTGTCTATTGGCTGTATCAAAAGCATAAAACGGAAGGCACTACAGAGAGTCAACCTCCAGGGGTAGAAGCTGATGATGCTTGTGGCGGCATGGTTGCCGTTGAACTAACAAAGCTTTTACTTAGGGAGCCGAAGGACTTGATCGCAGAGCACAAAAACAATAATCCACCCATTGTGAAGTCTAATCCATTGCCTACTGGATTTTCATCAGAAAATATAGTTAAAGAGTATCCTGTTTATAGATATTTGGATATTAATGCGTTGGTTATATTATTTATCTGTATATATGTTACTTTGGTCTTTTATTGTTGTTATAAGGAATAGCAATTTTGGCCGTGTCTTTGGCAACACTTATCCTTAATGGTGACAAGATATGAATTGCAAATTTTGTTTCGCATGGAGATTTTACAGTCAGAGGCTGGAGCAAGTTTTCAGGAGCCTATGAAGCAGAAATTCGTAAAGCAAATTAGCTTGCTTCTAGAGGCCATTCAGTGCCATCTGGAGGGTGGCTTCTTTGGTGATTGGAGCATTGATAATTATGTGCGAAAGATAATAAAAAGCAGGTATGTGAACTTACACGAGATCTAAAAGAATATTTTCTTCTGGAACTATTATGCTTGCACTTTGAAAAAATGGTTTCATAGGTTGCAATCAATAGAACCTGATTCATAACTACTAAGCTATTGGTTTGCACCCTTTAGGTGGGTTGTTTGTGTCTTCAGCTTCTTATATGAACTACATTGACCACTACTTTAATAACCAAAACCATCCTAGAATTGCATGGAGCCTAAACATTGTTCACATTGGATATGAAGTAGAACTACTTTCGAAATGACTATCAGGGAGATTCCTTTTATTTTTTTCATGTTAATATGCAAGTGTCCATTTATTGCCGAGACAAGGAAGACTAAGAAAATACACTAATGTTTGAATGGGCATTATTTCAGGTATAGTGACACTCTTGAAGATGTGGTTCGTAGAATCTATACCAAAATGGACTTGTTACTGTTTGGAGATGAAGATGAAACTTCTAATCACTTATTCAATAGTGAGGATAGTAATCAATCCTGGATAGATAAGAAACAGAGAGACGAGATGGGTGAAAATAGTAGAATAAATGAATCGGTCTCAATAGAAGAAGAGTCGCACTGGCTGCTGGAAAGTGATAAAGAGTGCCCTCAAGGGATTAAAAACGAGGAGCAGGCTCGCAAAGTAATGGAAGCACAGGAGAGGAGAGAAAGGGCTCGAAGATTTGCATCTTTCACAAGTTGGGTGCCAGATTTACAGAGAGTTTGGGCTCCAAAGCAGCCGAAAGCATTCAAACCAATTTCAAATTGGAAGCTGTCTAGAAAGGAGCGTAAGAGGGCAACCTATGACAAAGTATGTGAAACGCCAATGACAGGAAATAAACGCTCTTATAGTACTGATGATGAAACCTTTCAAGACTCTGGGACTCACTTGTCTGGTTCTGTTTCTAAGGCTTTGTTTCAAGATGACCAGTAGTGCAGCTTTGCCCTTATGAGTGGCATTCATGCAGGAAAACCATTCATGAAAAGAATAAAGACTGAATAAGATGAACTAACTGCTGTTCATGCGTAACTGTACATTGCAAGCTCAAGTGAAGTCTTAACCAGATTGGGTTTAACACAAATCATTAGAGTTGACGCTTTTTCCTTTCCGACTCTAGCTTTTCTTTAAATTGTTTGTATAATGGCTTGAACATGAATCCATTGTATCACTGAAGTTTTATCTTCTGTTCAATTCAATTCCATGTGTTTTAGAGTTTTCGTTATAATCATATACGAAGAGAGAATCGTAATATTCGTTACTGCAGTTTTTTTTGTCTTCTAAGTATCTTTTTCATTATTTGACTTTTTAGTCTTCTAAATATCTTTTTCATTATTTGACGTGTCGCTTGGTACAGGCCTCATTCCTCCCAACTCAGCATATCTTTTTCATTAGTGTTGAATTATACTTTTGATTCATGAAAGCCGTTGTTCTTCTTTGCCGCCACTTTTCAACTACCAAACCAGTACAAGCCCTAGTTTTGTCAACCCAATACACACTTCTCTCTGGAGACGCATGTAATGATATATTGGACAAATACCCAGATATCAAAACATTGAAAAAACTGCATGCCCAGATCATTATTAACCAGCATCTGCACTCAAACCCATCAATTGGCCTCAAATTGATGAGAACTTATGGTGCATGTGGACAAATGGTGGACACACGCCACGTGTTCGATGAAATTACCAACAAGAATGTTGTTTTCTTCAATGTCTTGATTAGAAGCTATGTGAACAACTATTTATATTACGACGCCCTCCATGTTTACAAAAATATGTCTGTCCATGGATTTGACCCGGATTGCTATACATACCCTTGTGTCTTAAAAGCATGTTCTGGATCGAATAGTTTGCTGGTTGGTTTGCAAATTCATTGTTCTGTTGTGAAAGTAGGGCTTGACTATAATCTGTTTAATGGAAATGGGTTGGTTGCCATGTATGGAAAATGTGGTTGTTTGAAAGAGGCTCGGCGAGTGCTCAATGACATGCCTAGTAAAGATGTGGTTACTTGGAATTCAATGGTTGCTGGATATGCACAAAATGGGAGGTTTGATGAAGCATTGGATGTTTGCAGAGAAATGGAGTCCTTAAGAATAAAACCTGATGCTGATACTATGGCTAGCCTATTGCCGTCTGTTACTAATACATCTCCTGAAAATGTTTTGTCTGTGAAGGAAATGTTTCTGAAATTGGATAACAAGAATTTGGTTTCTTGGAATGTGATGATTGCGGTGTACGCGAACAACTCAATGCCTGCGGAAGCAGTTGATTTATATTTGCAAATGGAGGTGCATGGTATCGAACCTAATGCAATCTCTGTTGCTAGTGTTCTTCCAGCTTGTGGGGATCTTTCAGCTTTACTGCTAGGAAGGAAGATTCATCGATATGTTGAGAGAAAGAAGCTTCAGCCTAATTTGCGGTTGGAGAATGCATTGGTTGACATGTATGCAAAGTGTGGAAGTTTAACAGAAGCCAGAACGGTGTTTGATCAAATGAGATGCCAGGATGTTGTGTCATGGACTTCCATGATCTCTGCTTATGGAATGAGTGGGCAAGGTTATGATGCTGTTGCCCTTTTTTCAAAAATGCTAATGTCAGGTCTTTGTCCAGATTCCATTGCCTTTGTTTCGGTTCTCTCAGCTTGCAGCCATGCGGGGTTGTTAGAGGAGGGGAGATACTACTTCAAGATAATGACTGAACAGTACAAGTTAGTACCTAGAATAGAACACTTTGCTTGCTTGGTTGATCTCTTGGGACGAGCAGGAAAAGTAGAGGAGGCATATGATTTAATCAAACAGATGCCAATGGAACCGAATGAAAGAATTTGGGGATCCCTGGTGGCTGCTTGTTGTATATACTCTAACATGGACATAGGTATTCTTGCCGCTGATCACATTTTTCATTTAGCTCCTAATCAGTCAGGTTACTATGTCTTGTTATCAAACATCTATGCTAAAGCTGGAAGATGGGGGGATGTAAAAAGAGTGAGAACATTCATGAACAGCAAAGGAATCAAGAAAATGCCCGGCGCTAGTGTTGAGATGAATGATCAAGTGCAGATCATTGCGCTTCCATAGAGGAGTTCCAAATGTTTAACAACTGGCCCGAAGAATGTTCCTCCGATTGTTTAAACTTCTGTGAGGATGAAATGCAAGATCTTTGTTCTGTGTTATGGAAATCTTCTACATCACTATTTGCAAGATAATGTTTTGCGAAAAGGTGTTAATCAAAAGAAATTATCATCTAAGTGCCCAATTTTTCACCAATGTTCAAGTCGGTATATTGAATGAAATGTAAAATGTATAACTAAGGCACTAAAATAAATAGTCAAAATAACAATAGTAATAATCATAATAATAAATAAATAAATAGATAAGGCACTATAATACGTAACATTGTAACAATTCTTCCGTGAACTCTGTTAACATCAATTGTAAAAATTGTGTAACTCGAGTAATTTTAGAAGTGAATTTATATATATCTTGCAAGTAAAAGTAAAACATCCCGCCATCATTTCGGAAGTTAATTTCTTTATATCTTTGAATTAATGAGATCGCAACCAACCCAACAGGCCAACACGTTCTTCCGTCAACGGTTGAATACCCCTTATATCACGCAATCCTGGTCAAAGATGTGTGGGGGGTTTTTTTTTTAAAATAATTTCCCTCAATTAAACTCTATAAAAGAAAGAACCCATGTTTCAAAGATACTTGCATAATTGCAGAAATGGCCAGAAACTCTCCAGCAATAGCAACATTCGTCTCCCTGCTGGTCACTCTGTCATTGATCAAAGCCTCTCAAGGCGCCGGCGGCATCGCAATCTATTGGGGCCAAAACGGCAACGAGGGTACCCTCACTTCAACCTGTGCCACAGGCAAATATGCTTATGTCAACATAGCTTTCCTGAACAAGTTTGGCAACGGCCAGACCCCTGAAATTAACCTTGCCGGCCACTGCAACCCTGCAGCCGGTGGCTGCAGAGTCGTCAGCGACGCAATCAAGAGTTGTCAGAGCCGAGGCATCAAAGTTATGCTTTCCCTCGGAGGTGGGGTTGGTAGCTACTCTTTGGCTTCTGTAGCTGATGCCAAGAATGTAGCTGATTACTTGTGGAACAATTTCTTGGGGGGAACATCAAGTTCAAGGCCATTAGGTGCTGCTGTGTTGGACGGTATTGATTTTGATATTGAGCAAGGCTCAACTTTGCATTGGGATGACCTTGCAAGGTTTCTATCAGCATATAGCAGCCGTGGCAAGAAAGTTTACTTAACAGCAGCTCCCCAGTGCCCATTTCCTGATAGGTTTCTGGGTGCTGCTTTGAACACGGGGCTTTTTGATTATGTATGGGTTCAGTTTTACAACAACCCACCTTGTCAGTATAGTTCAGGAAATACCCAGAATCTTATAAGTTCATTTAACAGATGGGCTTCATCATTGAGAAATGGGAAGTTGTTTTTGGGGCTGCCAGCAGCTCCTGCTGCCGCAGGCAGCGGGTATATTCCACCGAATGTGTTAACTTCTCAGGTACTTCCTCAGATCAAAACGTCGCCCAAGTATGGCGGTGTCATGCTTTGGTCAAAGTTTTTTGATGATCAGAATGGGTACAGTTCCTCCATTCGAGCAAGTGTTTGAAGCAAGTCAAGCAAAACAGCCAGTTAGCTCCAAGGAATGTGCAATAATATTATAAAATGGCATGACATTGCTGTAATTGTCAATCTAGCCAATAAATAAAAATGGGCATTCACATCATTTTGTGACTCTTTCTTCTTGTTTTTTTTTAAAGGACTCTTTCTTCTTGTTGATCTCATCATTTCACGATTTGTTTGCATAGTTGACTTCCAAGTTTTTCTACCCTTACGTGAAAACTGACCGGGAAATCACTGAGTTAATTTTTATATACTTTTACTCGCTTTTGATAATCATCTGTCGTGGAAGCATATCGTCATAAGGAGATAATGAGAAAGTAATAGATAATTTATTTTTAGCTGATCAGTTCAACAGAATTAGAGTATTATTTGACCAGGTTGGAGAATTTGATAAAGAGTAGTTGGTGGATAAAAACTATTGGCAATCGTTGACACAGTATATATATATATATATATATATATATATATATATATATATGTGATAAGAAGTTTTAAGGAGAAAAATAGCTGATGAATTTTAAGAATTCAACAAGCAATTTCCCATGAAAGCCTCTTCCTTCAGGCCAAGGTTCTTAGATTTTTCAAAATAACCCTGATGAATTTTAAGAATTTCAAAACTTTCGTATGCGAAACTTATCGGTTTCGCTTATATTTTTGCCTTACACGACTAGTCATGTACTGAGATTTCTCCTCATTTTACAAACAATACCAACGATGTTAGATTACTCGGAAAATAACATAATTCTTTTATGAAAGTGGGTATTAGTTCCACTATTGAAGCAAGTGTATGAAGCCGCAAATTAGGGTCAAAAGGAAAGCGCATGGAAGCTTCGTCAAGTTCCAAGTGGGATCTAGCAATCTAGCTTTGTCGATGATATTGACTTTTCATGCTTTGGCCCTTTGGTAATTTCAAAAGATAAATGAGGGTTTTTACACTGCAAAGCACCAAAAGTCTGTAATAAAATTGAGCACCAAGAGTCCAAGACTGAATCTCTCTTTGGAGAGAGAGGAAAAAAAAAAGGGAACAAAACAAGGGAAAAAAAAACATTAAACAAAATAGAAACTACTGGCATATCAAAAATATTAAAACCGTAAGTATGTGAAGATAACATAGCACTCTAAAATAACGTCTAAACGATGAGGATGGCCTGTGAGCTTATAAGGTTAGGGGTAGCCGCTCTGTGTCTACACTTTGCGGACCTGAATATTGTGAGTGGATTGGAACCGCCAGATGGGTTGTCTGCCACTCTGAAGAAGTGCTACCTCTTCTCCTTCCTTTACCATTCCTTGTTTCTGCATATGAAGAAGGTATTAGTGACACAAAATATGATTCTAAAGAATATTATTAGTCTAAGACATATTTCATGAAAACCATGTAATCTATTACTTAATAAATGGAGATGATGGCCAAATATGCCTATTTTTTTAGATATGGTAAACTATCATCAGTGTTCCAAACTGCTCCTTGTATAACAGTGGCACTGCTGATAGCAAAAGTAAAGCATATAATCATAGCTTCTATGCACATCCACTACCCCCCAAGGGTTGAAAGTTGATATTACTAGGATTACAAAGTTGAATGCTGTCCGGCAATTGCAAAAAAAAAAATTCCATGATTTGATGTCCGTAGAAAGTGGCTAACTTGGTTCCTCAAAAGAATTACCCAGAGCTTGTTCCAGGTCAAGCTATGAACCAAATTATGGGCAAATAAACGCATCCCAATCACTAGTTTAATGAGATATGAAAACTCACCTGCAATAAACCTAAGGCATTGTCAAAGGTTTCTTCAGCATCGTCTGAGAACTCCATGTAGATGGGGCAAACTCCTTGATACAAAGACAGCCTTTGCTGAATCCTCTTCCTGCATGACCATCAAAGTGATACAATTATAAAGACTTTTCACTTTTTGAACGTAACAGCCAGTTTTTTAAATTAGCAGTTATTTATATATTTAATTTTTTTTTTCCCGAAAAGATTTATATATATAAGGTTACTCAGCTAATCAGTGGTAGTACAGAATAAGAGGGTAGGACATCACTATTTCCAGTACAAATTAAGCAGGAAAATTTATTTAAGCGTGCAGTTTTTGCCTACAGCATGATGAGGTGCACTACTAGGAAAACCATAACCTCAGGCAGGCAAAATAGGCACACAACATCATAACATTATTGGTATCCAGGAACATGTAGAACTTACTCATTTGTGAAGGCAAATATAGTGCCAGAAGGTCGATAATGGCTCAGTAATATAGCCATAAAACCAGTTCTAGTGAAGACAACGATGGAAGTTCCAAGCGTGTTGGACATCATGGTCGCATGGTATGCAAACATCTCGCTCATGTGGTTCTACAGAAAACATGAAGCTTGCAGTAAGTTCATGGTTGACAATCAAAATGAAAGAGGAAAAAAAAAGTGCAAAATGCAAAAGTAAACCCCATGCAGTATAGCAAAACACATGAGGTATCTGCTAGGTAACCTTGAAAGCTTGACCAAGATTTGGTGGCATTGCACCACCTGTTATGGTTGCTTCAGTCCGTAATGAGACAGTGTGCATTACTTTCACGGCTTTCAATGGGAACCTGTACAGGAGCAAAATCAATTTATTAATCCCGTATAAAATGAAAACTGTTTTTAGCTACAACAGCCGCATCATTTCAAGGTCAAAATTTGGCTTTAAGGCTTGGCTAGAGAGATACCACTTTAAACCTGGTAACTAGAGTAAGTTCATCAAACATGCTTTGCTAATGGTGAAGCAAATTTCTGACATGCAAAAATTGCTCTTAAATAGGAAGAGAAGTATGGGTTTTCTATGGTGGGGCACACCTCTAAAAAATGCTTAACATTCTGAACAGCTTTCTACAGTTACTCTAATTTACTGTTCCTTTAGTTGGGAAAGAAAGTAACTCACTTCCCATGAGCAGTTTCTCCAGAAAGCATGACGGCGTCAGCACCCTCTCGGACAGCAATGGCAATGTCTGAGACCTCTGCTCTGGTTGGAGTTGGATGAACAATCATGCTTTCCAACATATTGGTGGCCACAATAACAGCTTTCCCCATGCTACGACAAGTCCTTATTATCTCTTCCTACATTTTCTCAAAGATTTCTATGTCAGCAAATAAAATGCCTTGATAGAGGATGACATTCTAGGCATTGCTCTTATATCAGAGATGAATACTACCTGCAGAAGTGGAACCTCCTCAATAGGAAGTTCTGCACCAAGATCACCTCTTGCAACCATTGCCTAAAATAAGAAAGGCACGTAATTTTCAGCCGTTAGTACAAACCATCATATACTGTTTAAGACGAAGATGAAAGGCAAGGATTCAGGTGATCACCCCATCAGATGCTGTGATAATTGAATGCAAATTGGGTATAGAGTCTGCACTTTCAATCTTTACAATTACATGTATGTCTGCGCCGCAGCCTGCAGTTCAATTTGGCACAAACTCATATATGGTTAATCAAAAACACAGAATAAAGTGAATATTCTTATTTATTTCCTAGATACAAGATTTGAAACTAAGAGTTTACTTTTCAGATAATTCTTCAATTCATGAACTACTTGTGCATCTTTGACAAAGGAAACAGCATAGAAGTCAACTTTGTTGTCCACTCCAAATTTTATATCGTCCCAATCTTTCTCTGCAGAAACCAATGCAAACAATTATGTCCATTTGCAAAATGTAGTACCACTTTACCAATTTAGACAGGAAAGGTGGATTGGGGGTGAGAGACAGCATAATTATCTTCAAATATGAATGACATAAATGATAATTCCAGGTCCAACCAGTTATGGAAGGCAGTGTTGCGCTTTTTCCCCGAACATTCAGATGCCGCCTAGACTTAAGCTCTCCTCCATCCACCACTTCACATTTCACTGAATCTTCTGTCTTTGATTTCACCAACAATGACATCATACCACCTAGAGATCATAAATTAAGGGGTCAGAGGAGCACACAGACCATAGCAAGAACTAGGTTAGTGTCAGGTAAATAATCTGACGAAAGTCCTTGCAGAACACTCTAAATTTTTCTTAATAATATAGAAGAAGAAACAACAGATCACTAAATGTACCATCAACAAGAAGCATGTCACCCACTTCTACATCATTAACAAAGTCATCATAGTTAACACTGACACATTCAGCACTGCCAACTCCTCTCTGTATCGTAAAAGTGAATTCCTGCCCAGATGTTAAAGTGATTGGTTGTGGTAAGTCTCCACTCCTAACCTCCGGTCCCTGATAACAAAGAAAACTATATTTAACAAAAACTCAAATGAAAACTAAAGCATCTTCTTTACAAAACTTGAACAACTGTACTATGACAGACAGACAAAAGTCCACGAAAATCAACTGACTAAGGTAACCCGTTGTAAGAATCATATATAGAAGTAAGAAAAGAAACAAATAAAGGGAAACCTGCCTTGGTATCAAGCATGATTGCAATAACGTTGTCTTTGGATTGTGCATTATATTCTTTAACCAAATCAATAACTTTTTGATGAGAAGCGTGGTCTCCATGAGACATGTTCAAACGAGCAACATTCATTCCAGCCTCGGCCAGCTTCCATATCATTTCCCTTGTGTTAGTTGAAGGACCAATGGTGCACACAATCTTGGTCTTGCGTCTAACAGTTGGCTTGGTCCACATGCTCACTGATGTGTCACCTAATTGCTGAAGTCCCCCAAAATGCTGAAATTCCCCATCTCTCTGTTCATAACCATGTTACAAAGTCTTTAATTAATACTATCAACCATTCAACAAACAAGGGCATAAGCACCAACTCTTAACAGCTTAAAAGATAGTTAAAATTAACAAAATGTTAGACATGTAGAGCAAACCTTCTATTGTTCAAGCTTGTTCAAGTAACTCTATTCATTTTTGCAATGAAAAGTTCAAGATTAATTCTACACCTTTTAACAACCAAGAGAAAATCATCTGTACAAACTGCAGTGACCTGATAATGACTCGAATAGTTAAAAAGCGAAATTCACTTCTCATGCCAAGTCAATTTGAGTGGACAAGTTTGCACATGTAGTATTACTCTTTCATCAAAGATTTTAGTATCAAAATCCACTTCTGTTTGCCCCCACTGTAGCAACTCAACAAACTGAGCAAATTAAACATACAGATCCTTCAAATTTTCTCCTAACATTTTCTAAACTAACAAAATGAGCATAAACTAGACTCTAACTAGTTAAATATAAGCATTTGGCACTCCTCTTTTTTCATCTGTTCATGACAGCCTGTCACTTTATCCATTTTCACATGCATTTTTCTAAAAAAATCGTAATTCAAGAAATTCAGTGTAGACAAACAGCACAAACCTTAGGTACGTCCTCAGGAGACACAGGGACAACCTCAGGTTCGACACGTGTGGCTTTCTGAGCAGAGATTTTAGTGCTTTTGCGAACAAGTGTAACTCTCTTCTTCTCCTCACGTGACAGCACGGTCGAAGCGAAGCTAGAAGGCTTTAGCTTCTCGCTAGCCCGCTCTTGCGCGGATCCCGAGGCAGGACACATAAACGAACTCTGAATCGATCGTGTAGCCACTACCTGAGCCATTGCTAGAGAAGAAAAGCAAAATGAAAAATGAATTGCTGAGAGAGAATGTGAACGGAGAGTTCTGATTTGAGGATTTGAAGTGAGAGAGAGTGTGTAATAGTTTTAATTTTGATTCAGAGTTTGGAGAAATCGCCGCTAAATTTGGCGGACGGGTAGAGGGAGGGACAAGGTAGGCGAGAGAAAGAGAAAGAGGCGCTTAGTTCGTATCGAAGAAATTTTTTTTTTTTTTTAAAATATATTTAAAACGGTTAGACTTTTTGCATTTACTCGTGCAAGGCGGGTGATGTTTACACGACGTCGTTCCTTCCACTTTTTTTTTTTTTGTTTGCATTTTTTCTTTATTATTTATTTCTCTAAAATTAGTAAATTTTCAGAATAGAATGTCGTTGTTAATTAATTAACACGTGTGAAAGGAGGTTTGCCGAAAAAGAGTACGCTGTTTTTTTTAAAGTCAATGCCTGATATTAGGTGAGCCGCTTTGTTAGATGATTTCATTTTTCATCACTGTGATATTTGATAATGATGTATCATAACTTTTATATCATAATTGTTAAAAAATTATAATTATAAAATAAAAATTAATAATATATAATAAATATAATTTTAATAAAAATAATAAAAATTCTATAAATTTTTCACCATAGAGCATAAAAAGTTCAAGTCCGTATATCTTATTTCCACATTTCGGTTCCCAATTCTGAAGCTCTGTGAAAAAAAAAAACGTCTTTGGAGTACTCCACTTTTCACTTGAGCTAGATGTGGAATTTTGATTGTTGCTGGTAAAATCTGCAAGGCTCGATTGTACGTCAAAACGTTTATTAAGGTGTTCAAAATGTGAAAATGAGAAATGACCGTGATGTCCGTTGAGATATGAAGGATTTGTTGATATATTTACGATAAATGAGTTGAGTGACGAGTGTGATGACAAAGGAGATGCAACCAATTATTCGGCACCCTTGGTCCAAAAAGGCTGTAAGTCCCATCTCTCTTCCACTAAGCCCAGTCCATTCTTCACCCTTTCTCTTATAGGAATGCGGTAAAGTTAGATTATGATGAAACTTAAATCTGTCACAACTTGATAACTAATAAATCAAAAATAAAATCAACAAACTATTCTTAAGTTTTTTTAATAACAACTTTAGAATTGGTGTAAGCTGTATGGTAATATAACTTAACAAGGTTCGTTTGATAGATAATGAATTCTAAATGTTTTAGCTCATTTTTCTAGGCCAATGGAAAATGAGCTTAAACGTGAATATACTTTATAAAATAATATGAGTAAATAGTATTATAACTCAAAAATAATTATGATAAATTTTAAAAAAGATAAATTTCTTTGATGTGTGTATTCTATATATACTTATTAGATAAAAAAATTTACTACCAAATAATTTATATTAAATTTTAAACCTAGAAATAAAAATATTAAGTAAGTTTTATCCAGAAATCAATTTATTCCAAATTTTTATTATAATCACAAAGTCTTTAAATGATAGGTCATTTGTTTTTATGTGTTTTTTATTTTTAAGCAATAACTCCTGCACCTGTTGAAGTTATCTCCTTACCACTAAGGGGAGCTGCCCCAAACGCATGCTAAATCTGGAAATAAATAAATTTTCAAATCAGATTCTTCCACGCCAACGGTTGCAATTACTACTCAATACACCCGCATTAGTAGATTCCCCCACCAGGTGGACAATCTTTAGCGCGGGAAAATTCATATCCTCATTCATTTGGCGCCACCAGCCGCCCTAACCCCTTAAATTTATTTTCATTTGTCTAACATCAAATCATCTCTCTCTCTGTGGATCGGTAAACCAACTAGTACACACTTTAAACAGAACTTCGATTCAGATAGAAAACGGCACCGTTCTCTTACAAACAAAGATGGAAACAGAAGGTTTATCGGTGATTTGCGCCGGCCTGGGTATCATCGAAGAGGACGAAAAGGGAAACCGGATTGGCTACTCCAAGGGCGAGCAGTGTTCAGGTAAATTTCGCTAAAACAAAAAATTAAATTAGATGGGTGAAAAATATGATCTAATTTAGTACATGATTTGATTCTTCCCTAATTTTATCGACAGAGAATCTAAAGGATTTGCTGAGATTCTTGAGACGTGATGATCCTCAGAAGCGAGAAGTATTTAAGCAAGTGTGTAAATGGAGCATTGTTTCTAAAGATTTGATACCAATTATTGAACACTGTCAAGATGATCGAAATTTGGTCTTGAATTCCGGTAATTGCTATTTATTTTATATATTTACTCATTTGATTTTTGAGATAAAGGGTTGAGATAATATTATATTTTTAAATTTTCATTTTTGGTCTTTTATTATGCAGTGAAGGTATTGGTGTTTTTAACAATGCCGATTGAGTCTTCATCCAATGATATCCCTCAACAGATTGAGTATCTTTGGGGATTAAAGTCTGCCATTACGTGCAGTGATACAGTTGCGGTGATTGTCTCACTTCTCGAAGGTCCACTAGAGAATTTAGAACGGTAAGGCCAAGGCATAGTTTGTGCTACTTTCATTGATTAGAATGTGAGCATGCTAATTTACAGTAGTGATGTCACAGTAAATGTTAATCCCAGTTAGGAATTTATCTATAGTACTGGCATCATTGCAGGAAGTTCATCATCTGGCAATATTTAACTTTGATTCATATTTTAGAAATTCATAACATGTTAAAATCTATTTGATGGTCTGGAATGCAAAAGTAAGAATTGCTTGCACTTTCTACTTTTTCATGCTATTGGTTTCACATGCTTTACTTTTGAGTTTTGATGTGACATTATTATTATTGCTGTTATTAATGAAGACTGTAATAACATACAGTGAAGCATTCACGGAGGATGACTGGAAGTTGGTCCAGTTAGTTCTGACTTTATTCCGAAACATTCTTGCTGTCCAAGATATTCCGTTGCAGCAGAAGGCTGGGGGTTCTGCCATTCAATATGTATCACTGAGAGATAGATTTCTAGAACTTTTGTTTAATGAGAATGTGATGGACATAATTATTGTCATAACTCAGCATGTTTGTGGTTCTTGTGGTTATTTTCGGCAAGACAACTTGCTTTTATTGGAAATTTTTCACTACATATTTATGGGTCAGGATCCAGAGTTGATTGCCAAAGCTCATCAAAGGGGTTCCAAGGTGGATCCATTCATCTTCTTCTTTATTTTTCCTATCTCTTCTTTAATTTTTCCAGGATTTTTTATTTGAAATGTTCAATCTGGATTGCAAAAGAAAATTAAAAAAATTAATTCTCAGTATGAAAAATATATTATGAGGAAGATTAGGAGCTGATTGTTTCGCAGCCTAGGTTTAATATGCTATTTACAAAACAATAAGCAAATTTTCTTTTTAAATCTCTCATTTTTTTTTAGTATGAAAATTATTTATGGATGTCATTATTAACATAGTCACTTAGTTGATTAGTGATATGAGTCGGTTGGTCTCTTCTAATGACTTTTGATGTGCTAGACGGACGGAGACACCAAAGATCCTCTTGATAGTCTCAAATCCATAATAGTAGAAGAGCAAGAGAAAAGAAGGCTCTCAAGACTACACAATCTGGTTCGACACTCACAGTTTAGTGGAACATTTGCAAGGCTTGCCATTGTACGAAGTTTAACCTATTGCTGGTATTAATACAGGTGCTGTTTAGAAATTTAGTAACTTTAGTATTTTCTTTTGAAAAGGATGGTTCTAAAGCTGTGTTTAAGGGGAACCCTGCTTCTGCTTCTCACAACCCCATCATTAAACCTCACAAAGGCCAAAAGGGTATGAGTAAAAAGATTATGTGGGACCAAGGAAGCTTACCTTCAACAAAGGATAATGTTTTGGAGTTGCTGTATGATTTCCTTAACCAGTTTCTATCAGGAAGTTACAATGGTATATCTTTTGGAAGTCTTTATTTTTATTCTTGCTCCCTCCTTCTCTTCCCCTTTGGTCTTAAAGCTGGTATTTATATGTAAACCAAACTGTGTGTCAGTGCTGATGCAGTCAATTCAGGAGGATATAGAAAAGGAGGCTCCTGCTATTCAGAGCAGCGACATCATTTCATTTTTCCGGGTTGCCCAGTTTTTGGTTTCATTTCAGTATCACAAAATTGCGTTCTCAAAGGTGAGGGCTATGGGTACTGATATGTCAGGCTTTTTAAATTATGTTCAAAGGTGAGGATGACTCACCATAGCTTTGCTAGCTGCTAAGGACTGACATTGTTAAATTTAGATAAAGTGATGTCTGCTTTTTATGGAGGTTAGTAGAAGTTCAAATAATGTGACCATGATCCTAAGATTTCTGCACTCAGTTCCTCTTTTTTGTTTTATTTATTTGTTATAACCTGATATTCTTGCTTCTAAATGTTTACTTGGCTTTATCATTGTAGTTAAACTTCATTTTCTAACTATTGGTGTGAATTTTGTGATTAAACAGCCAGCCCTGGAAAAAGAAGCACTTGAAGCTTCCACTACTGAATTTGCTGATAGCACTTTGTTTAAAGGCAACATATGTGGACCAATCGCATCAACAATGGATGAATCTATGTTTAAGCTTGTCATTTCCAAATGGCAAGATGCTTCTGAGGACTTGAAGAAAACAAATAATTATAAGTTTATGTCAGCAGCAGGTTCTCTTATGAAGAATATGGTGATAAATACTTTCTAATTTTAAGCTTTTAAATACATGCTTTTAATTGTTGATATTTCTTAGCCTCTCATATATGTCTTTACTTCAATGGTCTGGATATGCGTGTAAAAGTATGTAAGCAGTTCTGCATGATTCTGCTGTTCGAGGAATAGACTTGTTTCTAGAATTCAGACTGAGACCTTTGTCTACTTCTTCTAATGTCCTTTGCACTGGCTTTTCATTCCTGCAGATTCGTATGTTAGATTTAGTGCTGAAGTCATTACCAGAAGATTCGAAGGAGTCACAAACAGCACGCATCCTTCTTTACAAGTTATTTTATGATCAGACTGACCAAGGGTTGACTCAGTTTCTCCTGAACCTGATCAAAATGCTTGACACTCATAAACAACCAAAAAGGTTTTCACCTTTAATCTTCATGACTAGAATTTTTCTTTTAATTCTTTTTCATTTTGACATTTTAAGTCTTGTAACATTAATTGATCAGTTAATTCAGGATTCAATTTTGCAGGACTATAATGTCTTAGAGCTTAATACTAGTGTTTAGTGTTTCTCCTACTAGCTTAAGCTTTTAAGGTCGAATACTAACTTAACACGTTATTAGAGCCAATTTTGACCAGTAGGTCATTCGTTTGGATTTTTCCATATATGCTTGAATTTGTATTTGTAGATTCATTTTTCTCTGTGTTCTATCTCTGTTTGGAGAAAATCTTCTTTGCTTATCAGTCTTGCACATGATGGGGCTTGTTAAAGCTTAATAGCGCCCTCACCTACCTGACCAAACATAAGAGATTGGTAATCATGATAGGAAAATGTTCCAGCTGCGTAATATCTCTTAAAAAAGAACTTCTTTTTTAAAATTTATTTGTACATTGGAGCTACATCTTTGTCCTATTATCGTGTCACTTATGTTTAATAATTGTGCATGACTTGGCAAGTATGCTTATCCAAGTACATGTCTTTGCCGTGCGAAAGCATGTATTTAGTGACCTGTTTATAGAAAATATTTGAGTTTTTTACCATATTAAAATGTTTTATGGTTCTATTTTTGCTATTCTTGCCAGCGATCTTGCAGATTTAGTAGAAATGATATATGTGCTCGTAAGGCTCACGGAGAATCTTCAAGCACGTGGTGCATTAAGGGTATGTTTTCTTATTTACAGAGCAGTCTTAGGTTGGAAAACTGTGCTTCAAGTTACTCACTTGTGATTTCCAAAACTCAGGATATCTCAAATTATGAGATTTTAGTAGTTGCTTAAAAGCCGCTTGAAGACTGACTAGAACTACTAAAGTTTTCATGTAATTTTGTTATATAAAAAGTGAGCTTTGACCATATGTTGACTTTATTACTGCCAAAAACCTTCTAGCCAGAGTCCAGTTATTTTAGATACATCTGTTTGCATTCTACAAAGTTAGCTTTCTCTTTATTTTCTTACAGGTAGATTTGATGTTTAACGACTTCCTGTGAATTGCAGTTTAAATTTTTCTTTTTTTTTTAATCATATGAAAATAAGCTAATTTTACAGACTTGAAAAAGCAGTTTTAAACAAAGGCAATTACTGTGTTTCAGTTTTTTCGGTGATCAGTTCTGATAATTTTCATATTTTACTTGGAGTTTTTTACTCTATTTTCTTGATATAAAGTGTCTTCTTCTCCTAAAGGACCTACCCTTTTGTCAGGAAATTTAAGTAAAATATTTCAGAGTTACAGTTGTGACGTTATAATTTAGACTTTGTAAGCTATCAACATTAAGTTTGTGGTTTTGAACATTGAATGTTGGTTTGTAGCAGCATATATCCTATATAATGTACAGCTAAAATAAGCAGGAAGCCATGGTCTTTCATTTTCCTTTGCAATTCTGTTGCTAAGTGAAAGTTCTATATTTGTAGAATTAGGAAACCCTTTTGTGTGCATGCAACTCTCATTATTTCTTCTCTTATTTTGGTTGGAACTGCACCGTGCCTTTGTTCTCTGCTGTGACGTACATGGAAACTTTTTTTTTTTTTTTAACAAATCAGGTTTCCAGAAAATCAAGGAAAGGAAGAAAAAAGGGAACAGTGAAGGGCAATAAGGAAACTGAAAATGAACTGTCTGGCAATCATGCTACCATTCACAATGAGAATTGCATCTCAAATAGTGGAGATTTAGCAAATTCATGCGTACCACAAAAGGAAATTGTAACAGATGCAACTTCTGATGGGAAAGAAGACACGGGCATTCCTTTTAAGGTTGATGATCATGAAATAGCAGTACAAGAGAGGGGGAATCTGGGAGGTAGTCAGTTGCAGATGGATAGCAGAAAGTCTGATCATGCTGAGAATGATCATTATTGCAGCACTGGTGATTCTTCTGGTGATGAGCAGCCTACTGCAACCAATGAAGTTGATTTTAAGGTTTCTACTTTCCTTTCAGCTTTTGCAAATAGCAGCATTATTCAAAAATTGTGCTGGTTGCTGAAGTTTTACAAGAGCAATTCCAACCGCACAAATCACTACATCATTTGCATGTTGCGGCGTATCACTGATGACCTGGAGCTCTCACCGATGCTATATCAGGTTAAAAGTTTTAAAATCCATCTTTACAAATATTGTAAAGTTATGTATGTAATCTCACGTATGTTTTTTGGGACAAAATTTTGCAGCTATCACTCCTCACTGTATTCTATGACATCTTGGCTGAGCAGAAGTCATGCCCAAGCAAAGAGTATGAAAATATTGTTGACTTTCTCACTAGACTGGTCCAAAAAATGCTAAAAAAAATGAAGAATCAGCCCCTTCTTTTTGTGGAAATTCTCTTCTGGAAGAATAGAAGAGAGTGCCATTACATAAATGCTGAATACTTATTGCATGAGCTTGGAAATGCAAAGAAACAAAGTGGAGCTTGGGGAAATGTTTCAGAAATTGGAGACACTGGGTCATTGCAGGCCAAAGGATGGGCTCGCAGAAGCATAGCAGATGCATTGGGTGAGGATGAAGCTGATGTTGTTATTTCTCATGAATTTGGATACCCGAAGTAAGACTATGTTAACGATGTTATTTTTCTGTTTTTCATTGTACTTTACCTTTTTGGCTCAGTAAGGGGTACTTCTCAAATATTAAGGAGATAGGCACTCTGTACAAGATAAACATTATATTCCTGTTGAGTTTGATGTTTTCTTTTCTTGATTGAGTAATTAGAAAGCAGTATCTTAATTAGTCTCAGAACAACATAAAAATACCACTTTTTTTTTTTAGAAGTGGAGGAAATTTCAGTGAAGAACAGGAAGGCATCACATCTGATTCAAACAGTGAGATTGATGGGAAAGAAAATTCTAACCAGTGAAATATTTGGGACAACCCTAATAGTACTATATTTCCTATTTGTCTAATATAATTCAGTTTAGAAACTCATTGATGTATTTGGGTGGTGCAGCAGGATGACTTCCATGAAAGAGGAATCAGAAAAGGTTTCTAAAAGAAAGAGAAGACTTGTTCTCGATGAAGAGTGGGACATGAAAATCAAGGATCTTTATGAGAAGTAAGTTTGGTTTGACACAACTATACCATAACAAGCATTTTTTTCCCCTCAAAAGATCCTTCAAAATATATATTCAATAATATCTCAAGAATACTGGAGTAGATGATTACTGATTATATTTTATTGTAATAAGTTGATTATATAATTGTTTTTTTTTTCTCTCCTAAGGCTAATTTCTGCTTTTATGGTGGCATGCTCTTTCTTTGATATTCATTTCGTAGTGTCTGCACTGCATCTGTATTAATATAAATGGTTGTTTTAGATTCAAAGATGATCGGAATTGTAGCCGTCGTATTGCGGAATCTCTGGATCCTGATGGTAAAGTTTCAGCTGCCCAAGTTTCCAACAAGCTTAAGCAGCTGGGAGTCAAAGTTGCACCAAAGAGAAGGGGGCCCTACTCTGGTGAAACTTCTGCTGCTGGTCCTGATCAACATGAGGAAGATCAATGTGTAATGGAAACAAAAACTTCCCTTCACAACTCAAACAACTTGGACGGAAGTTCCCTGAGGCATCCTCAGTAAGTACTAGCAAATAATTGATTGTTACAGTTACTCTTGGACTGATTTTTCAAGAGGCTGCTCTGTTAGTGCAGGAATGAGACATCAAATTGAAACTTAAGTTATGAACTTGAAGGAACATGTTTAAGAAAGTGAAATCTTAGATAATTGATTTTCTATTCTGCTTCTCAAATAAACAGCTAATGATGTCTTTTTTTAATAGGAACACAAGAAAAAGAGTTCATGCCTTTGACAGTGATCAGGAGGCCATGATAAAATCTCTATTTGAGCAGTGAGTATAAACTATGTTCTATAAGTAAATATTTGTGGTGTGAGTGGAATTATATCTCCAGACCTCTTGTACTACTGAAAGAGAGCTTACCAGCTTAACTAGCTGACACCTATAAAACCTCATTTGTTCATTGGTACATTCTAAGAATTGACGGTGTTAATTCACTTGTTGACACTTACACCAATACCTGCCCTGGATGGCTGCTCTAACCACCTTATTTAAGTTCTAACCCACATCAAAACAACCTCATTTGAGATAATTGGGGTTTGGCTTCTCCATATGTTAAAACAAGCCGTTAACTTACTGTTTTCTCTGTGCAGATTCAAACACCACAAGAGGTGTAGCTACATGATTGCAAATGCACTGGATGCTGGTAACAAATTCACATCTGCGCAAGTTTCCCGTAAACTCAAGCAACTTGATCTACGTGCTGGTCCATTGAAGAAGTCTAAAACCGACATGCACTTAAGAGATGAAGAGCCTAATGATTCTGCAATAGACAAGCTACATGATTCTGATCAAGAAACGTTATTGTCATTCAGGAAAAGGTAGTTATTCAAATTGTGATAAATTGTGATAATCCAATAATAGTAAATATACGTGCATATTTTAATTGTCAAGATGTTTAGGTATCAGCTTTCGTTTTATGTTAAACATGTAGCATCTTTGCATCAGATCTCAATGATCATAGCATCCAAGCATTCCTTTTTTTGCTTTTCAATAATTGAGAAGATGCCAATATATGGGTGTGAAATTTAGTGAAATGACGGACTTCCAAGATCAGTACGGCCACTTTGATGTGTTCTTAACTTAGCTTGTGCCGGCCTCATCAGACATCCATAGCTTGGCCAAGCTTTGTCCTGTTCCACTATTTGGGATCAATTCTTTTGTTGCATGAAAGCTCTCTAGTTTCTTTAAACAAGATGACAAATGTTTTTACCTTCCTGATGTTCACTAATGCTATCATTTGAAAGTTATTTTTTGTGCCTTATTTTTCTTTCATCTGAACATGTTTTCATACAGTACAGTGGGGTATGGATAACAGCACAACCACCTTATAGATTTTTTTTGTTAATGGTCTAGCATCCATTTTTCTCAATTTTCTTGTCTCATAACCATATTTCAATAATCAAAACTACCTCTTTCCTCATGCTGAGGTTCTTGTTTATTATCTTTCCCAATGCGAGTATGTTTCCTAAAGTTATTTGAGATTAATTGTATGCAACTTGTAAAAGATTTGTAGATCTTCTCCTGTCCAGGACAGTTAAAGTTTATTTATCTAATTAATATTTGAATCTAGGAACAAACATAGTGGTAGATTGTTTCACGAGGAATCACAAGTAAAGAATTTGAAACGGAGGCTGTCTGATGGTTCTGATGATGAAACCTTGAGCTCTGTTCTCAAGTGAGTCTCTCTCTCTCTTTTCTCTAGTTCATAATAGTGGAGCTTCACAATATAACTGTAAATATTTTTATCTTACTTTATGTATTCTTTTGCACAATGTAGGTGCATTAACCATCATAATACTCCTTTTTGGTTAGGAAGAAGTTTTATTTCCATTTTTTATGATAATGAAAACATGGGTACTTAAATTCTATGCTGACTTCCGCAGCTAAGAAACATTATACATCGATGTATTTTTTATTTTATTTTGTAAATTCACTTGTATTGATTCCTCATTTTAATTGTCAATATCTAAAGAAAAGTTCTGTGTAATGTCACTGTTAGATAAGACTCTGTATATTTAAACTTCGTAAATCCTTTTTTCAGAAAAAATATGTCTTGTCCATATTTTTGGGATGTGATTATGTATTAATTGTTATCTTATGATTTTTTTGACATCAATTTGCTGCTTTTTTAAGTTACTTGATTTATCATGTCAACATAGGAAGTCCAGAAAGCACCTCGCAGAGGCAGAGGATGACAGGCTCCAAACTGAAACAGTATGGAATGAGGAGTCAAATGACGACACAGCAGTTTTCATTACTAAGCATACCATGGAAAGGTAAATAATCTATCTTGATCTCTTTCTTATCACAATTATATTCTTTCAACAATCTGCACAACTTTGGAACCATCATTAATAGGAGGTTAATCTGGCCTTAATTTTCGTTAGGGATGGTTGCGACCGGTCCAGTGTTATAGATGTTGCAAGAACTGGTGAGGTTATTTCTGCTAGCCATATCAGCCTAGAAGGCACCTCAGAAGCTGAACTGATTGACAGTAAAACGTTAGGTGTTTCACATGTCAACAATGAGGATGATATGGAGCATCAGCTCATGGATGATGATTTTGCAGATTCAGGGGGTGATGCAACTGCTGGTGGATTAATGAGAAGTTCTGTAAGTCGAAGGAAGCTGAGGATGGTAATTGATCCTGAAGATGATGATTAAGATGGAAAACTTAATTTTGGAATATGCCATAATGCTCATGTCTTTCATGGCTGATGCTGCACAGAAGCCATGATGATCACGTTTTCCGCTGGTTATGAGCACAGTAGAAAGCTTAATTTTGCGTATCATATTGAAGAGATCAAAAGGATGATGTGTACTCAGCAGGAAAGGATATATATTTTAGACAAACACAGTTTCAAGCTCTAGCTTGCTTGAACAGAAACCTATGATTGTGTAATCTAAGTGTTGACAGATGTACTTTTATTTTGCATATAGAAAGAATTTCTATAATGTTTCAATGACAGATAGTAGTCTGGTTATTCTGCAATCCGAGCTTCTACTCATGATAAAAATGACTAAGTATTGATTTGAGTGCTTCGAGGCCTTTTCCTTCAATACTATGACCCCCATTATCCTCGCCGTTTCAATATTATGGTTGATTCAAATGCACGAAAATCTTTGTTTACGTTATTTTTTTGTACTCGAATTATTAATGGACTTCTACTTGAAAAAAAAAAAAGTAAAATCTGAAAAATTAGAGTAAAATTAGAAATGACATAAAGTAAAACTACCGGCCTGTATGAGATTAATTTTTAAAAATTTAAAATTAATTTTGAAAAATTAAAAGTTAATTTTGATGTTTAATAAATTTTTTTTAAAATATTTTTGTTAAAATTATCTTATTTTATAGTAGATTTTAAAAAATAAAGAAAGAGTAATTTTTAAAATCTGTTGTATTTTTAATACAATTTCACATATATCATCACTTATATTATAAAAATCTAAAATTATTTTTATTCGATTAGGAAATAAAATTATTAAATTTAAAGAGATTATTATTATTATTATTATCAATTATATAGAGATAACAAAATAAAAAATAAAACTAATAAAATAAAATACTTATTTTAGTTAATCAATTATTATTTGTACACAGCAAATATAATACACACACATGCATACACGTTTGTAATTGTATAAATAAAATTTATTCAACCTTATGTCTATTGTAATCATTTACATTTTTACAATAATTTAATAGTACAATTTACTAAATATATAAGATTGCTTTTAAAACTTATAGTACTTTTAAAAATAAATTTTTTTTATTAAACATGTAATTAATTATTTTTACAGTACTGCTAATAACAATTATTTTAGAAACACCTACATTACCAAATTTAATTGCCCCTAAAATATTCTTTTTAAAGAAGACATTATTGTTGGAAAAGGCATCTAAACTTATTGCAATGCAGATTATATTAGTAATTACCTGGGCTCTGGCAGTTTGTAGTTACGTAATAGAATAATACTAAATGATACGCACATTTCTGAGGTAGGTGAGTGGGAACAGGGTGACGAGAAAAGAGAAAGAGGACCGGAAGAGGGTAGTATTGCTATTGAGCTAAATGGACGGTAATATTAATTAGTATTTAAACTAGAATAATCTTATTTAAGTAAGTGGTAGGTTCCTGTAAGCAAGATCATTGGCATTGAGATGTGAAAGGAGAGGTTCAAACTTCAAACAAATTAAGAATAAAAGTAAAGCTGAAGGGATTAGATGACATATAATAATAATGAAAGGGAAAATAACAATTCATTTCCGAGAAGACTTAGACATGAATGAAGACTCTGTTGTTGTAGAAGATAAATTTAGCTTCTTCGTTTCGAAGCAGCTTATATTAGGATCACAAATAATAGTCAACACACCATCTGTCATTGCTAATTAATCAGTGTTTCCACTCTTTCTGATAATCACAATGACAGTTGGAATAAAATTTCTTCAACATCTATTTCTGCTTCTGATTTTGTTTCAACTGGAGCCCAGAGTTGCTGATTCTAACAACATCATAAGGTGCATTGATGAAGAGAGGGAAGCGCTACTCACTTTCAAAGAAAGCCTGGTGGACGAATCTGGTGTTTTGTCTTCCTGGGGACCAGAAGATGAGAAAAGAGACTGCTGTAAATGGACAGGAGTTGGCTGTAGCAACAGAACCGGCCATGTAATCAAGCTTGAAATTCAACCCATCGATTTTGACTCATTTCCATTGAGAGGTACAATTAGTCCTGCTTTGCTTCAATTGCATCGTTTAACATATTTGGACCTCAGTTTAAACAATTTCAGTGGAAGTCCAATTCCTGAGTTCATTGGTTCCCTCACCAAATTGAGTTACCTTGATCTCTCTTTTGCTGAGTTTGAAGGACCAATCCCTTCTCACCTTGGAAACCTTTCAGCTCTGCAACATCTAGACCTCAGCCTCAATCATTTATTTAGTGCTGGAAACCTTGACTGGCTTTCTCACCTTTCTGTTGAAAAGTCATGCACGTGACATTGAAATTCAAAAATGAATGCAAAATTTCAAATGGCTACCAAACATTTGAAGAAAAAAATGGAAAGTTGGCAAATTTGTCAAATTTGCCAAATGGACACCATTGACTATTGGCTTAGGTTAGGTGGAATAGTAAAGGGGTTGGTGCAATAGTGCCATTATTTTCCCTATAAATAGATGGCACTTCTTCCATTCAAAATCATCCCAAAATTGTTAAGCTTATAAGTTTCTAAGCTTTTGAGAGAAGTGAGAGAAGTGTGTCTGGGGAATTTATCTTTCCTGCAGAGTGTGAGAGTACTGGGTATATTTGGGTTTCTGGGAAGTGAGATTCGTTACTCAAATATTGTATTCTATTCATTGTTTAATAAACAATTATTCTTTCTTGCCTCCGTGGATGTAGGTTTAATTACCGAACCACGTAAATTCTTGTGTCCTTTATTTTTTCAGTAATTATTTGGTGCGCTTGATTCCGCATTCCGCGCGCACATCAAGTGGTATCAGAGCCGACGGTTCGTACTTGGGGGGATACGGTACTGTTCACGTATACGGTACTATTCCCGTATACGGTACTGTTCACATACGGTACTGTTCACGAATACGGTGGAGACGGCCATTTGTACTTGGGAGACAGTCTATTGTAAGTAGTGTGTATTTTTGCATGTCTAGGAAAGTTCTGTCAACAAAGGCGATAAGAGTCTAAGGATTCTGGTTTTTAATTGGGACCGAGTTCCCGTCCAGTTTCCTGGGAACTTTCCTGGTGCATTTATTCACGCGAAATTAACATCATAGAGGCTGTTTTTCAAGTGGAAATAGTTCGTTGAAAAAATGGTAGAAGGTGAAACTTCCAGAATTGGGGAGAGATCTACCGAGACTATTTCAGGAGACACTTCAGGTGGGAGGCGAGATTTGTCAAATCGCTATTCAGCACCTGTTATAGGAGGCCAGAAGATCGATGTTGAAAAGTTTGATGGGAAAATCAACTTCGGCATGTGGAGGCGCGAAGTTATGGATGCCCTTATTCAAATCGATCTCGATGTTGTCCTAAAAAATAAAAGACACTTGTATGATGAAGAAATTTGGGATCGTATGAACGAGAAAGCCTGTGGTCAGATCAGATCTTGTTTGACCAAGGAGGTGAAATACTTGGTGAAAGATGAGGAGTGTGCAGTGACTTTGTGGCGTACATTGGAAGAGAAGTACCTGGTGAAAAGTCCTGAAAATCGTCTTCATGCAATGAGCCAAGTATATGGCTTTCGAATGAAGTCTGGGGTGTCAATGCACGATCATGTTTCAAGATTTGAAAAGTTACTTGCTGATTTGAAGAATCTTGATGAAGATATTAAAGATGAAGTCAAGGCTATGATTCTGTTACACTCACTACCAGAGGAATATAGCCATTTTGTGACTACTTTGATATATGGGAAGAGTGTGATCGTCTTTAAAGATGTTTGCACAGCATTAACTAGTTTGGAGATTCGGAATAATGATAAAAATTCTGAACGAGCATCGTCTGAAGCTTTGGTGAGCAGAGATTGGGCGATGGAGAAACAGAAGAAGCGTGGTGGAAAGAATTCTCGATCCAAATCGAGAAGCAGAAATATAGCTCGAGATGAGTGTGCCTTTTGTCATGAAAAGGGCCATTGGAGAAAAGATTGTCCAAAGGCTCAAAAGAGAGATGGGAAGAAACCAGCAGCAGCAAACATGGCACGGAAAGATGAGAACTCTGATTATTCACTAAGTATTACTCCTGCAGCATATGTGGCTAGTTCGAGTGAGTGGATACTTGATACAGGAGCAACCTATCATTTGTGTCCTATTAAAGAATGGTTTACGGATTTTCGTAATCTGGAATCCGGTGCAGTTATGATGGGGAATAATCAACCTTGTCGCACAATGGGGATATGAACAATTCGGCTCAAAATGTTTGATGGAATGGTCAGAGAACTCAAAGAGGTTAGATTTGTTCCAGAGATAAAGAAAAATCTAATTTCTGTGGGTGCTTTGGAAGCTAAAGGTTACAAAGTTACCATTGAAGATGGCACAATGAAGTTTACACATGGGGCTATGGTGATTCTGCAAGGGGTTCGGCGTCACAATCTGTACTATTTGAAGGGAGGTACAACTGATGAAGCAAATGTTGTTGAGGCGCACAGTGACACCACCAAGCTATGGCATGTACGACTGGGACATGCAGGAGAGAAGTCTTTGCAAACTCTGATGAGGCATGGACTCTTAAAAGGTACCAAAACCTGTAAATTAAATTTCTGTGAGCATTGTGTAGTAGGCAAGAAAACAAGGGTCAAGTTTGGTACAGCTAATCACGATACTCGTGAGATCCTTGAATATGTTCATAGTGATGTATGGGGACCAACCAAGACTGCATCAATTGGTGGAAGCCATTATTTTGTTATATTTGTTGATGATTTCTCTAGACGTGTATGGGTGTACACCATGCGAGCAAAGGATGAGGTTCTAGAGATTTTCGTGAAGTGGAAGAAATTGGTGGAGACTCAAACTGGCAGAAAGATCAAAGTATTACGATCTGATAATGGGGGTGAATATACTTCTGATCCATTCTTGCAAGTATGCCAGAACGAGGGTATTAAAAGACATTTCACGGTGAGACATACTCCGCAACAGAACGGTGTGGCTGAGCGTATGAATCGTACTTTACTGGAGAAGGTACGATGTATGTTATCTAATGCTGGTTTAGATAAAAAGTTTTGGACTGAAACTGTGAGCTACGCAAGTCACTTGGTAAATCGGTTGCCTTCTGCTGCAATTGGAGGTAAAACTCCTATGGAAATGTGGTCTGGAAAGCATGCACAAGACTATGATTCCCTTCGTGTATTCGGGTGTCCAGCTTATTATCATGTCAAAGATGGTAAACTGGATCCTCGTGCTAGAAAATCTATCTTTGTGGGATTCAAAGGTGGAGTAAAGGGCTTCAAGCTTTGGGATCTCGAAGACAAAAAGTTTGTGTGTAGCAGAGATGTCACATTTGATGAAGCTTCAATGATAAAAGCTTCAAGTTCTCAGCAGGTGGAGAACAAGACCACAGAGGTATTGCAGCGGGTGGAGTTTGATGCAACTCCATATGTACCAGTTAGTTCTACATCAAAGAATGGTTCAACTATGGAGGTGACACCTAAAGTTGAAGAAGAAATTGTTTCTTCTGATGTCCCACAAAATGAAGAAACAATTGATGATGTAGATGATGATGATTTTATAGCAACAAGGAGGCCAAGAAGAGAGATAAAGAAACCCGGATGGCTTACTAAAGATATGGTGGTAGCCTATGCACTTCCAGTTATTGATGATGACATCCCCAATACTTTCGGTGAAGCATTACGCAACAATGAAAGTGATCAGTGGAAGCTAGCCATGGAGGAAGAGATGAAATCTCTCAATCAAAACCAGACTTGGGAACTTGTAAAGTTACCAAAGGGGAAAAGGGCTATTGGCAATAAATGGGTCTACACCAAAAAGCAAGGATCTCCGAATCAAACAACTCCTCGATACAAGGCAAGGCTCGTGGCAAAAGGTTTTGCTCAAAAGGAAGGTATTGACTACAATGAAGTTTTCTCTCCAGTTGTAAACATACTTCCATTCGTATCCTACTTGCCTTAGTTGCAGAATATGAGTTAGAGTTGGCTCAGTTGGATGTTAAGACGGCGTTCTTACATGGAGATTTGGAGGAGGAAATCTATATGATTCAGCCTTGTGGTTTCAAAGTTGCTGGAAATGAGAATCATGTATGTAGGTTGATTAAATCTTTGTACGGACTGAAGCAATCGCCAAGGCAGTGGTACAAAAGATTTGATCAATTTATACAAGGGCAGAAATTCACCAGAAGTGAACACGATCATTGTGTTTACTTTAGAAGACTATCAGATGGAGCTTTCATCTATTTGTTACTCTATGTCGACGATATGCTTATAGCTTCGAAGAATAGAGATGAGATCGAAAGATTAAAGAAGCAGCTGGCTTCTGAGTTCGAGATGAAAGACTTGGGTGATGCACAGAGAATACTTGGGATGGAGATTCGTAGAGACAAGAAGAATGGAAGCGTATGGTTGACTCAAAAGTCTTATTTGAAGAAAGTGCTAGAAAGATTCGGTATGGATGACAAAACAAAACCGGTATGTACACCTCTAGCTCCTCATTTCAAATTAAGCTCTTCTTCATGTCCTAGATCTCAAGAGGAGCGCGATTACATGGCTCGTGTTCCATATGCTAGTGCTGTGGGTAGTCTTATGTATGCTATGGTATGCACAAGGCCCGATATATCTCAAGCAGTGAGCATGGTTAGTAGATACATGCACAATCCGGGTAAAAATCAATGGCTTGCGGTAAAGTGGATTCTCCAATATCTGTATGGGACAGTTGATGTTGGGTTATTGTTCAAGAAGGATTGTGGTCAACAATGTGTTGGGTATTGTGATTCTGATTTCGCTGGAGACCTTGACAAGCGAAGATCAACAACGGGCTACGTATTCACATTGGGTGGAGGTCCGATTAGCTGGAGGTCGATTCTACAATCGACAATTGCTTTGTCCACTACGGAAGCAGAGTATATGGCAGCAACTGAAGCTGTAAAAGAAGCTATCTGGTTGAAAGGCTTGTTAGGTGATTTGGGAGTAATCCAGGAGAACATTGCGGTCTTTTGTGATAATCAAAGTGCGATATTCCTTGCGAAGAATCAAACATATCACGCTCGGACGAAGCACATAGATGTGAAATATCATTATGTGAGGGAGATTATCGAGAGCGGTGTTGTGTTGTTGAGAAAGATCGATACTAAAGATAATCCATCAGATATGTTGACGAAAGTAGTTTCTGGAGTTAAGTTTCAACATTGCTTGAAATTAATTCAAATCCTTCGATTGTGTTAAAGATATGTCCTTCGGGAATTTTGAACTACGGTTGGCTTGATCCCAAATTTTGGGTACGTAGGCAGTCGAAACGACACAGCCATTCTGGATCCTTATTGAAGAATCACTTTGGGGATGAGGGTTCGTTGGTAGTCGGCTCAGATTTGGACAAATTTTCGCCGAGGTGGAGAATTGTTGAAAAGTCATGCACGTGACATTGAAATTCAAAAATGAATGCAAAATTTCAAATGGCTACCAAACATTTGAAGAAAAAAATGGAAAGTTGGCAAATTTGTCAAATTTGCCAAATGGACACCATTGACTATTGGCTTAGGTTAGGTGGAATAGTAAAGGGGTTGGTGCAATAGTGCCATTATTTTCCCTATAAATAGATGGCACTTCTTCCATTCAAAATCATCCCAAAATTGTTAAGCTTATAAGTTTCTAAGCTTTTGAGAGAAGTGAGAGAAGTGTGTCTGGGGAATTTATCTTTCCTGCAGAGTGTGAGAGTACTGGGTATATTTGGGTTTCTGGGAAGTGAGATTCGTTACTCAAATATTGTATTCTATTCATTGTTTAATAAACAATTATTCTTTCTTGCCTCCGTGGATGTAGGTTTAATTACCGAACCACGTAAATTCTTGTGTCCTTTATTTTTTCAGTAATTATTTGGTGCGCTTGATTCCGCATTCCGCGCGCACATCACTTTCCTCTTTAACATATCTGGACTTAGGTTCCAACAATCTCAGTAGGTCAACAGACTGGCTTCAAGTAGTAGGCAATCTTCCTTTGTTAACAACCTTGTATCTATATAGATGTCATCTTCCACCTATTGTTCCTCTCTCTCTATCGAACCTAAATTACAGTACATCTCTTCAGTTTCTTGAACTCTCCGAAAACAATCTCACTAATTCAATATACCCTTGGTTGTTCAATGCTAGTAGCAATCTTGTTCTGCTTGGCCTTGATTCTAACCTTTTACGGGGTTCCATTCCAGTTGCTTTTAAACACATGGTTTCTCTTAGCTTTCTTGGTCTCGCTTCTAATGAATTCGAAGGTGGGGTTCCAGATTTTTTTGGGAACATGTGCAGCCTAACAATGTTAAACATTTCTGACAATAAACTCAGAGGACACTTCCCTGAGCTCATTCAAAATCTGTCCAGTGGCTGCACGAAGAACTCGCTGGAGATACTGTATTTATCTTCCAATGAAATCACAGGGTCAGTTCCAGATCTTGGAGGATTTTCATCTTTGAAAGAGTTGTATCTTGAAAACAACCGCTTAAACGGGTTCACAAACAACAGCATTGGCCAGATGTCCAAACTTAGAACTTTGTCGCTTAATGGGAACTCACTTATAGGTGTCATCTCTGAAGCTTTCTTTTCAAATCTTTCCAGCTTAACGACTCTGAACTTAGCTGATAACAATCTGTCATTGGAATTTAGCAATGATTGGATTCCTCCTTTTCAGTTGAATTTTATACATCTTCGCTCTTGTAAGATGGGGCCTCATTTTCCAAAATGGCTTCAGACTCAAAATCAGGTCAAAGAACTTGATATTTCTGATGCTGGAATCTCAGATACTATCCCTGACTGGTTCTGGAATCAAACCAATGAACCATTTGTTTTGAATATCTCCAACAACCAGATCCAGGGTAAACTTCCAGATTTGTCAATGAGATTTGACACTTCTGGTTCTGGAATAGATATCAGCTCCAATCACTTTGAGGGTCCAATTCCGGCCCTTCCTACGACTGCAACCTTCCTCAATCTCTCAAAAAATAAGTTTTCAGGGACCATGTCCATCATCTGTTCTATGGACGGCAACAATTTGTTGTATCTGGATCTCTCAAGTAACTTCCTATCTGGAAGGCTTCCAGGTTGCTGGATGCAATTTGATGGGCTTGGCATTCTGAATTTGGCAAACAACAATTTCTCTGGAAACATTCCAGACTCCATAGGCTTCCTACGAAATATCCTAACATTGAGTTTATACAACAATAGCTTAACTGGGGAATTGCCGTCATCTTTGAAGAACTGCTCACAACTGAGAGTTATGGATCTCGGGAACAATGAATTATCTGGAGAGATACCGCCATGGATAGGGGAGGGCCTTTCGAAATTGGTTGTTCTCAGTATGACATCTAACAAATTCCATGGAAATATGCCTTTTCAGCTCTGTCGTCTCGCGTACATCCAAGTCTTGGATCTGTCTTTAAACCACATGTCGGGAATCATACCCAAGTGTTTCAATAATTTAACAGCAATGACCCAAGAAACAAGTTCCAATCCGACCATTTCTATAGACTATTACTTCATTGTTGGTGGTGGAACGGCAACTGCGTTAGGTAGGTATTCCAGCAGCTACTTTGACAATGTGCTGCTGACATGGAAAGGCAATAAATACCGGTACAAAAATACTTTGGGACTGGTAAAGATCCTTGACCTTTCAAATAACAAATTGGGTGGATCTTTTCCTGAGGAGATTATGGATCTGGTGGGATTAGTTGCCTTAAACCTTTCAAGAAACCATTTAACTGGACAAATCAGGCCGAAAATTGGTCAATTAAAATCATTGGATTTTTTGGATTTGTCTAAAAATCTGTTTTTTGGTGGCATTCCTGCCAGCCTTTCGCAGTTAAGTGGTCTTAGTGTCATGGACTTGTCATACAACAACTTGTCGGGCAAAATTCCATTGGGAACTCAACTCCAGAGTTTCAATGCCTCGGTGTATGCTGGAAATCCTGAACTTTGCGGCCTCCCTCTTCCAAATAAGTGTCCGAATGAGGACTCAGCTTCAGGTCAAGGCAGAGATGATGCAAACACTGCAGAAGATGAAGATGAGGATGAGTCTATAACTCTTGGGTTTTACATAAGTTTGATTCTGGGTTTCTTTACTGGATTCTGGGGATTCTGCAGCGCTATACTGGTGAATAGTTCATGGAGACGTAGTTATTTCAACTTCTTGACCGGTGTAAAAAATTGGGTCTACGTGACAGTGGCTGTGAAGATTGATAAATTGAAAAGACGTTTCAGGAACTAAACGGTAATTCTTTTTCACATGTCTATGCAGGTTTTACTCTGTCCTCTTGAATGTTTTTCTTTCTCAAACTAATACTTCATTTTGTTTTCCCGTTTACCGTTTCTTGCAGTAGCAATTAGGTTTCTCTTGGATGGCATTCTCTCCTTATTGAACAGAGTTGTCGTTATAGGGTCCGAAGATATCTAAATAATATTGTATTTTCATATGGTACTTGATATTAAGTGTAAGCTTACAAGGAACTTTGTTTAGGGTTCTGTGTAGCACATCCTCTATATACGAGACATTTCTGTTATTGTTTCTGTAATTGATCGGAATCTAGTTATTCTGCAACCATAGCTTGTAACTTCATTAATTAGAAATTGGTATTGACTTGGGTGCCATTTTTCTTCAATTCTATGTTTGATATTACTGATTGTGAGGAGGCTTGGGCCAACGTACTTAGTAATTCATGGAGACAGGTGTACCTTTTAATTTCTTAACTAGTAAAAAAGATTGGCTCTATGCAATAGCAGCTGAGAATAAATTCAAATTGCAAACAAGACTTGGGTAGGTTGCTAATTAAGTGGTAGAAATATGTCTTCATGTTGGATTAAGATCCTCTCAATCTCATCTGCTTATGAGCAAAATTCACTCAAGTTAAAAACGCTATTTCTAGTTTAAATATTATGAAACCCTTTAAATTTATTATTATTAGGTTATCGCCTCCTTATATTTGTTGTTTATACATTATAACTCCTGTCAATTGTCAAACCAAAATCAAAATAGACACAGTTTTTCTACAAAAAAAAGTCCATTTCAAGCTACTATTCTTTCATTACAAATTACTCAGAATTGATTTAGATGCTTCAAGGCTTTTTCCTTCGATCTGATCTTAATATTACTGATTTCCAGCCCATTATCCTCGTTTTTTCAATACTAATGTTCACATTTTTAATTTCCTGGAGGTGGATAAAACTTTTGATTTTGCAAATAAAAATCATCATCTGTCATGCCTTGTCCTGGTAAAAAGAAGCATATCAAAGAGCTTACTTTTTCATGAGATAGGAATCCGATTAATTAACAAAAAATAAGTTGTAACTTCCATTAGTTAGAAATTACAAACACATTGATTTGGGTGGCTCAAGGCACTTGTTTCAACCTCTTAAAAATGTTAATAAATCCTGGCCATTTCTAATCAATTCTTTTATCTACGCTTAATATAAGCTCGTAAATCCTGTGGATGTCCCACCTCTTCAAATCAAATGCCAATATTAGTCCTTCTTTTCAGCATACACCTACGATTCAATAAAGTAGCCTAAAGCTGAATAGGTCATAGTGATGTTAATTAATATATAAACTAGAAATGATGTTGTTATGTGGGTGGCAGCTTCGTAGGATTCAAGATCAAAACAAAAGAAAAGTGTGAACGGAGAGATCACTGTGCCAACATAACCAGCACCTACGAATTTAAGAAATTTGCAAAGGCCTACGAATTAAAGAGGGTGGTAAGTTGGTAGGATTCAAGGTCTTTGATACAGAAAAGCGAAGGTAGTGCTTGTGCTTTATTCTGGGCCGGGTCGCTATACTTCGAAGATGGAACTGCTCTGGTTACTTTATTTATCTATTTTATCGTAGGAAAGCAAGTGATAAAAGCTAATTGATTAGACGATTTATTTTTTTTAGTCTTTAAATATTGTAATTAAAGAATATTGATTAGATGACTTTTTTATTTAAGTCTTTTAATATATATTATAATTATCATCTAATCAATTAGCTTCAATTACTCGTTTTTCTATGATAAAATAGATAAATAAAATAATGAAAGAACTTCCAACTTCAAAGACTACTGGTACGTGTTATTGACGGTATGCTTAGAAGAACTTAGGCGTGGTTCTATTCAGACCATCATCTATGCGTATGTATATTATATGCCTGGTTTGTTGGAGAATATTTTGGGGAAATATAACCATAACGAAGTGGAAGAAATTAGTGATAGAATCTTCGTTAAATTAAATGATGTAACGTACATAAAATTTCGTAGATACAAAGAAAAAAATATATTAGTAAAATATTCTGCAATCCGAGCTTCTATTCATGATAAAAATAACCAAGGACATTGATTTGAGTGCTTCGAGGCTTTTTCCTTCAATATTTTCACTCCCATTAATCATTATCCTTGCTCTTTCAATATTATGATTTATTCAAATGCATGTAAAGTAAATGCTTTTTTTGAGATATTTTATTTGTATTCTAATAGACTTCTACTTAGAAAAAGAAGAAGTAAAAGCTGAAGGATTAGACGAGTAGAAATGACATAAAATAAGACTGAAATATTCTTTTTTAAAGAAGACTAATTGACCTGAACGAATACTTGTTGAAAAAGACATATAAACTTCTTCAATGTAGATTATAATAGTAATGACCTGGGCCCTGACATATTGTAATTATGTATCAGAATAATATTAATTGATACATATGTTTCTGAGGTAGGTTAGTGGGAACAGGAAAACGAGAAGAGAGTATAGTCTATAGGTATATGGATGGTGATATTGATTAATATTTAAACTAGAATAATCTTGTTAAAGTAGGTGGCAGGTTCGTGTGATTCAGGATAATTGGCATTGAAATGTGAAAGAAGAGGGTCAAATTAAGAATAGAAGTAAAGGTGAAGGGATGATAAAATAAGTAAATCACGTTATTCAAAGTATTGATAAAGTAGAGAACGACTTATACACGTTTTTGTTTATTCTACGAAACAGTCCCTAGAACAAACTTCATGACATAAAAAATAAAATATAAAATATATATATATAAATTTCTTTCTTTTATGCTGCATCTTCTTCGTCCTTTCTTCTTTTCATCATCATCATCCGCCATTTCTTCTTCCTCTTCTTCCCTTCTTCTTCCATTAACTCCTTTTTTTTCCCCCTTCATCTTCTTAAATCACCTTACATTTGATTAGTTCAGATCAATATAGTTAAATACATATGAAATTACTTTTAAAAAAAAGAAATTAATACAAAATTTGGTTCCATTGCTACATGAAAATACTGCAAACTCAAGGGGTGTTTAGGGACCTAGCTGGTTTCATTTGTTCAAATTAAAGTGATTATTAAACAGATGTTTGGGGCATTTATACATAGTGAAAGCAACAAAATGTATCCAAGTTAGATCATGTGATTTTTCAAGAAGCGAAAGAATGGATGTCTACTCATGAAAGATTAATTTGAACATTTATACAGCGTGAGCAATGGATTTTCTTTTGGCTACTCTCAATTTTTGCTAGAGCCGGTGACTTGGTGATAACTAACAATGCTCTTCTTTAACTTTGTTTTGCTCTTGCTTGTTAATAAATCTATACTAAATCTTATAAGCTAACTTTATCCTGTATAAAATTCTTTTTATGTTCGTTATGATTCATCGTTTTACTAGTTAAAAAGAATTATGAATAATTTTATAATTTTTTATCATATTGTATGGAAAAATAAATGAATTTTATTTAAAAATGTTGAGATAATATATTTACTAAAACTTTGTTTTTATAAAATTGATCTATCAAACACAAACTCATTGTTTTAATCATTTTCAATCATGTCTATTGAACGCATATTACTTTTTTCAGTTTTAAAAAAAATGATACATAAAATAATACCATTGCAAGCATAAATTTAAAATACAGCGATCACAAAACATCATTTTCATTCACATTTTTTTTTATAGAAAATATCAATTCAAAAACAATACTGAATAGGCCCTTACTTTAATAAGGTAATAGGTGCCATATTTCAAAGGCACCACATTATGCCACTTGTCCACTCATCTACATAAAAGAATCATTCCGGGGAAAAATAACACCCACCTCTTCACTCCTTAAGATAATCCGGGGGAGATAACATATAAGATAGAATTCCCGAGGAACTTATGAAAATGGCAAAGTGGGGAAAAACTCGTTCTGATTCCAATTTTCATAGTCTAAGAAAACTACGCCCAAAATCATAAGAGGAGGAAAATACGTAGGTACGGAATAAATATGTTTATTTCCTTACAATCAAATTTACATTCATGTGCACAATAATGATAGGTGACATGTGTCATTAGGAAGAAAACTCAAGGCAAAACCCTAAATCCATGTCACCCATCATATATAAATAGGGACCTCCTATATGAGAAAGGGGTTTTGGCCTCCAAAAGTACTGTTCATACTTAGAGAAAAAAAAAAAAAAAACTCATTTTCTCCGTCTTTCTTCTTTTTTTACTTTTAATCAAACACTAACTTAGACATTAGAGTACTTTTTTCAGGTACTCACCTCGTCGGATTCGAGGTCAATGATCGTTATAAGTTTTCCTACAAATACATGTGAAGGTAAAAATCCAACCCCTTAATTAAGAGATAAGTTAAAAGACAAAATATATATATATATATTTCAATATGATCTATTTTGTCGTGTAGTGTATATTGAATTTTTTTTTCCTTTTGTCAGATTACTATCATTTTACAACCTAATATTTCTAACATAACAGTTCACTATCAAATTTTTCTGACAATTCTTTTTTCTTCAGTTAATGTTTTAGTTTTTATCATTTTACCATCAACCATTAAAGTTAACAAAATTTTTAACATAAATGACAATAAACGTCTACTCTACCTCTAAATTGTGTAAGTGTAATTTAACACTCTAAATTTAAAAAATAAAAAATTAATTATATACAAAGAAATAATGCTTTTATCAATTGATTGTTTTATATATCTAAAATAATTAATTGATAAAATTATAAATATTATATATTATGAAATTTCTAAAATACTGAATATATTGAAATTCTTAAATTACTCTTGTGACATCAACAATTTATTATTGGAGTTAATGGTTTGGTGGTAAAATGATAAAAAATAAAAAAAGAATTGGTGGTAGATAAAAAATAAAACAATAAGTGGGGTAAAGGGATATGTCAAAAATTATTAGGTGGTAAAATGACAATGTTTTTTTTGTTTGTTTTTTAGTTTGTCCCTTATTATATCCAGCCCCTTATTATATGAGTCAGCTTCTGATATGGGAAGCTCATGTTTTATTAAAATGCGGGATCAGTTTATAATGTTGTATACTGTTTTTTTCAGCATTCTATAATGTCGCAAACTAGTTCACAACATTGTAAAAGTCCATTTATGATACGCTCTGTAATGAAGAATTTTAGTGTAAAATTACTATATACATAGGAGTGCTTATTAGATTCAAACTTAAAATCCGAGATTAAAATTTAGGACAGATTTACGGTACCTACCATAAATAAGTTTACAACATTGTAAATATCAATTTACAACATCATAAATATGTCCCAAATTTAATCTCAGATTCTAATTCCGGATTAGAAAATTTTCCATATATATATAGAGAGTCATTACTATGTTCGAAATTAAAATTTGGGATTAAAATCCGGGATGAATTTACAGTATCATAAATCAGATTAGAACGTCATAAATCTATCCCGGACTTTAATCTCGGGCTTCAATTATGGATTAGAAAAACATTCCTATTAATTACATATAAATGGCTAAATTCTTCTACTTTGTAAACTCTATGTAGCTCCATGGGCGGGGTAAGGCCTGGACTCCAGCTAGATCGAAGAAAGTTAATGCTAGGGTCTTAATCGAGATTTAGCTTACTTTATTTGAAGGTTACAATCATTTGGTTTCGGCCATCCTAATCCTAAGTATGCCTTTTCGCCATTATTAACCCTGTCGAATGTGAAACCAAAATCAAATAAACGCCGTTTTCACAGGAATGAAAGTATAAATTTTGGGTGCTTCGAGACTTTTTCCTTCAATCGTGTGCATGGTACGTATTACTGACTTCTACTGATTCCTTCGGATTTGAAGCACGATCATTAGATTATTTGTTTGCTTTATTATTATTTATTACTTTTGAAACTGCATTTTTCTTTTCAGTAATTGCTGTACTTCTTCAGTGCTGTCGCACTAGAAATGAATAAATTGGATATTACTTGCTAAATTAATTTAAGGGAAAAGGCCACTCACATCCCCAAGGTTTGCTTAAATGGTCACTCACACCCCCTTAGTTTTATAAATGGTCACACAAACCTCCTTAATTTCATAAATGACTATTATACCCTTTGATTATAACAATCCAAATAAAAATAAGTATAGTAATAAGATAAAAATAATAAATAAATATCATATGATACAAATAAAATATTACAATAAGTATAATTAATAAAATAACATGTATACTGAAAATTATTTTTAATATTAAGTTATTATTAGTCTATCGTGATGGATTTCATTAATACTAAAATCTATTAATCCAAAAATTGACGTTAAGATTTATACAAATATAGACATAATTAAAAAAGATATTGTAAATAAAATAATATAAATACTATAAATTATTGTGAATATTAGGTATAATTGCTTTAATTTTATTAATATGTCAAGTAGATTTTATTATTATTGAAAGAATATGACATATTAATAATGTTAAAATAGTTTTCTAATATTTAAAATAATTTATAAATTTTATCTTATTTTATACATTATATTATTTTTATTTTAATTTTAAAACTTTATTTAAAGTCAATTATTGGATTATTGTAATCAAATGTATATAGTCATTTACGAAATTAAGGGAGTCTGTATAACCATTTATGAAACTAAGTGAGTATGAGTGACCATTTAAAAACCTCGGGGGTGTGAGTGATATTTTTCCCTAATTTGATGCATGACAGGATTTCAGTAGAGTTCAAAATTATTCATATACAAAATGACTTTCTAATATATATAATTATTTTTCCTCTTTATTTTCTTCAGTTGAATTTCATCTGCACCATTGCCTGTTTCAGGTCATTGAACAACTTGAAGAATTGGATAACTATGACAGGATCTAAGATTTTCGGGAAATTGCAAAGGACTACCAACTGAGTGTTAAAGCTACTTTCTCAACTATGCACATACCTATGAATCAACATGGATGTTTAGCATCTGTTTTAAAGATGAGCTTTCATTATTTGCTGAAACATATTGAATAAGTCTTTCCATACATTAGGTGTTGGCATCATTAAGAATAAAAAAGCAGGGTTGTTTGAAGCTAAATTGATGGTGATGTTAATTTATTTTTAATCTAGAAATGATGTTGTTTATTAAATTGGGTTGTAGCTTCATATGATTCAAAATCAATGCTAAAAAATTGTGAACGAAGAGAGGTAGAGTAATGACCTGGGCTCTGATTTTTTATAATTATGTATGTAACGTCATTTCTAATCGATTATTTGATACGTATATTTCTGAGGTAGGTTAGTGGGAACAGGAAAGTTTCAAGTAAGAGTCATTTGGAGCTAAATCGATGGGGATATTAGATAATATTTAAAGTTGAATAATATTGTTATAATGGGTGGTAGGTTCGTATGATTCAAGATCATTGGTACTGAAATGTGAATGAAGAGAACTTTACAAGAATTTGCTCTTACTGCATTCGATCTGGTTATTGATTAAATATCTATATGGATGACACATGATGATGTTGATCAAAGACTAAAATATTATTTTCATAGAAGACTACTGATATCAATGAAGACCACTCTGTTGTTGACTTAAGGTTTGTTAAGAACAGATTATACAGGTATAAATGGATATGGATTCCTGGCCCTGGTTTCTAGATATAATACACATACATCTTCAAAGTTGATGATACATAGTTTACAATGTCATCCAAATGGTTCCTTGTACTTCAGTATCTAGCTTTGTTTTCTGTGATTCTATTTGATCAACTGGAGCCCAGAGCTGCTGACTCTAGCAACATAATAAGGTGCATTGATGAGGAGAGAGAAGCTCTGCTCGCTTTTAAACAAGGCCTGGTGGATGAATCAGGCATTTTGTCTTCCTGGGGAAGAGAAGATGAGAAAAGAGATTGCTGTGGATGGAGAGGGGTCAACTGTAGCAACAGAACGGGCCATGTATATAAGCTTGATCTTCATATACTGCAAGTATTTCCAAGCCCGTGTTTGAAAGGTACAATAAGCTCTTCTTTGCTTATACTGCAACATTTAACTTATCTGGACCTTAGTGGCAATAATTTCAGTGGAAGTTCAATTCCTGAGTTCATTGGTTCCCTCAGCAAATTGAGCTACCTCGGTCTCTCTAATACTGAGTTTGCTGGACCAATTCCTCTTCAGCTTGGAAACCTTTCAAGGTTGCAAGTTCTTGACATCGGCTTCAATAGTTTGATTAGTGGTGAAAACCTTGAGTGGCTTTCTCATCTCTCTTCTTTAATATATCTTGATTTGAGTTTTAGCAATCTCAGTAAATTTAGTAACTGGATGCAAGTACTTAGCAAGCTCGATTCCCTGAAAGCACTGTACCTAATTTCTTGCGATCTTCCACCTACCATTCCTTCATCTGATTTGTACCTCAATTCTAGTACATCTCTTGAGGTTATTGTTATCTTAGGTAACAATCTCACTGATTCAATTTACCCGTGGTTGTTCAATGTTAGTAGCAATCTTGTGGAACTTATAAACCTTGGTTCTAACCAACTACAAGGTTCAATTCCAGAAGCTTTTGGACACATGCCTTCTCTCAATACTCTCTTTCTCGCATCCAATCAATTTAGAGAAATTCCAAAATCTCTTGGGAACATGTGCAACTTAAAATCATTAACCTTGTCATACAACACGCTCAGAGGAGACCTCTCTGAGATCATTCAAAATTTGTCTGATGGCTGCACAAAGACCTCGCTGGCGTGGTTGTTTTTAGATTCCAATGAAATCACAGGTTCATTGCCTAATTTTGGAGGGTTTTCATCTTTGAAACGATTGAGTATTGCGAATAATCGTTTAAATGGGACTATAAATAAAAGCGTTGGCCAATTGGTCAAGCTTGAGAGTTTGTTTCTTCATAATAATTCACTTAGAGGTGTCATCTCTGAAGCTTTTCTCTCAAATCTTTCCAACTTAACGATATTGTACTTAGCAGATAACTCACTCACGTTGGAATTTAGCCATGACTGGATTCCACCTTTTCAACTGAGTCAAGTAAATCTTGGCTCTTGCAAGATAGGGCCTCGTTTTCCAAAATGGCTTCGAAATCAGAATCAGATTTTATCACTTGACATCTCTAATTCCGGAATCTCAGATACTGTCCCTAATTGGTTTTGGAATCAAACTTATAACCTGTCGTTTTTTAATCTCTCTAACAACCAAATCAAGGGTAAACTTCCAAATCTGTCATCTAGATTTCACCCTTATCGTCCAGGAATAGATATCAGTTCAAATCAGTTTGAGGGTCCTATTCCGCAGCTGCCTTTGAATGCGTCATTCCTAAATCTCTCTAAAAATAAGTTTTCAGGGTCCATTTCCTTCTTATGTTCTATCACTGGCCACAAATTGGATTATATTGATCTCTCAAATAACTTACTATCAGGAAGACTTCCAGATTGTTGGTCTCAATTTGATAGCCTTGCCATTCTTAATTTGGCCAACAATAGCTTCTTTGGTAAAATACCAGACTCAATCGGCTTCCTAAAAAATCTCCAGTCGTTGAGTTTGTACAACAATAGGTTAACTGGGGAATTGCCTTCGTTTTTCACGAACGGCTCACAGCTGACGCTAATGGACCTTGGGAAGAATGGATTATCGGGAGAGATACCAACATGGATAGGGGAAGGCCTTGTGAACTTGGTGGTTCTTAGCTTGAAATCTAACAAATTCAATGGAAGTATACCTCTTCAGTTATGCCATCTTGCGAACGTTCAGATCTTGGATCTTTCTTCAAATAATATATCCGGAATCATACCAAAGTGTTTCAATAATTTTACTGCCATGACCCATGAAAAAGGTTCCAATCTCACGCTTATCTCCAACTATTACACCAGTCTTGCATATGATAGCTTAAAAACTACGAAAAGCTATTTTGACAAAGCGGTGTTGACATGGAAAGGAAGTCAATACGAGTACCAAAGTACTCTGGGACTTGTAAAGATCCTTGACCTTTCAAGTAATAAGTTGGGTGGAGAGGTTCCAGAAGAGATTATGGATCTTGCGGGATTGATTGCCTTGAATCTTTCAAGAAACACTTTAACTGGACAAATTACTCCAAAGATTGGTCAGTTAAAATCTTTGGATTTCCTCGATTTGTCTAGAAATCAGTTTTTCGGAAGCATTCCTTCAAGCCTTTCTCAGTTGAGTCGTCTTAGTGTCATGGACTTGTCATACAACAACTTGTCCGGCAAAATTCCGTCGGGCACTCAACTTCAGAGCTTCAGCACTTCAATGTATGCTGGAAATGAACTTTGCGGCCTCCCACTTCCAAATAAGTGTCCAGATGAAGACTCAGCTCCAGGTCCAGGCAAAGATGATGCAAAGACTTCAGAAGATGAGGATCAATTTATAACTCTCGGATTTTACGTGAGTTTGATTCTTGGTTTCGTTGTTGGATTTTGGGGATTCTGCGGCACTTTATTAGTGAAAAGTTCTTGGAGACATCGATACTACAACTTCTTGACTGGTGTCAAAAATTGGTTTTACGTGACAGCGGTGGTGAATATTGCCAAATTGCAAAGAAGGTTCAGGAACTAATTGGTAATACTTCCTCACCTGTTAAGACTTGAGAGAGTGAAAATAATTGTAATGCTCATTTAGTATGCTAATTTTCCTTAAATATTCTTAAAGTTTTACTCTTTCCAGTTCCATGATTTACTTTCTCAAAAAACTAATGCTTTTTCATTTTTTTTCTTTTTTCTTTCACTATTTTCGACTGCAGGCAGCTATGCATTCCGTCTCTCACGGATGGCACTCTGTTCCTTACTGTACAAGTTGCTCAATTGATAATGGTCTGAAGTTTTCTACACAATAGAATAATGCAGTCTTTTCATATGGTATTTGTTATTGAGTGTATGCTTAAAGGATCTTGTGTACGGCTCCTCCGTTTAGCCCATCTTCTATGCTTTATATATTTGTGCTTGGTTTCAGCTGATGCATCAATGTTTGCAATTTTTTTTTTTTTAAGATATAACCCTCAACTTTTACTGGACAGTCAGTAGATTTTTTCTTTCTTTTTTCTTCAATCAATATGTACCAATCCTTTTCTAGTTTTAGTTTTTTTTTTTTATGGACTCTCAAGTAATTTTTTAGTTGATGTACTTCTTCATTGCGTCACACAGAAAAAATTAAAGTGGATATTATTACTTTGCTAAATTAATTAAATGAAAATTTCAGTAAAATTCAAAGTTCAGACAACATCACCAAAAGACTCTTCTAATTCCACTGTTCAAATTCTTATTTGCTTATTTATGTGGCAAATATAAGAGTAAAAAACTAATTTTCTCCCATAATACTTTTCAAATAAAACTAAGTTCATATTATTTTAATTAATATTCTTTCTCCACCCAAGTAATAGCAATTATAGCACTTCTCTCTCTTCAACAATAATGATATAAAAATAATATAACGCTAAATTAAAGACTCACAAAGACTCTTCAAATGAGATAGCGCTTCTCACACTTTAAAGAATCTCATTAAAAGAATTTTTTAAAACCTGTATTGTTGATATAACTTTTCAGATAAGTAGTAAAATTTCATTTAAAATTATTTTTCTCGCTATTCATTTTCTTTAATTCCTCTGTTCTTCAATTGAGTTTCATCGGCCACACTGCCTAATTGAGGTTGCCGAACAACATAAAGAATTGGATTACTATGCATGATCAGATCAAAGAATTTCAAGAAATTAATTATAAAGGCCAGCTAATTAAATGCTAACATCTTGAATGAGTTTTTCACGCATTAGGTGCATAGAATCATTTACGATGAAAAAGAAAACAGAATGTTTTGAAGCCAAATTGATAGCGATGTTAAGTAATAACAGATCTTAAAATTGTACTTCTATTGTATTACTGGAGTTCCCTTTTTTTTTGTTTAAATTATTTTCTGATTTAATGAGAATTATTCATTTAAAAAATAAATAGTTAATAATAGGCAGGAGAGGATTCAAGATTTTGTTTCAACAAAAGCCACATAATAAGGAATTAATGAATTTGAAGAGACCATAATATACAAATTATATACTTTTGAGGGGGCCAAAAAATTAAAGAAAGTGGATACTTAGAGAAGCTTTGTCGCTTACCATAATTATTATTAAGGAAAAGGACACCTACACTATTAAGGTTTGAGGAAATTGTCATATATACCCTTACATTTTCAATAAGAGACACCAAAATATCATTTTAACTATAACACCCTTTATAAATAGGGACTAAAAATTTTGACTTTTAAAATTTTTTAATAAATAAAATTTAATTTAAATTGTTTAATTGTCTAGTAGACTAATAATATTGGAATAATTTTTAATATATAAGATAATTTTTAAAATGTAAATTATTATATTTATTTTAATAATATTTTTCTATTTATTATAAAAATTTTAAATAAATCTTTGGGTTAAATAGATTTTACAATTAATAAAATATATCACACATATTAATAACATTAAAATTATATTTACATAACATTGAAAATAATTTAAATTTTTATATATTTCTTATTATATTATTTTTCTATTTACTATAAACTTTAGTTTAATATAATATAAGATTTTAAAGTATTAAAATATCTTTTAAATATTAAAATTATTTTAAAATGTATATATTATTACATTTATTTTAATATTATATTTATATTTATGATAAAACATTGGAGCCAATTTTTTTAGTTAATAGAGTTAAAGGATATTATAGTAAAAAAAAAATGATCTTGATTTCCTTTATTAAAAACTTGAGGGTCTACCTAACCGTTTCCCTAAATCTTGGGGTGTATGTATCATTTTTTCTTATTATTATTTATGAAAGAATAAACTTAATTGGACGTTACAAGGTGGTAATAATAAATCAATATATGTTTTTCTTGCATGTTTTTATTTCGCAAACTAATACTTCATTTTGTTCTCCTGTGTTTACCGTTTCTTACAGTAGCAATTAGGTTTCTCTCGGATGGCATTTTGTCCTTATTGAACCGCTTGCATGCTCTTCTTTTCTAAACTAATACTACATTTTGTTTTTCGGTTCACCTTTTCTTGCAGGAGCAATTAGGTGTCTCTCAGATGACATTCTCTCTTTATTGAATAGAGTTGTCGTTATAGGGTCCGAAGATATCTAAATAATATTGTGTTTTCATATGATACTTGATATTAAGTGTAAGCTTACAAGGAACTTTGTTTAGGGTTCTATGTAGCACATCCTCTATATACGAGACACTTATGTTATTGTTTCAGTAATTGATCGGAATCTAGTTATTATGCAACGATAGCTTGTAACTTCATTAATTAGGAATTGGTATTGACTTGGGTGCCATTTTTCTTCAATTTTATGTTTGACATTACTGCTTGTGAGGAGGCTTGGGCAGCGTACTTACTAATTCATGGAGACAGGTCTACCTTTTAATTTCTTAACTAGTAAAAAAGATTGGCTCTATGCTATAGCAGCTGAGAATAAATTCAAATTGCAGACAAGACTTGGGTAGGTTGCTAATTCAGTGGTAGAAATATGTCTTCATGTCGGATTAAGATCCTCTCAATCTCATCTGTTTATGAGCAAAATTCACTCAAGTTAACAACACTATTTATAGTTTAAATATTATGAACTTGGCCCTTTAAATTTACTATTATTAGGTTATCGCCTCCTTATATTTGTTGTTTATACATTATAACTCCTGTCAATTGTCGAACCAAGATCAAAGTAGACACAATATTCATAGGATAGAAAGTCCATTTCGAGCTACTATTCTTTCATTACAAATTACTTAAAGCTGATTTAGGTGCTTCAAGGTTTTTTCCTTCGATCGTATCTTGATATTACTGATTTCTAGCTCATTATCCTTGTATTTTCAATACTGATGTTCACATTTTTTATTTCCTGAAGGTGGATAAAACTTTTTATTTTGCAAGTAAAAATCATCATCTTTCATGCCTTGTGCTGGTAAAAAGAAGCATATCAGAGAGCTTACTTTTTCATGTGATAGGAATCCAATTAATCTGCAATGTAAGTATGTAACTTCCATTAGTTAGAAATTACAAACACATTGATTTGGGTGGCTCAAGGCATTTGTTTCAACCTCTTAAAAAAGTTAATCAATTCTTTTATCTACGCCTAATATATAAGCTCGTAAATCCTGAGGATGTCCCAACCTCTTCAAATCAAATGCCAATATTAGTCCTTTTTTTCAGCATACACCTACGATTCAATAAAGTAGCCTAAAGCTAAATAGATTATAGTGATGTTAATTAATGTTTAAACTAGAAATGATGTTGATATGTGGGTGGCAGCTTCGTAGGATTCAAGATCAAAACAAAGAAAAAGTATGAACGAAGAGATCACTGTGCCAGCATAACTAGCACCTGCGAATTTAAGAAATTTGCAAAGGCCTACGAATTAAAGAGGGTGGTAAGTTGGTAGGATTCAAGGTCTTTGATACAGAAAAGCGAAGGCAGTGCTTGTGCTTTATTCTGGACCGGGTCGCTATACTTTGAAGTTGGAAGAGGGGCGGAACAAGTCAATCTTGGTTGAAGGGGCTAAAGAATTTTTTCAAACCTATAAAATAGGTATTTTATTAATAAATATTTATTTTAATATAAAATATTAAGTATTAAATTATTATTATTATTATTTTACAAGAGCCATGGCCATGCCTATCCTTTAATAGATCCGCCCATGGTTGGAAGTAGGGATGGAAATGGGCACCGCCCGCAGCGGGTTTGCCATTACCAAACCCAAACCCGCACAAAATTTAAATTACCAAACCCACCCGCAACCCGCAGCGGGTTTTAATTTTTTTACAAAAACCCACCCGCAGCGGGTTTTAACAATTACCAAACCCGCAATGGTATCCGGCAGATTTTTTGCGGGTTTCCGTATTTAAAATCACAAATGTTTAATATATAAATTTATAATAATAACCTCAAATTCCATATAACATACTCAATTTTATATTTAAATAATGTAAATGAAAAATTAAAATTTCCACATCAATTCAACACAAATTCTTAAATTTAAGTATAAATTACACAAATCCATTTAAAAAACACAAACTAGTATCTAAAAATAATAATTACATTTCATATTATCATTTAAAACAAGCTCCAAGAGAAGATATTCATTTCATTCACCACCATAAACACCCATCCAACACAATGCCTATAATAATAATAATTAAGATTAATATTTTCAAATATTAATTCGAAGGGAAATGCCTTTAGTTTTCTTTAGATTATGACTTTAGAATAGGATATAGGCCACATACACACATACACAACTTTGAGCCTTTGGCTATTTGGTAATTTAATTAATGACATTATTTTCTTTATACATTTTTAGATTAAAATTAAATTAAAAATATTTGAAAAAAATATTGCGGGTTTGGTGGATATCCATGCGGGTATCCACCGGATATAAGGTTAATACCAAACCCACCCGCATCCATGTGCGGGTTTTAATTTATAATACTAAACCCGCCCGCAACAGGTAAAATTACCCGCAACGGGCGGGTTTTGGCGGGTGGGTTTGGACGGGTTTGTAGGTTTGCGGGTACAATTGCCATTCCTAGTTGGAAGTGCTCTAATTACTTTATTAATCTATTTTATCTTAGGAAAACAAGTGATTAAAGCTAATTGATTAGACGATTTCTTTTTTTAGTCTTTTAATATTGTAACTAAAGAATATTGATTAGATAATTTTTTTCTTAAGTCTTTTAATATATATTATAATTATCATCTAATCAATTAGCTTCAATTACTCGTTTTTCCATAATAAAATAGATTAATAAAATAATGTTGGGAAATGGACTACTACAAGTAGCTGCAAATTAAGCGGAAATAAAACTATTTTTCTTTTTATGTGATTAAAATAGGATGTGTACTACAAATAAATAGACAAAAAAATAAACTAACAAAATCCAAAGCGAAAACCAATCACAAGATACACATATTTTATGTGGAAAACCCAAAGTGGAAAAAAACTACGGGACCATAGTCTGATATAATATTCTACTATATTAATGAGATTACAGTACAAATTCTTTTTTAGATAATACTAGAGGCTATCAATATCAAGAATCTCAATATTCTTAACTTACAGTAACAACTTAATAATTGTCTCTCTAACAAGTGAATATCTCAAATAATAGCCAAAGAGATGATAAAATAAATATCAAGACTAATAAATTATTGAGGACGATGCTAGAAACTTACCCTCAAAATTATAAAAAAAAAAGTTAATTTCACATTCCGATGCCCAATTAAATATTAAAAATCCTGCCTCCAAATTAAAAACCTCCACTGACCTCTCTCTCTCTCTCTCTCTCTCTCTCTCTCTCTCTCTCTCTCTCTCCCTCTCTCTCTCTCTCTCTCTCTCGCGCGCGCACACACTATTAGGCAGCGGCTTTCATTTGCTTTTATAAGTCAAATTTCATGATAAATTTTATTTGTCCCCTTCAAGTTTTTTTAATTACTTAATTGCCCAAACTTGTTAAACTTTAGGTTTTTAGGTCCCAAATAAGATGGACCCGACAAATCTCTCTCCAGATCATGTGAGGGGTTGAGCGAGAACAAAGGTCTTGCACTGCTAGAGCCCTTGCCCCTAGAGGACTATAGAGTGCCACCAAGCCCGCTTTTTACATACAGCTTTTCAATTTCTCCTTGGGCAATTACTTTGTTATCATATCTGACTCATTCTCTGTTGTGTGTATCTTCTCAACCTGTAATTGTTTCTTATCAAGTACATCTCGTATCCAATGATACATTACATCAATATGTTTGGATTTTGAATGGTATGTCAAATTCTTTGTCAAGTGAATGGCACTCTGACTGTCCAGTATATAATAAAGTTGTCTTACTTCACACCCAATTTTTGTAGGAAATTTTTCATCCACAAGGTTTCTTTGCAACCTTCAGTGATTCCAATATACTCTGCTTCAGTGGTAGATAAGACAACACATTACTGAAGTCTGGACTGCCATGAGACTGCTCCCCCTGCAAAGGTGAACAAATATCTTGATATGAATTTTTTGGAATTAACATCTCTCGCCATATCTGCATCAGTGTACACTTGTAACACATGTTTGTCACTACCAAAATATAAACATGTCTTGGAAGTGCCTCTGAGATATCTGAGAATCCACTTTATTATTGTCCAGTGTTCTTTACCCGGACTGGAGAGAAATCGACTGACTACACCAACTGGATGAGTAATATTTGGTTTGTACAAACCATGACGTATATCAAACTACCAATTGCTGAAGCATAAGGAACTCCTTTCATCTTTTTTTTTTTCTCTTTCTCACTTGTAAGAGAATGCTCAGAAGTAAGCTTGAAATGGCCTGCAAGTGGAGAACAAACTGGTTTTTCCTTACTCATGTTAAATCTTTCAAAAACCTTTTCAACATATGCTTTTTAAAATAACTATAACTTCCCAGATTTTCTATCGCGGGAAATCTTCATGCCAAGAATCTGTTTCGTCGGTCTCAAGTTCTTCACTGCAAAAGACTTGCTAAGCTCTCTCTTTAGATTGTCAATCTTACTAGCATCATGACCAACAATCAACATGTCATTCACATAAAGCAAAAGAATGATGAAATCATTATCACCAAATTTATTCATAAAAACACAATAGTCGCATATAATCTTGTTAAAACCATGATTCTCCATGAAAGAATCAAACTTCTTGTACCCTTGTCTTGGTGCCTGTTTCGGCCCATACAAATTTTTCTTCAACTTGCACACAAGTTCTTCTTTACCTTTGGCACTGAACCCTTCAAGTTGCTCCATGTATATTTCCTCCTCTAAGTTACCGTGCAAGAAAGTTGTCTTTACATCAAACTGTTCAATCTCCCAATTCAAACTAGTTGCTAATTCTAGAACAACTCAGATAAAAGACATGTTCACCACAGGAGAAAATATTTCTTCAAAATCAACACATTTCTTCTGATTAAAATCATTCACAACCAATCTAGCCTTGTATTGTTGTTGTAAATTATTTTTAGTCTTCAACCTGTAAATACATTTGTTCTTCAGTGCCCTATTTCCTTTAGGAATCTTTAATAAGCCATAAGTATGGTTCTTATTTAAGGATTTCATCTCCTTTTGTGTGGTTTTAACCAACTCACTTTTATATTGGTGAGACATGGCTTCTTCAAAACATTCTAGCTCACCTCCATCTGTAAGCATAACATACTCATGTGGAGGATATCTAGTAGAAGGTCGTTGTTCTCTAGTAGATCTTCTTAATTCTGGCTCAACTGGTGGTGCAGGTGGTTCTAGAGGTGCCTGATCAACTGGTTCTACTGGTCCATCATTATTATCCTTTCCAGCTCCCCCATGATCATTATAAACTACAGGTGGAAAAACTATCTGATCTTCGAAGAACACGACATCTCGACTTCTGATCAATTTTCTTGCCACTGGATCCCATAATTTGTACCCAAATTCTTCATGTCCATAGCGTAAGAAAATGCATTCCTTGGTTTTATTATCAAGCTCGATCTCTTATCCTTATGAATGTGAACATATGCTCTGCAATCAATCACTCTCAAATATTTATAAAAAAATATTTTTCCCAATTCAAACTCTCTCAGGTACATCGCCATTTAATGGAGCTAAAAGAGAAAAGTTAATCGAGTCAAGTGCAGTACACATAGCCTCTACCTATAAAGGTTTAAGAAGCTTGGCATCGAAAAACATACACATAACCCTTTCTTCAATTGTTCTGTTAATCCTTTCTGTAACATCATTCTGTTGAAGGGTTTTTAGTACAATATTCTCAAGTCTTATTCCATGGGATTTAAAATACTACTCAAATGGTCCTCTGTACTCACCACCATTATCTACCCTGACGCATTTTAATTTTTTTCATGTCCCTCTCTCAACATAAGTATAGAAGAACTTAAATATATCAAGCACTTGATCTTTTAGATTTTAAAGCAAAAGCCCACACTTTTCTAAAACAGTCATCAATAAAAGTCACAAAATAAAGTGCACTTCCTATTAATCTACTTTGTATAATGCAAATATTAGTGTAAATCAAATCAAGTATTTGTGATTTTCTAGATGGAGAAAAGCTTTTAAAAACTATTATGTGTGTCTTTCCAGTTAAGCAATGAATACAAGTCTTGAGGGACATACCTGCGAAGCTGGGTAGAAATTCTTTTCTGGCAAGGGTTTCTAATCTTTTCTCACTAATGTGACCAAACCTTTTATGTCATGTCTCAATGTCAGAATCTTTTACAACTACATTCACATCTTTTTTCTTGATCTTGGCTTCTTACACATAGAGGATGTTTACTTTCCTCCATTTATCTAACAGTAAGGAGCCTTTGGTGAGCTTCCATTTTCCTTCACTAAATTAGTTGGTATAACCATCATCATCAAGCTTGTCTGTAAAGATCAAATTAAAGCGAATATTTGTTACATGTCTGACATCTTTAAACAACAACTTACAGTTAATGCTGGTTTTCAAGCAAATATCTTCTATGCCCACAATCTTGGATGCCCCATCATTTTCCATCCAAATATGGCCATAATCACGATTAACATAAGATGTGAAGTAACATGAAACGAAGCATCCGAATCAATCACCCAATCACTGATATGACAGGTGATATTTACTGAGCTCTCATCATAAACAATATCCAAATCACTATCAACTATGACTACAATGTTCTCTTTGTCATTTTTCTGAGCATCACCCTTTTTCTTTCGCCTGATCTCTTTTCCACAATCTACACTCCCTTTTAACGTGACTCATTTTCTGACAATGAAAGCACTTCATATTTCTCCTATAGGACTTAGATCTTCTTTTAGGTTATCATTGTTTTGCTAGTGGGAATTTCTGCTTTGGCTTCTCCCCCGCCTTTCATGTTTTTTTTTTAAACAAGTGCATCTAACTCAAAGGGAACTGCTTTAAAACTCTTTCTTCTAGATTCTTCATTCTGCAGCCTATCTGTAACCATATCTAAGGTTAATTTCTTGTTCAGCGCTGAATTATTCACTAACACTACCAATGTCTCTCAACTGTCAGGTAAAGAACTAAGCAACAATAATACTTATAACCTATCATCTAAAATAATTTTTATAGTAGTCAACTGATCAACCAAGCCTTGAAACTCACTAGTGTGTTCAGTTATACTGCACCTCTCCTTGTATTTCAAGTTAACTAGCCTTTTCATTAGATTGGCTTTATTGTGTGTTGTTGGCTGCTTATAAATCGTTTTTAATTTCCTCCAAAGAACATCAGCCTTGGATTCCTTCGCGACATGGTGGTATACACTCTGATCAATTCATGATCTAATAGTACCCACGACCGTCTGGTTTAATTAAGCCCATTTTTTATCATCTAAATTGGCGGGTCTAACTTCTTCAACTTCAATTGGTTCATGTAAGTCTTTCATATACGACAAATATTCCATACTAGACTTCCAAATACCATAATTCCATTATTTTAATTTAATCATGCATACCAAGAATTCCTCCATCTCAACCACACAAGTAATAAAAAACAAAGCCTGAAACTTTGAAACCACTCTGTTGGGAAAATGACTACTACAAGCAGCTGCAAATTAAGCAGAAACAAAACTATTTCCCTCTTTGCGTGATTAAAATAGAATGTGTATCACAAATAAATAGACAGAAAAATAAACCAACAAAATTCAAAGCAAAAACCAACTGTAAGAGACACATATTTTTATGTGGAAAACCCAAAGTGGGAAAAAACCATGGATCGTAGTTTGATATAATCTTTCACTATATTAATGGGACTACAACACAAATTATTCTCTAAATAATACCAAAGGCTACCAACATCAAGAATCTCAATATTCTTGGCTTACAATAATAGCCTAATAAGGCTCATTCATGATCATTTTCATTTTATTTTATATATTTTTAGGTTAATATAATTAAATTAAGTTTGAAAATTAAAAAAATATTAGTTATTTGGGGATCGGGGACCCTCAGGGATCCCTTATTACTATTCAGGAAGGGGACATGGATCCCCTCAAGTAATTCTAATGGAGACAGGAAGGGGATGGGGACAAATATAGAACATTGGAGATGGATACGGGAATATTGGTCCCCTCCCCTTCTCTCCCCATTGCCATCCCTAAAATAAATGAATAATACAACAAAACAAAAGTCATGCCACGTGAGTAGCAAAAAGCAAAATTAAGTCACAAACTTTTATCTTATAACCAATAATAAGGTAATCTCAACCATACGTTGCCTAAGGGCTTAGGTAATACAATTTATTATTGGCAATCCCTAAGTTATGTTCAACGTAACATACAATCTAGAAAATCTTATCCGCTTAAAGTATTAAAGTCTAACCCAACAACTAATGTTTAATTTGCCCAAAAGTTGTAACGGATAGGAAACTAGCTGAATAGATTTGCCCATTTGACAATCTTCTCTACCTCTCAACTAACATTTTCTTGCTTCTTCATTGCCTTCTGCAGTATCTTTTCTTGCTCTTTAGTAAAAAAAAAAAGTACTCAAATCCAACAAGAACTCATCTTTCTTTATACCCTAATCAAGATCATCGCTAAGAAATGGACTTTTCCTACTATTTTTCTTTGAAGCACTTTTGGGAGAACACCAAAAACAACTTTTTCTCTGCGGTGGAGACAGCAAAGAAGAAGGTGAATCCATCCATGAACTTGGAGAACTGAACGGCGAAGAAAATGTCTTGGATTTCGACTTCAATTTTGATTTCGAGGAAACAGTGACGACAGGAACAGAAGCAAAAGCAGACCTTATGGAATTTTCTTTAGAATCAATTTTTCGATCTGGGTTCTATTTGGACTCCAAGAAAATGGCCAAGGGAGGAGAAGAATCACAACTAGAAACTGATTTTGCAGTCTCCAAGCCGGGTTTCCCATCTGGGTTTTGTTTGGAATCGAATAAAATCTCTATCTTTGAAGTTGGATTTGAATGATGATGATGATGTGATTAGATGTGTCTGTTTTTCAATGTGATGATGATGATTATCATTGATGTGGGTTTTGGGTTTAGTAGGAAGGACTAAGTCGTCAATGAAACCAGAACAATTGATAACAGAGACAACCAGCTGAAGAAAGTGTCCATGCATCGACTTTTTTTAGTGATCGATCTCCAAGCGCTTAAATTAGCTCCATTTTATTTTTGTTATGTTTACCTAGCATATACTTATTGGCCAACTCGTTATATCACTAACAATATCTTATGTTAAACGTAATTTAGATAGATCCTTTATTATAATTCTTTTTGTTATAAGGTAATCTCGGCCATACGTTGCCTAAGGGTTTAGATAATGCAATTTATTATAATTCTTTTTGTTCGATTGCACACCTTTTCCTTTTGCTCCATTCATCAATGGGAACAGGTGCTAGCTTGAATAATTTTACTCGAATAATTTTATACATATACGTTTACTCGAAAAGTTAGCAAAAGCAAGAAAAAAATGCACGAAATTATTAAAACGAAAAATATTGAATTACAAAACAGAAATTTTATGCAACTTTTGTGCAAATTTCATTATTGTTTTGACTATCCCAACGGAGCCATGCATCCTCTTTTAAATGACTCAACCAAATTGTCCAATGCAACACGAGATGACCCACCATCCCTCATCGCTGCTGCAGCTGCTTCTTTCATTTCAACCACACGTTCCTTAACAGCTCTGCCTTTCTCCGAGTCCATCAACTCACTAACTCGCTGCTCCAACTCGGCTGCACTCACCAACCTTTCTTCTTCTTCTGACCGAGTCACCGCCAAACCCACCTTCATTTCCTCCACCACGACCGCTTTAATCATCTTTTGCTCCGCATACAGAGGCCAAGCCAACATTGGCACCCCGGCACAAACACCTTCAAGCACCGAGTTCCACCCGCAGTGAGTCACAAACCCGCCAACTGACTCATGATTCAGTACCTCCACTTGCGGCGCCCACGATTCAACCACGAGCCCCCTATCTTTTGTTCTATCCAAGAACCCTTCAGGTAAAAGAGACTCCAATGAGCTTCGGTTCTCGACGCTGTCGGGAGCTGGAGCTCTCACGACCCAAAGAAACTTAACACCACTTCTCTCCAACCCAATGGCCATTTCTTTTAACTGCTTACAAGAGACCGATCCCAAGCTTCCGAAACAAAGAAGCAGGACGCTTCGACTCGGTTTCGAATCAAGCCAACTCAATGATTCATGTCGATCACGTCCTCGATTCTCTCCATTTCCTCCACCAACCACAGGCCCTATGCAATAGAAAGGCGGCAACGTCTCCCCTGGAGTGCATTGTCCTTCTAGCATTGCTTTGATAGCTCTCTCTTCGAGCAATTCAAATGTGTTTACAATAATCCCCGCAGATTTTGCCATCTGGATGCCGGTGTCGACAAAGCCCTTGTATGCTTTACCCTCACGATCATGCATGGGTTCCGCCATGTCTCTTGCTGGAAAAGGCGGTAATCCGGGGTAATTTAAAAGCGTGCTGCCGAGTTCTCTGAAGCTCTTTGTGGTGTTTTTATGAAGAGTTGGTAAGTAGAGGAGAGCAGCGAGTCCGCTCCCTCCGGAGGTGAAGTAATAGTAAGTAGGGATACTGAGAGTACTTGAGGAAACTTGAAACGCGGGGCTGCAAAAGAAATCGATAACAAAGGCTTTGAGGTTTGAGCGTTTGGAAATTGTTATTAGGGTTTCGTGGAGTTTAGGGTTGTTGAGCTCGCCAAGCTCGTACGCTAAGGCTGGGAGGTCAACTGGTGAACGTAAAGTGTCGAGTAGGCCGGAAACCGGAGGAGGGAGCTGGTGGAAGGTAACGGAGGGAACTGTGGCGGAGACGGAGGCGATGTAATCATCGGTACCGGCGCTTGTTACGAACGGGGCGGTGGGGATTATGATGTCGATGGAGAAGCAAGGGTGATGCGTGAGTATCAATTTTCCTAATTCAACCATGGAGTTTAAGTGACCTCTTCCTGGAGAAGTATAAAGGACGATCGTATCTTTCATTGTTTTAATCTTTCATTTTACAAGTTAAAAAAAACAGGAGAAATGGTGAGAAATTATAGTGAGAGAGAATGAGAGTGATAAAGGGCTCCTTTGTGTTTGCTAATCGCAATGCAATTATGCATCCACACCCACGAGAATGAGAGTGTATCCACACCCACGACGAAACACCGGAAGCCTGTTGGTGACAGGGTTAAGAGGGCAGAATTGTTGGTTGAAGTAAAGAGGAGGATTTTGGGGAAACTAAACTCGGCTTCAATCCCTTGTCTAACTTGTGGACTGAATTATTTATAAAAAGGAGAAGGAATTGCTTGTTGAGGATCTGCTATCACTTGTTTGACAGGTTATGGGCCCATCAGACAATCACACTATCACAGTATGCTGACATAATTGACCTGACATATATTTTAGCCCACACAGTATAACTTAACATTTATTTTTGCTGATCCCCCTAAGTAAGCTACAGCTGGCTTGTCTTTTCATTTCTGACCTGTTTGCTACAAAATACCGTTTAGCCCCTTGAACTCTATATTATTTATAATTTATTCATAAGTATATGAAACTTTCTCTATTATAAAATTTTGTTGAGACCCTTACACTCTATTTTATTTTATTGAAACCCTTAGATTAGAGTATCAAATTAGCCATTTATAATTTTTAAATTTCCAAAATACCCTTCATTTAATTAAAAAATATAATAATTATTAAATGAATTATAATTATAATAAAATAATTATTATAATTATAATTTTTAAATTGATAATAATTATTATTAATAACAAGAATAAAAAGTACTATAATTAATTAATCTATTAACAAAAATTAATAATATTTTTTTAGTTAAATTGTTAATAATAATTATTAACAATCATTATTATTATTATTAATTTTTGAATAATAATAATAATCACAATAATTAAAATATAAAATAATAATTATGATAAAATTAATTAAGGATTTTATAATAATTTGTTACAATTTAACTCATTTCGATTTTGATTCTACGACAAAGTAAACACATAAATGGTAATACAACTCATTCTAATTACAATTCTTACAGTTCAAGTAAATAAATTATTCTTATTCTGATTCTAATTCGTCATTTCAATTTTATCTATTGAGTTTCTAACTCATTATGTTTCTAGATAATTTTTATTCTTATTTAGTGAACGCACTATAAAATTTTAAATATTTCATATTAATTCCTATTTACTAAATAGGAATCGAAATTAGAGTGGTTTGGACCTCACAAGTCACACCACCCACCTTTTAAAGCCGAGAAAATCTTTAGTTTGTGTAATTAGAGAAGGAAACGAATTATTGAATAATCTTTGAATTTCAAGAAATTGCAAATGTGTAAATTACAAAACTCCTTTAGATGGATGTTGTAACATCTTCATGGAATATTCCTGCGTATAATAAGTAGATCATTTTTGTGAAACGACAGTGCCAAAATCAAGATCAAAATATCATTAATTTGAGGGGGCCAAAATTAAACTTTATAAACGAATGGGTAAAATTTCAGTTAAATATATTAAGTATCTTATCATTAAAGAAATTCTAGACATCAACATAGTTATGCACCACATAATACATCATTGAATATATATACACAAAATTTTCAATATAAAATTTTAAAATACGAGAATATCTTGAAAAATTTTAAAACTGCAGCTCTCTCTCTCTCTTTACATATACATACATTCATACATATGTATACACACACATATATCATAGACTCATACTATATCACATTTAAGTTGTCTCTAGCTAATGTGCTACAAACACACATATTTTCATAGCCACGGCCCAATTTCAGCTTTTAATTTCAACACTTTTTTCAATACTTAAATTACAAACGCACATATTGCATTGCACATTCATAGTCATGACCCAATTGCAGCTTTCTCAATACTTCAATTAGTGTGGAAAGTTGGGCAGGAATCGTTGTTTAATACAATGTAGAAGAAAAGGTTCAGGAAAGTAAAAAAAAAAAAACAAGAACAAATGTAGAAAATATACAATGGATAATGATGGTGTGCTAAGAAGAAAAAATGTGTATAAAAAATTATGCAGTCCACACATTATTGATGACTTTTTGACTTTTCTCTTGTCCTATCATTTCATACTGCCACGTACATACGCATATAATAATTGGCCCTCTTATTCATAGAAGATTAATTAGTTGCCAAACATCTGTTAAAATAGTGTCGGAACGCATCTGCCATTACGCATATGAAAAATGTATCATTTTCATTGTCCTGGACCAAATTCTGCATTTTGGACACCAGTGCCGATATTCTTATACCACTTTATACAAAACGGTGTGTTTTGTACAAAGTATAAAAGCCACTTTTTGCTGCAAAGTTTTAACACCAAACACACATGTGAGGGGAGCAACAAAACTCAGTGTCTCTCTCTCCTATCTCCTTTCTCCCTCACAAAACCTCACCAAACAGCTCAAATCTTTCTGTCTCATCCCCACGCCAGTAACAGTCTCAGCTTCGTTCTCCTTGTCGCATAAATGATGAAAAAAAGTGCTATAAATGAGGGAGACACAAAAATTATAACATAAGCTCAATGTTTAGAGACTGTAATTTTTTTAAAATTCTTTTCAAATAATGGCAAATATAATTTATTCAACAGAGTGAAATAATTTGAGGGAGCAAACTACATTTTCCAGGTGCTTCATCAAACAATCAAATCTCAACATGAAAGCTTGAAATAAACATGATTCCCAAAGGCATCAGGTTTTGCATAATTTGATTCCAATTTACAACACTCAAGCACAATTTGATTCTAATTTACAACACTCAAGCAGAAGACCACCACCATCCATAGGTAATTCAGCACAATGTCCTAAACGAGTTAAAGATTTCAATTAGAGCAATAAATTAAAACGGGTGAGAGAGAGATCTTCTGGTTGCTGCGCGGCGAACGAGGATGGAACTGAGACTATTAGCGGCGTGGAGACGGGAGAGAGAGACCCGAGCTCTCTCGTAAGGAAGAAAGGAGAACAGAGAGAGAGAGATCGAAGCTTTGCAGCATAGGAAAAAATGGAGGAAGAAAGGAGACTTCTGCACGTGAGTTTTGTTGCTCCCCTCTCACGTGTGTGTGGGTGGTAAACTTTGCAGCAAAAAGTGGCTTTTATAGTTTGCACAAAAATGAACCGTTTTGTGTAAAGTGTTATGACAACATCATTTTCCTTTGGACACTCATTTATTTTTCGGAAAATGATGTTCTCACAAAGTTAAGTTGTGCACAAAGCTTTGCACAAAACCGTGAGTTTTGTGCAAAATATGAAATGTCTCTTCTAAGGTGTGGGACACCTCACACACGCAATAAACGCACCCAACAGTCACCTTCACGCGTTTGGCTCAACTCTTTCTCTCATCACAACTCTTTCTCTCTCATCTCCAACCTGCCAGCTGCTGCAACAAGCTCCACTGCAGCAGTCCCTTTCCTCACAACATAATCGCAGTAGTGTTTCGAAGTGATTTGACGACTCTTTCTCTCACATTGTGATTCAACTCTTTAGAAGTGATTTCACAAAATAACTTTGTATTTGCTTTTTTCTACAAGAATGAAAAATGCGGTAGTGCCTTTTTTCCTTTTTTTGGATTGTATTACTTGGTGCTGTGAACGAAATTAATTTGTTTACTAAGTCGTGTGCTTTCGCTTAATATTTTCTGCCCACTTAGATTTAACTTTGCTGAATTTGTAATTAACCTTAAAAGTATCATGCTGAGGATTGCAACACTGTTGAGTTGTGTCCCACATTAGCTAGTAAATGGGAAATACTTGGGTTTATAAGGAGGTAGGTCACTCCACCTACAATGCTAGTCTTTTGGCTTGGATACCTAGAAATATTATGCTAAGTCCCCCCAACAAGTGGTATCAGAGCTAGACCCTATTAACCGAAATGTGGTGATAGAACAACTCAGGTGTGTCAAACGAAAGGACCGGAGTCCGACGGTGGTTTCGTCCGAATGGGGATTGTTGAGTTGTGTCCCACATTGGTTAGTAAATGGGAGATATTTGGGTTTATAAGGAGGTAGGTCACTCCACCTACAAGGCTAGTCTTTTGGGTTGGATACCTAGAAATCTTATGCTAAGTCCCCCAACAAACACAAAGAAACAAATTAAAACAAAACACATGAAGAGGAAGAAAAATAATTAATTAAACAACATAGTCGCTTTGAACACTACAAAAATTCCAAAAAAAATGCTTACTTTAACTGACTAGCATGGGAATTTTTAATCAAAGTTACAAACTCTAAATTTTTTTTATGGCAATAGTGGGCAATAAATTTGATAAACAAATTAGGACAATTTGACCAATATAGATAAAGATCTAAGCTCAAGAGGCTGCAAAGTTAATGGAAGATGTTGATGCGAGATTCCAGTTCTCCTCGTTATACGACCAGGATCTCTGCTCGATCAACTTCCCCACGACCAGGAGGTCTCCTAGTAATGCTTCTTCTCCAGATATCCCTGCACACACAGACAAGTCAGAGTACGCCGGTTGTTCTCCCGGCGCAAACCCTCCGACGATCAAGTCAGATATCAAGGTTCGGGGAACGCTTGCCACGGGTCTTGTGGCTTTTTTCGTGGTTTTTTTCTTTTATCTCAAAAATGCCAACCCTTTTACCTTCGTTGGCTACCTTTTTATAGGCTTCCTCTGAATCCCCGTTTTTTGCTTTTCTCGAGACGGTCTGGGGCTCTGACTGCAGCGTTATGGGCAAACGTGGGATCTTGCGTGTTACGCCATGGTTCAGGGGAAAGCGTGGATGTCGGGGTTCTGTGAGATCTTGCGTGTTACGCCACAGTTCAGGGGAAAGCGCGGCTGTCGTGGTTCTGTGGGATCTTGCGTGTTACGCCACGGTTCAGGGGAAAGCGTGGCTGTCGTGGTTCTGTGAGATCTTGCGTGTTACGCTACGGTTCAGGGGAAAGCGTGGCTGTCGTGCCTAGATTCTCGGGCTGGAGAGCATGTCTTGCCAACTGCTGTCGACCGGGTCTCCTCGCCTATCGACCTCTAGCCGGAATGGCCGTATGCCTCTTATAGGAAATTGGCCTCGCGGATGACAACATCGTGGACGAACAGGATATTTCTGCTCCTGTTCTTCCGCGCACCAGGCTTTCACGGAACACACCGGTTCGCAGAACTCTGCCATCCGATATCTGCTCGTCATTCCTGGTCTCGTCGACATATTTATCCCAAACAGTATCTCTCCCAAACACCGGTCCCCCAGTTTCTGGTGTTGGGTAATGTAGTGGACCAGCAGTGGAAACTCGACAGTACTCGCTCGCGTGGGATTAGAAAAGGCTGCCAAGAGTCATGTCGCATTTAATTGCGGACGAGGTGACGTGGCAGAAATCCCCCCCTCCATGTGAATTTCAAACCGACGGTTATGAGGCCCTTGGGATTCGGCGCAGTTATATGCTGGCAGCCCAAAAGTCCGTCCTCATTTAGAAAGCCAAATCCTCTCGAACGGCATATTCACCATTCACTCCGTCTCCGTCTCCATCTCTGTTTCTCCGGCAAAGAAGTTCCGGCACGAAGTCCCCATCCTTGCCTTTCTCCGATTGAAGCAGTACTTCAGGTATTACTTCTCTCTCCTCGGTCTCGGATAGTTTGTAGGTAACTTCTTTTTTCTTTCGTTTGGGTAGTAGTTGGTGGTGTTGTGGTTAGAGTTTAGGGAATGTCGAAAGGTAAAGGGAAGGTCATTGAGGTTGATGACGACGAGTTGGACTTCCTGCCTAGTCTGCTCACCGATCCCGCCTTTGACCCCGAGATCCCCTTAGAGCCCATTAGGTCTAGTGTCAGGACTAGTGCTAGGAGCACGTCTCCCCAAACGACCTCTACGAGCGGGAGTAATGGTGAGGGTGGATCTTCTGGCTCCGAGGATACTTTGAGTGAGGGTCGAGGAGATGATTCTGGTGAGGCGTCCCCATCAGGGGCGCCGCGACCCGAGGGGAGGAGTACTATAGGAGGTAGAGTCCTATCGCGGGATTACGCTATTGATTACATGACGTGCACGACCACGTTTGATGAGCTCGAGGACCTCCGGCTGAGGTATAGCATTCCTGGCGAGATACCTCTCAAGGTCCCGGGAAAGAAGGATGCTCCCAGCCGGCCTCCTAGGGGGTATGTTACCCTGTATCTGGACAGCTTTAAGTACGGGCTGAGGTGTCCCTTGCAACCTTACTTTGCCCGGATACTTAACGGGCTAAATCTAGCTCCTGGTCAGCTGAATCCCAATGGGTGGAGAGTGCTCTCTGGTCTGTTCATATTGTGGGACAGATGTTGCCAAAGCGAGCCCACGGTTGATGAGGTGAAGCACCTGTACCAGCTAAAGAGCAGCCCCAAAGATGCCGGCTGGTACTACTTCCAATCTAGCGCCAAGACAAGGAAACCTATAACCGACCTCCCTACTGGTGGTGGTGGGAATTGGAAGAGAAAGTTCTTTTTTGCTGGGGGTCCTTGGGGTCAGGTCGCACAAATGGACGGGAAGGATTATCGGGTCCCACCCCGTTTCACGGTCCCAAGTTGCCTGCTCGCTCCAGATGCCTTGTATCCATAGTTGTTCTTGTTTTATTGGCTTGTTTCTAACCAAGTGTCTGTTTGTGTTGTAGTTTCTTGGGGCGTTCATTTCCCACTCCGACCTGGCCAGCTCAAACGGGTTGAGGCTGTGCTAGTCAATTTCTGCTCGAGCCGGGAACTGTTAACCACATACAACTTGCTCGAGTCTCGCTTGATACTTCCTGGCCATAGGATGGAGGACGCTGTGATTGGGGCTCTGACCCGAAAACGTTCTCGACCTCTGTTGAGTATTAGAAAATGCATATTTATAAAGGAGAAAACCGTCTTTTTACATTTTAAGTCTTACTAACAACCCTTACTTTTATATATTTAACCTTCTTGTGATTTAATTACATGTGTTTTATTTTAATTAAGTATTTTATGTATTTTAGGGGCATTATAGTCATTTCACAATAAAGGAGAGATCAGACGGCAAAACGGACATCACTTTTGAACTCAGGACGATCGAAAACCTTAGGAGGAGCATAAAAGGAAAAATAGCACTATTCACATGTACGGTACTATTCATGTGTACGGTACTGTATACGTTACTGTTCACGACACTGTTCACATAGACGGATGATGACGTGGCATTGACCGATGATGTGGCATTGACTGATGAGGTGTCACGATCCTGTTGGACTAAAATTCTTATGTACTGTTGATGGTGACGTGGCAGCATATCAGTGGACGAAAAATCTCGCGTACGGTGCATGCATCACACAGGATTATTTTCAACCAAACCGCGTTACTGTTCATCCGGGTCAAACCGCGTTACTGTTCAAAGTCGGGTCAAACCGTGTTACTGTTCATCCGCGTGGTCAAACGTGGACTGTTGACTGATGACGTGGCGCAATCCTGAGCGTCCAAACTGTTTTTAATCCGATGGCCATGATTTACTCCATGTATCTATAAAAAGGGGGCCTCCCCCCCCTAATTTGATATCTCTGAATCCATTTTTGGGATCCATTTTCTGTAATTCTCTCTCCATCTTGTATTTTCTATGTATTTTAATAAATTCCCATTTTGCCCCTAGTTCAATTATGAGTGGCTAATTTTCTTTCAAGCTTGGGTTGAAGGTGAAGTCTCAATATGTGTCATGGGCTTAATTTGGTAAATTTATTTTCTCTTCCCCTCTAATTTTTGTGGATGTTTTGACTTCTCGTCGACAAATAATAATAGTCTTGTCTAGATACCGCCTTGGTTACACCGGCTCTCTAGTATAAGGTTATTATTATTTGGCACGATAAGCCCTTAGCACCATATTGATTAGAGCGTGGTTCATGAGGTGTGGATTCCCCCCTCATGATTTAATTGGCATTAATACAGATTATTTAGCCCATAATGCATGTTGATACGGATCCAGATACCCAAGTACGTCATTTCAATAGAATTATCTTCAATTTATTCTCGCCATTGCAATTCCAATTTTAGAATTTATTCTCGCCATTTTAATTTAAGTTTTAGCATATACCAAATCATTTCCACCACAAATCCAACAACCCATTTACAAAATTAATTCTACACAATTAAAATCCACCTCCTCGTGGGATCGACACTCGTCACCATAGATCTATACTACAATAGATTCGTGCGCTTGCGAGTACATTAAAATTTGCACAACAAGTTTTTGGCGCCGTTGCCGGGGAGGTAAGTAATTTTAATTCATAGAATTAATTTTTGTGAATAATTTCTTTTATTTGTTTTCTTGTATTTTTTTTTATTATTAAAAAAAAAAAAAAAAGTGAATCTACATTTAAAGGTTAGTATTTCTTTTCTTTTTCTCTTCTTTAAAATTTTGTAATTTAATTTTCCATTTATTTTTCTTTGTAATTTTTTTTGTTTATCTTATTAATTTAATTTTTAGTTAATTTCTTTCACGTATTTATTTTTGTGTATTTTTATAGAAAGGTTGTAATAGCGCAATAAGGTTAGTATCGTAATTTCTCCCTCTTCTTTATTTTTATTTGTTTTGTTCCCATCTTTATTTTTTGTTTTGTTTGCATCTTTATTTTTATTTTATTTATTTTGCATGCATGGTCGTAGGTCATTATTACCTAATCTTGAACCTATAGACCTTGAATTAGAAAAAACACTTCGCACACAAAAGCACATTAAAAATAAATTTGAAATGGATTTGCAACCACAAGAGAGGCCATTTAAGGACTACTTCAGTCCCTTAGCTAATTTGAGCACATCATGCATAAGATACCCAAATGTAGCTGCTAGGAGCTTTGAACTAAAACCTAGTGTGCTAAATTGTCTCCCCACATTCTATGGCTTAGAAAATGAGGACCCATATAATCATCTGAATGATTTTCATGCCATTTGTCAAACATTCAAATATGAGAATTTTTCAGATGATGATGTTAAACTTAGACTATTCCCATTTTCTTTAAAGGATAGAGCTCGTTCATGGTTAAATACGTTGCCTGCTAATAGCATTACATCATGGGAACAAATGGTTACAAAATTTTTAAATAAATATTTTCCAGTGCATAAAACCAATGCTATTCGCAGGGAAATCTCGGAGTTTACCCAGAGAGAGGACGAGCAATTTTTTGAAACATGGGAGCGATTCAATGGGCTACTCTTGAAGTGTCCACATCATGGGTATGAGAAATGGCACCAATGCCAATACTTTTTGGAGGGATTACTACCAAATGTGCAAGAATGGCTAATGGCAACAAGTGGAGGAGAGCTAATGTCAAAAAGTGCGTCAGAAATTTGGGAGTTTTTCCAGCGACAAGCGGACAATTCCCAACAACGGAGTCGATCACTCAGGAATACTAGAAGGATTAAAGGAGTGAATGAGGTTCAAATTGGCGAGTCAACTTCGGGAATCAAAGAAGTTAAGGAGATGGTTGAAGGTCTTGCTCGACAAATAGCATCGTTATCGACTGCTAAATCAACAGAACCACATGACCAGGACTCATACTCAGATCAAGCCAATGCCATAGGTGTAATGAGAAAGCCATCAAATTACAACCCATACTCCAACACATATAACCCTGGATGGAGAGATCACCCCAATTTTTCATGGTCTCAAGGATTCCAACAGAATGGACCAGCAGCTCCAGCTCCACCAATGCAACAAATTTCTCAAACTCCTCAAGCCTCTCAGCCACCATTTAGACCATACAATCAGAACCAGAATTACTCTCAGCCCAGACCATGGGAGGATTCATTCCAGAATCTTAAGAATCTTACTCACTCCACGATTGAGCAACAGAATCGCACCATTGATGGACTACGAAATGAGTTAAGAGCAGGCTTCAATTCACAAGCCCAATCAGTTTCAAGCCTCGAGAAGATGGTGGGACAACTTGCTTCTTCAGTTCAGACCTTGGCAATGACCGTTGAGAAAGGTAAGTTTCCAAGTCAACCAGTGCCTAACCCTAAAGGAGTACATGAAGCAAGTACCAGTTCACCACAGCAGCATGGAGAGGTCAAAGCAGTAATGACCTTGCGAAAAGGAAAGGAAGTCGACAACAAAGTGGAGATGCCGGTGACAAAAGAAAATCAAATTGTACCTGTGAATGTTGATGACTCATCACCGGAGGAGAAAGAAGAAACCAACCCACAAGAATATGTTCCCAAAGCTCCATTTCCTCAGAGGTTAGCGAAAGGAAAAAAGGGAAAATCCACAGGTGAGATTCTTGAAATCTTCAAACAGGTAAGTGTTAACATCCCTTTGCTTGATGCTATTAAGCAAGTTCCATCTTATGCCAAGTTTCTTAAAGATTTGTGTACTAAAAAGAGAAACATGCATGTTCAAAAGAAGGCATTTTTAACAGAAAACGTTAGTTCTATACTCCAACATAAAATTCCTTTAAAATGCAAAGACCCAGGCTCCCCCACTATCTCATGTAGTATAGGGAACCACACAATTGAGAATGCTTTGTTGGATTTAGGAGCTAGTGTAAATTTATTGCCTTACTCTGTGTTTGTGAAACTTGGACTGGGAGAATTACACCCAACTCCAGTGGTGTTACAACTTGCAGATCGGTCCACGAAAATACCTCGTGGTATTGTGGAGGACGTGCTTATCCAGGTAGACAAATTTTATTTTCCTGTTGACTTCATTGTAATTGACACTCAACCAATACAGGATTCAAGGAAGCACATCCCCATTATTCTAGGCCGACCTTTCTTGGCAACTGCGGATGCTCACATTCAATGTAGGACCGGAAATATGCAATTGTCCTTCGGCAACATGACTATGGAGTTGAACATCTTCAACATTGCCAAACAACCTCACAATGCAGATGATGGAATTGTTGATGTGGATTTAATAGAAGCATTAGTTGATGACACTTTTGTTTCAAACCTTAGTGATGATCCTTTACAGACATGCTTAACTCACTTTGGTTTGAATTTTGATATTGACAGATCGGTCGATGAGGTCAACGCCCTGCTTGACTCCGCACCATCCTTGGACACTAATAAATGGAAATCAAGAGTTGAACAACTAGCACCATCAGAGAAGAAACTCATCCCATCATCAGAATCACCACCGAAACTCGAGCTCAAACCATTACCCAACACTCTGGAATATGCATTTTTGGGAGAAGAAAGCACTCTGCCGGTAATCATCTCATCATCCCTAAATGACGAACAAAAAGGTAAGTTGTTGGATGTTTTAAAAGATCACAAAGGAGCATTAGGATGGACCATAGCAGACATTAAAGGTATAAATCCAGTAGACTGCATGCATTACATTCACCTCGATGAAAATGCTAAATCTACTAGGGAAATGCAACGTCGGTTAAATCCTAATATGAAAGAAGTTGTTAGAATTGAAGTCCTTAAGCTATTAGATGCAGGTATCATTTACCCAATTTCTGATAGTTCATGGGTCAGTCCTGTACAAGTTGTCCCCAAAAAGTCAGGAATCACAGTAGTTACGAATGCTGATAATGAATTGATACCCACTAGAGTAACTACAGGATGGCGTGTTTGCATTGATTATAGAAAGTTGAATTCTGTCACACGTAAAGACCATTTTCCTTTACCATTTATTGATCAAATGCTTGATAGATTAGCAGGCCATGAATTTTATTGCTTTCTAGATGGCTACTCAGGATACAATCAGATTCCCATAGCACCAAAAGATCAAGAGAAAACTACTTTCACTTGCCCTTTTGGCACATTTGCATATAGAAGAATGCCATTTGGATTATGTAATGCATCTGCTACATTTCAACGATGCATGCTAAGCATTTTTTCTGATATGGTTGAACGATTTCTTGAAGTCTTTATGGATGATTTTTCTGTCTTTGGTGACTCATTTGATCAATGTTTACATCATCTAACACTAGTTCTACAGAGATGTATCGAGAAGAACTTGATCTTAAATTGGGAGAAATGCCATTTTATGGTAAAACAAGGTATTGTTCTCGGTCACATCATTTCGAGCAAAGGTATTGAGGTTGACAAAGCCAAGGTGGATCTTATTTCTAATCTTCCTCCACCTAAAACAATCAGAGAAGTAAGATCTTTCCTTGGGCATGCTGGTTTTTATAGACGTTTCATTAAAGATTTTAGCAAAGTTTCTAGACCCTTATGCAATTTACTTGCTAAGGATGCACCTTTTGTCTTTAATGATTCATGTCTTGTGGCATTTGAAAAATTAAAGCATTTGTTGACATCATCACCCATCATTCAGGCCCCAAACTGGAACTTACCATTTGAGCTAATGTGCGATGCATCTGATTATGCAGTAGGAGCAGTATTAGGACAAAGAGTTGATCGAATTCCCCATGTTATTTACTATGCTAGTATGACATTGAATGATGCACAGTTGAACTATTCAACTACTGAAAAAGAAATGCTAGCAGTAGTGTTTGCATTGGAAAAATTTCGATCATATCTCATTGGTTGTAAAATAATTATATTCACAGATCATGCTGCTCTTAAATATCTTCTCACAAAGAAAGATGCAAAAGCCAGACTAATTCGTTGGGTGTTACTTTTGCAGGAATTTGACTTGGAATTCAAAGATAAAAAAGGGACAGAAAATGTTGTGGCGGACCACCTCTCTCGTCTCCATTTTGACACAATTATAGAACAATTACCATTAAATGAGTCATTTCCAGATGAACAATTAATGAGTGTGGAAGTATTACCTTGGTATGCTGATATAGTTAATTATCTTGTTACAGGTAAACTTCCAGAGCATTGGACCAAGCAAGACAAGGCTAAATTCTTTGCAGAGATAAAGAATTTCTTTTGGGATGACCCGTATTTGTTCAAGTATTGTGCGGATCAAATTGTTAGACGATGTGTCCCAGAAAGTGAAATTCAGAATATCCTTTCATTCTGCCATGAACAAGCTTGTGGAGGCCATTTCAGTGCTAAGAAGACAGCGACTAAAGTTTTACAATGTGGTTTCTATTGGCCATCTATATTTCGAGACGCTTACACTTTCTGTTCTTCATGTGATAGGTGTCAACGAATGGGAAGCATTACACGAAGGAACTTGATGCCACTAAATCCAATTTTAGTGGTTGAGATTTTTGACGTATGGGGTATCGACTTCATGGGACCCTTTCCCCCGTCTTTTGGTCATCAATACATATTGGTTGCTGTTGACTATGTATCAAAATGGGTAGAAGCAATTCCATGTAGGACCAATGATCACAAGGTGGTGATAGCATTTTTGAAAAGCAATATTGTTTCACGCTTTGGATTCCCTCGAGCGATAATCAGTGATGGTGGTGCCCACTTTTGTAACAAAGCATTCAAAGCTCTTTTGACAAAGTATTCAATCACACACAAAGTGGCAACTCCGTATCATCCGCAAACCAGTGGCCAAGTTGAGATATCCAATCGAGAAATAAAGCACATATTAGAAAAAACGGTGAGGCCAGACAGGAAAGATTGGTCATTAAGACTAGATGATGCATTATGGGCATATAGAACGGCTTTCAAGACCCCGATTGGGATGTCACCCTACAGGCTAGTGTATGGAAAAGCTTGCCACCTACCTGTGGAGCTCGAGCATCGTGCATATTGGGCCATCAAGAAATTCAATTTTGACATGCAGCAAGCCAGCTCAGAAAGAAGATTACAGCTGGCAGAACTTGAAGAAATTCGCAATGACGCGTACGAAAATGCCAAGATTTACAAGCAACGAATGAAAGTCTTCCATGATAAGCAAATTATGAGAAAATCGTTCACTCCAGGTCAGAAAGTGCTTTTGTTCAATTCTCGCTTGCACCTATTCCCAGGTAAGTTACGCTCTCGTTGGTCTGGTCCCTTTATTGTTCATACTGTTTTTCCACATGGGGCAATTGAAATTAAAGACCCAAAGAACGGTGTCACGTTTAAAGTCAATGGTCAAAGATTAAAGCCATATTTAGAGTACCAAGCACATGGAGAAGACACCGAAATAAATTTAAGTGACCCACCAGATTTGAATTGATTTTTTTTTCTTTTCGTTGATTCGATTTTTCTTTCTTTCTTTTTATTTGTTAATTGAAATTATTTTTGCATAAGTGTGTTTGTTTTTCCATTAAGTTTTTTTTATCATTGTTAATCATGAGTACCATACTTAGACCGTTCCTCCTGAGCATTCTTAAACCACTTCAACGTGTCAAAACTCATCTCAAAAGGCAGATTCAATTTTGTAAAACACATCGCATTTGGGCTCTACAACCACCAGAGTTAGTAGCCTATGTTGAGGGTTTAGAAAGCCAACTCAGAGATATTGAGAGAAGTGTTTACGACATCCAGTTGGAGCTTGAGGTAAATTCAATACGAGGACGATTTTGATTTTCTTTGTGTGTTTTAATTTGTTTTTCTGTTTGTGTGCTTTAGTTTATTACCCCGGTGAAGTGGCGGATAACGGTACTCCGTGACAATCAAGTCGGTTACTTCAGTTTCCCATAATAACTGATATTCTGAGGCGAAGGTATGGACAGAAACGAGATTCTAGCGAAGCTTCACAAGCGATTCCCTTCACTCCCTCAGAATGCCCTCCTTACGATCTATAAAGCCCGATCTGAACGCATGCGATTGCTCATGAGGAATAACATACCTGCAGACATCCGTTGGTTAATCGAGGCTAAAGTACGATTAGCAGGTGAGTTACCTCCTAAATTTATTGCATACATGCCTGGTTGTGGTAAAGGAAATTATGCAAGAAAACGACGAGCTCGAAGAATTTCTGTTGCTTGTCATAAGTGTGCCAGAATGAGTTGCAATAAAAACCCATGTTCTTTAGGAATGATGTCTGATAACAGGGAAGATAAGATTCAATTCATTAGGGATGGCTTGAATAAGGAGTCATTGGATGATATCCTTTTGTCTCTTGAAACGCATCCCAGTGGATATGTGCAAGGAGCGATTCTCCAGTTATGGCCATTATTCCAGAAAGAGCATGCACGATATAGTCTCGGGAATCTGACTATAAACGACCCTGTTTGCCTGTTTATAAGAAAACTGGATGGGAAGCCTATCCTCGACCCATAGAGGGCGTTCAAGCCGTTTCTGGACGTAAAACCAGAGGAAGATGTGAGCCACAGTCGCAACTACGTGTAAATATCCTTTTACTTTACTGTTATTTTATTTCATTTTACTGTTGTTTTATTGTTTGCATTATTGTCTTTAATAATTTTATTACTGTTTGCTTTTTCCTTTTTACTGTTTTCTTTTTGACTCGCGAGCCATGTGCTTCATGCGTTATTTGACACTAACATGTTACCTCATTCACAGCTGTGACCCACTATCACCAAGACTCTTAAATGTGATTTCTTTTGTCAAACACTCACAAATTGTTTTTGAGAAATATTCCAATGGCAGCTACTCCCAATAGACAATTCAAGAACATTTGTGTGCTTTCTGGATTTACCTATGGCAAACATAAAGAGTTCGTTGAGGCAGCCATAGATCTTGGTCGAAGCATAGCAGCGAGAAATTTACACTTGGTGTATGGAGGAGGTAATCGAGGGTTATCAAAAATGGTCTCAGAAGCAGCTTTTATCAGAGGAAGTCAAGTGTTAGGCATCATCCCAAGAGTCCTAAAACCATTGGGCAGTTCGTCTGATTCATCAACTGGAGAAGAGTTAGTCGTCTCAGGTATGCAAGAAAGAATAACTGAAATGCTTAATTATGCTGATGCTTTTGTTTTCCTTCCAGGAGATCTTGCAACACTAGAGGCACTTATGACACTAGCATCTTGGGCCCATCTGCACATCCACCAGAAACCCATCGGTTTGTTAAATGTCAATAACTTTTATGATGGCTTTATCGCATTTCTTAACCATGCAATAAAAAACTACTTCATTCCTTCTAATGTGAAAAAACTTTTTATTTGTGCTCACACTGCTAATGAGCTACTTGATATGTTACAAGCTTATAAACCGGAGCCAGACCCCTGGACCTTTGTGTTGGAGCGACCAAATAATGATGGTAATAGTAGCCGCAGTAAGAAGTACAAATTAGATTTAACTCTCCGCCTGTAAATATTTTCTTCTGTGTTGCACCACCCAGGTGATGTCTTCTAAACTCTACTTCTTTCCTTTAAAACATTGAGGACAATGTTTCGTTCTGGTTGGGGGGAGGGAATAGTCGACAATTGTGGAATCTTGGTTAAGTTTTTACTATTTTTTTTTGTTGTAGAAACTAACTGTTGCTAACGTTTTGTGTTGAAGATGGCTGAATATGGAGTGTAGTTACTCTAGAAACGCATCTTCATCGTTTTAAAAAAAAAAAAAATTGTTTTCTTCCTCTTTCTCCTTTATAAATATATATTTTCCAATTTTTGAGTCGAAGATGGCTGAATATGGAGTGTCGTGCCTCTAGAAACGCATCTTCTTAGTTAAAAAAAAAAAAATTTCTTTTTCTAATAAATTTTTCTACATCATTTTCACATTTCTGCATGCATATTTTTCTTTCATGTTTAGAATAGGTTGGGGGGTAGAATGTTGTTAAAAAAAAATTTGTGTTATTTGTTTTAACATTGGATGACATGATTAATTTCAAATTTTATTATTTGTATTATCTTTGGTCTTAAGTGATGTTACGCTATGTTTGCTACTTTACATGTTGATGTCGGAGACAAATATGAGTTGCTTGAAGGAATGAACATGTCATAAATAAGTGCCAAGTGAGTTGTTGAGCCTATCATTTTCTTGGAGAGTAACCCTTTTGCCCATTCTCTATACAGCTTAGCAGTTTATTATTTTATACACGATCTCTACATTTCTTTTGAGTTAACCCTTTAAAAAAAATGGTAAAAAAAAAAAGAAAAAAAAGAAAAAAAATGTGTGTTGCTACATTTGGAGGCCCATCTAACTAGTAGATATGGAAGGTTATTCAGAGCCCTAAAAGACGATGGAAAGGCCATCTTTGATCCGTTTGAGCCTTTCTAGCCATCCCTTTTATTAAATATCCATAGTTAACCCTTTTGAGCCTTTAAAAAAAAAAAAACATTTTCTTTGTCAACTTATCATCTTGACCCACTCCGATTTGGAGTATTACCCGATGTCTTATAAGTTCCATCACCTATTTATGTTTGAGAAAATGTAAATAATTATGTTGTTCAGTGAAGTTATGCCAAAAAAAAAAACAAAAAAAAAACAAAAACAAAAACAAAAACAAAAGTTGTTGTTTCAAAAGAATAAAAATAGGTGAAATCCACCTTGTAACTTCCAAAAAAAAAAAAAAAAAATTTCTCTGCATTTTTTCTCAAACATACACTTTATTTTCCTTATTTTCCTTCTTTGTTAGCCATGTCCCTAGCCTACGTTTCATCCTAATAAAAGTCCTTCTTGATTTTAGGGAACTATAGTTTGAAGTAGAAGCTAGTTATATGGGCTAAAAAGATGTAGTGATGCATAATTAAAAAAAAAAAAAAAGATAAATAAAGTGGGTTGACTAACATTTTATTTGACTTGAGATCGTATTATTTCTAAGCTGAGGGCATATTTATTTCATCTTGGTGAGAGCATGTGATATCACTTCTTTATTATTTTCTCTCTCAATTATCATTCATTGGAGTGACTATTTTTATTGGGATTAATTTATTTGTGAGAGTGTCACTACTTCCAGTGAGATTTTGGGGTTTGACATGTCATTCTTGAGAGTAGCTAAAACAAAGTCTACTGGGCTAATTCATGTGGATGGTTGATGTGGGTGTGATGTTGCTTTAGACTGGAGACAATGCTTATACTTTTATTTGAGTGTTATCATTAATCTGATGGAATAAATACGAGTGTTTCTATTAAAACAAAAAAAAATTATTTTGAATTTGAATTTTGTTTTCGCTTTATTTGCTAGGGACTAGCAATAAGCTGGTTGGGGGGTGTGTTGAGTATTAGAAAATGCATATTTATAAAGGAGAAAACCGTCTTTTTACATTTTAAGTCTTACTAACAACCCTTACTTTTATATATTTAACCTTCTTGTGATTTAATTACATGTGTTTTATTTTAATTAAGTATTTTATGTATTTTAGGGGCATTATAGTCATTTCACAATAAAGGAGAGATCAGACGGCAAAACGGACATCACTTTTGAACTCAGGACGGTCGAAAACCTTAGGAGGAGCATAAAAGGAAAAATAGCACTATTCACATGTACGGTACTATTCATGTGTACGGTACTGTATACGTTACTGTTCACGACACTGTTCACATAGACGGATGATGACGTGGCATTGACCGATGATGTGGCATTGACTGATGAGGTGTCACGATCCTGTTGGACTAAAATTCTTATGTACTGTTGATGGTGACGTGGCAGCATATCAGTGGACGAAAAATCTCGCGTACGGTGCATGCATCACACAGGATTATTTTCAACCAAACCGCGTTACTGTTCATCCGGGTCAAACCGCGTTACTGTTCAAAGTCGGGTCAAACCGTGTTACTGTTCATCCGCGTGGTCAAACGTGGACTGTTGACTGATGACGTGGCGCAATCCTGAGCGTCCAAACTGTTTTTAATCCGATGGCCATGATTTACTCCATGTATCTATAAAAAGGGGGCCTCCCCCCCCTAATTTGATATCTCTGAATCCATTTTTGGGATCCATTTTCTGTAATTCTCTCTCCATCTTGTATTTTCTATGTATTTTAATAAATTCCCATTTTGCCCCTAGTTCAATTATGAGTGGCTAATTTTCTTTCAAGCTTGGGTTGAAGGTGAAGTCTCAATATGTGTCATGGGCTTAATTTGGTAAATTTATTTTCTCTTCCCCTCTAATTTTTGTGGATGTTTTGACTTCTCGTCGACAAATAATAATAGTCTTGTCTAGATACCGCCTTGGTTACACCGGCTCTCTAGTATAAGGTTATTATTATTTGGCACGATAAGCCCTTAGCACCATATTGATTAGAGCGTGGTTCATGAGGTGTGGATTCCCCCCTCATGATTTAATTGGCATTAATACGGATTATTTAGCCCATAATGCATGTTGATACGGATCCAGATACCCAAGTACGTCATTTCAATAGAATTATCTTCAATTTATTCTCGCCATTGCAATTCCAATTTTAGAATTTATTCTCGCCATTTTAATTTAAGTTTTAGCATATACCAAATCATTTCCACCACAAATCCAACAACCCATTTACAAAATTAATTCTACACAATTAAAATCCACCTCCTCGTGGGATCGACACTCGTCACCATAGATCTATACTACAATAGATTCGTGCGCTTGCGAGTACATTAAAATTTGCACAACAACCTCCAACCACGAAGAGGGACGAGAGTAAGGATGCCCCTACCGCAAAGCGGGCCAACATCGTGCAGCAGGCCCCACCCTTGAAGATTTTACCTCCGGCTCCTGTAAAAGTCGGGGAAGCTAGTGGAGTAGCCACAGATCCTGCTACCTCTTCTCCTCCTGTCGGGCCTCGATCTCGCTTACCTGACAGCCGAGCAGAACAACTGGTCCCTTACCTCAATGAGTTTACTAAATCCGTGAGCAATAAGGACCTGGAGGACTTTGACGGCCGCACCTTGGGTGAGCTGGTGGGGGCCATGCAGCATAGCGCTTTCCACCTCAGCTGCATGACCACCTATTACAAGGCTAAGGTTGGCCGCTACGACCGGAAGATGAAGGAGGATATTCAATCGGCGACGAGCAGAGCTGACGTTGCCGAGAAGAAAGCAGCGGAGCTGAATCTCGAGAATCTGAAGCTGATAGAGCAAGAATCACTTGCTCAAGCAAAAGCCATTACCCTCGAGGAGGAGCTTACCAAGGTCAAGGAGGATCTGCAAAGGCAGAAGGCTATGTATGAGGCTCAGCTCGAATCTCTCCGTGACTCCCACCGGGCTCAGGTCGAGAACTTGGAGAGGGAGGCCGACAACCAGTACGACCAGGGACTTCGGCATTCCTATCGTTGCATCATGGCCGTCCTCGGGAAGCAACACCCTGACCTGAAGGTGGATGACCTTGCAGCTGGTGTCGCTCGGCATATGGATGAGGAGGCGGCCAAGGAAGATGCCGAGGGGGTAGAGCCGATCGTGATTGAGGAGGAAAACTCACCTCTTCGTGCAGTCCCTGCTGAAGTTGGCGAGGCGAGCACCCCCCCGGACGCAACTGGCGATACCCCCCCCGCACCTGAGGAGGTTCAGCCAACCGATGCTGCTCGGCTTACTGATCTGCCGTCTTTTTGATATATTTCTTTTATTGTAGTGGACAATGTTTATGAAGATTATCCCCTCTGTTAATTATTAACAAATTAATAAAAATATTTTTTGATTACTTTCTTGTGTTGTAATTACGAATTAATTTTCGCTTGAGAATCTGCTTGTCTTCGTCTAGACGAGCAAGTTCCGGCTTGGCTCAGGGTTTGGCCGCATGCCTTTGAAGATTTTCCAATGCCTGGGATTCGGTTTGCCTTCGCGTGGTCGAGCAGATCCTGGCACGCTTGGCTTCGGTCTCGCCATAAGACAGGCTTTGAGACTTGGCGAGCCTTTGCATGCCTTGGGAATTTCTTCGAATGTTTTGGGAGTCTGCTCGCCTTCTCGTGGTCGAGCAGATCCTGGCACGCTTGGCTTCTGTCTCGCCATAAGGTAGGCTTTGAGACTTGGCGAGCCTTTGCATGCCTTGGGAATTTCTTCGAATGTTTTGGGAGTCTGCTCGCCTTCTCGTGGTCGAGCAGATCCTGGCATGCTTGGCTTCTGTCTCGCCATAAGATAGGCTTTGAGACTTGGCGAGCCTTTGCATGCCTTGGGAATTTCTTCGAATGTTTTGGGAGTCTACTCGCCTTCTCGTGGTCGAGCAGATCCTGGCATGCTTGGCTTCTGTCTCGCCATAAGATAGGCTTTGAGACTTGGCGAGCCTTTGCATGCCTTGGGAATTTCTTCGAATGTTTTGGGAGTCTGCTCGCCTTCTCGTGGTCGAGCAGATCCTGGCATGCTTGGCTTCTGTCTCGCCATAAGATAGGCTTTGAGACTTGGCGAGCCTTTGCATGCCTTGGGAATTTCTTCGAATGTTTTGGGAGTCTGCTCGCCTTCTCGTGGTTGAGCAGATCCTGGCATGCTTGGCTTCTGTCTCGCCATAAGATAGGCTTTGAGACTTGGCGAGCCTTTGCATGCCTTGGGAATTTCTTCGAATGTTTTGGGAGTCTGCTCGCCTTCTCGTGGTCGAGCAGATCCTGGCACGCTTGGCTTCTGTCTCGCCATAAGATAGGCTTTGAAACTTGGCGAGCCTTTGCATGCCTTGGGAATTTCTTCGAATGTTTTGGGAGTCTGCTCGCCTTCTCGTGGTCGAGCAGATCCTGGCATGCTTGGCTTCTGTCTCGCCATAAGATAGGCTTTGAGACTTGGCGAGCCTTTGCATGCCTTGGGAATTTCTTCGAATGTTTTGGGAGTCTGCTCGTCTTCTCGTGGTCGAGCAGATCCTGGCATGCTTGGCTTCTGTCTCGCCATAAGATAGGCTTTGAGACTTGGCGAGCCTTTGCATGCCTTGGGTTTTTCTCGGTTTCGAGCGAATGAAATTCCGCGACGTTCCATTAATGGCAGGATTTGACTTACATGAAATTGTTCGGACATAAAGCGTGAAAGATAAACGATAATGAACATGAGCGAAAATAGCTTTCAAACGTGAGCAAGTCTTACTGGAAGTATTTCCGGAGGTGTGCTGCGTTCCATGGGCGTTTCACCTCGTGGCCGTCCGCGCGGACCAGCTTGTAAGCTCCGGGTCCCGCTATCTACTTGACTCTATATGGCCCTTCCCAATTCGGTCCCAGCACTCCTTGAGTCGAATCTTTGGTGCTCTGATTCACTCTTCTCAGTACCCAGTCTCCGACCCTGAATTGCCGTATGTTCACCTTCTGGTTATAATACCGAGCAGCCCTTTGTTGGTAAGTGACTGATCGCTCGGCTGCTTGCCCCCTCCTTTCCGTTAGCAGATCAAGATTCAAACATATCTGCTCGTCGTTCTCCTGCTCATTGAAATGACCTGTCCGGTGTGTGGTCGTTCCTATCTCAGCCGGCACGACCGCTTCATGTCCGAAAGCCAAAGCGAACGGTGTCTCCCCAGTTGCGGTTTTGTGGGTTGTTCTGTATGCCCATAGCACACCTGACAGCTCGTCAACCCAAGCACCCTTTTTTGCTCCGAGCCTGGTTTTCAGAAGCCTCTTGATGGTCTTGTTGGCTGCTTCTACTTGTCCGTTCGATTGAGGGTGAGCAGGCGAGCAATACTTCAGCTCTATCCCGAGGTTCTGGCAGAAATCCCTGAAGCTGTGATTATCGAACTGCCTGCCATTATCCGTTACCAAGGCATAAGGGATCCCGTATCGACAGACCAGGTTTCTCCACACGAAGTCTGTTGTTTTCTTCTCTGTGATCTTGCTAAGGGCTTCCACCTCTATCCACTTCGTGAAGTAATCTATAGCAACTATTGCATGCGTTGCTGCTCCTCGTCCTTTTGGCAGTGGGCCGATCAGATCAATTCCCCATTGAGCAAATGGCCAAGGGGAGGCCATGGAGGTGAGCTTCTCTGGTGGTTGGTTGGAGAAATTTGCAAAACTCTGGCAGCTTGCACAACTCCTGGTCTTCTTTTGCGCATCCTGGTGCATTGTCGGCCAGAAATATCCCTGCCTTAGAACCTTGTGGGCCAGGGACCTCCCGCCAGAATGATTTCCGCAAATTCCTTCATGTACTTCTCTCAGCACGTAATCCGCGTCGTCCTCATCCAAACACCGAAGGAACGGTAGTGTATATCCTCGCCGATACAGTACCCCATCGATCATCGTGTATCTCGAGGCTTGGGCTCTAATCTTCCGAGCTCGCAGCTTATCTGGTGGTAATACCCCGTCCCTAAGGTATGAAACTATCGGGTCCCTCCACGAGCATTTTTGTTCTATCCGTAACACCCCCAAATTCTGCTCGATACTTGGGCTGGACTTCACCTCCAGAGGGACCGACTTTGGCATTTTTGGGTCGGCTACTGCTGCCATCCTCGCCAAAATGTCTGCTCGACTATTCTGCTCCCTGGGGATTTGTATCACCTCCACTGCCTCGAACTTCCCCATCATCTGTCTGACTATCTTCAGGTACTGTTCCATCTTCTCCTCTCTTGGTTGGAATCTTTCACTGACATGATTCGCAACCAGCTGGGAATCGGTTCTGATCTTAACTCTGTCTGCTTTCACAGCCTTAGCCAATTCCAGACCTGCTATCAAGGCTTCATACTCTGCCTGGTTATTTGTGGCTGCAAATTCCAACTTTACAGCATAAGAGATCTCCTCCCCCTCTGGGCCTTCTAGGACAATCCCTGCTCCTGAACCCCGCTCCCCTGATGACCCATCCACAGATATCTGCCATACTTGAGTTTCGTCATCGCCTATAGCTGCATCTTGTTGATCTAAGCATACTTCGGGCTCTGTGAATTCAGCTACGAAATCGGCCATTGCCTGGGCCTTTATCGCTGCGCGGGGTTTATAGTCTATGTCGAACTCGCTCAGCTCCACAGCCCACTTGACGAGCCGACCAGAAGCATCTGGCTTGTGCAGAGTTTGACGCAATGGCTGGTTTGTTATTACTGAGACCGGGAAGGCTTGAAAATATGGCCTCAACTTCCGAGCAGCAACCACAAGGGCAAGCGCCCATTTCTCCAACGGTGGGTATCTGGTCTCAGCGTCGAGCAGGGCCTTGCTGGTGTAGTATATCGGATACTGAACTCCTTATTCCTCTCTCACCAGAACAGAACTGGCGGCCCGATCCGATACCGCCAAATACAGATACAACTTGTCCCCATCCCTCGGTGTGGACAGCAGCGGAGCTTGCTGTAAGTATTGCTTCAAGTTTCGGAAGGCTTCCTCGCATTCTGGGGTCCATTCTGTTTTCTTTCCCCTTCTTATCACTTGAAAGAATGGCTGACACTTATCTGTAGCCTTGGATATGAATCTGCTCAACGCCGCCAACCTCCCCGTGAGGCTCTGCATCTCCTTCAGGTTACGAGGAGACGTCATTTGCACAATCGCCTGGATTTTCTCGGGATTTGCTTCAATCCCCCTATGGCTCACCATGAATCCCAGGAATTTCCCTGACTCGACCCCAAAAGCACACTTCTCCGGGTTGAGCTTCATCTTATACTTCCTCAGAAGCTCGAATGTCTCCTCGAGGTGTCTGACGTGTTCCTTCGGGATTTTGGACTTGGTAATCATGTCATCCACGTACACCTCCATGGTTTTCCCGATCAACGGCTTAAAGACTTTGTTCACCAGCCTTTGATAGGTGGCCCCAGCATTCTTGAGACCGAATGGCATCACCCTGTAACAGAACAAACCTTGGTTAGTGATGAAAGCCGTGCTCTCCTCATCCTGCTCGTACATGGGGATCTGGTTGTATCCCGAGAATGCGTCCATGAAGCTAAGCAGACCATGTCCAGCCGTTGAATCTACTAGCTGGTCGATCCTTGGTAAAGGGAAGCTGTCTTTTGGGCACGCCTTGTTGAGGTCTGTGAAATCCACACACATCCTCCACTTGCCGTTTGCCTTCTTTACCAGCACCACGTTTGATATCCATTCTGGGTAACTGACTTCCCGAATGAACCCTGCTCTCAAGAGCTTCTCCACCTCGTCATTTACAGCCTCATACCTCTCCTGGTTGAAGCACCTCCTCTTCTGCCTTACTGCCCGAGCACCTTTCTTTATTGCCAGCTTATGACACGCTACCTCAGGGTCAATCCCCGGCATGTCTTCATGTGTCCAGGCAAACACATCAGCATGAGCCTGTAAGCATTTCACCAACTCCTGCTTTTGCTCTCTCTTAAGTCTCGACCCGATTCTGATCGTCTTTCCCGGGTTCTCTGGTTCCATGCTCACTGTTTCCAGATCCTCTACAGGTTCTTGTCTGCCAGTCTTGTTTTCCACTCGGGTATCGAGGGATGTTATCTGCATTGCCTCCCTTGCTGCCGAGGAGTAGCAGCTTCTTGCGATCCTCTGGTCTCCTCGTACCACTCCTACTACCCCATTCACCCGGTACTTCAGAGCCAGATAATGGTTGGACAACACCGCTTTACTTATCCTTAAAAATGGCCGACCTAGGATCATCTGGTAAGGACCTTCCTCATCCACTACGACAAAGTCCAGTATCACTGTTCTTTCTGTCGGGGGGCTCCCAATTGTGATGGGCAGTTCGACCACGCCCAGAGGAACCAGCTTCCCTCCTCCGAACCCCTTCAAGGAGGTGTTGGTGTATTCCAACTTTCAGTCGGCTATTCCCATCTCTTCCAGGGTTGACTTAAATAACACATCAACTGAGCTCCCTGTATAAACCAGTATCCGGTCAAACTTCTTGCTAGCGACCGTAGCCCTGATGACTAAGGCATCCTCGTGGGGGTATAGAATCCCTTCCTCATCCTCATCCGTCCACATGATTGGCACTTGCCTGACCCTTGCTCGTTTGGCTGCTGGGGTGTTGAGGAGTACCTCTTTACTGGTCATGACGTACCTAGCATAATTTTTTCTCGATCTGTTTGAATCTCCGGCCAACGTTGGGCCCCCGGCTATCACTCTTACTGCGGGCTGCTCGCGCCTCAAGATTCTATCGCTCTGCTCCCCTTCATCTGTCGTGGCCACCATCGGAAAAGTCCCATCCATAATGTTGGGTAGCTTTGTTATTGGTGTGGTATGGCCATGGGTCTTGAGATCTCTACACTCTGTTGTGGTATGGCCATGGGTGCCATGGAACTTACAATAACGTCCTCTATCCCTCCTGTTGGGTAGCTTTGTTATTGGTGTAGGGGGGTGCAGCAGCCCTCGATCCTTTATGGCCTCGTATACCTCATCCAGGGACATCTTCAAGGGAGTGTACCGCCCATAGTCCTGGTTCTGGTCGATCAGATGCACTGCTCTTTCTCTGTTTGCCCCGCTCTGAGTTGGGGGCGGTGGAAGTACTTCTGGTCTGCTCGTCCTGCCACCGTGGGAATGTTGATGAAGACCACCAGATGCCGGATCATTTCTTGTGCAAGGTTCCCTAGCTGGGGGACGAGGAGGTTGCGCCCTGCTGTGCTGATACTGTGGTGGCCTCTGATGAGGCTGGTAAGCGGTGACCCTACCTCCTGCTCCACTACCGGAGGCCTGGTGGTCCCTTCTCCTGATCGGCCCATTCCCTGGTAATGCTTTCTTCTCTTTCCTCCCCAACCCTTCTAACTGGTCTGTCTTGATCCGTGCAGCCTTCTCCTCTTCAATCTCGATGTCTCTTTTAGCCTGCTCGTATGCGGCCGCATACGTTTGAATAGCTGGGCTTCTCAAATTGTACCACAGCCTTCCTATCTTCACCCCTTCTTTCAATCCCCTTAACGCCTGAGGGTGGTTGAAGGCTCCCAAGTCGAGGACAGCCCGATGAAACCTCTTGATGAATTCCCGAAGGGTTTCTTGCTCCCCCTGTTTCATGCTTTTCAGCTCCATCATGTCATCTTCCGGTGACATCGCCCCACTGAACTGCTCTGCGAATTCCTGGCACATCTGCTCGAAGGTTTTAATGCTGCCCCGAAGAAGTTTCCTGTACCATTCTCGTGCACGTCCCTCGAGGGATAGTGGGAACACCCTGCACCTTTGGGGTTGAGATAGTCCTTGTACCCCAGTTATGTCGTTGAAGCGCTCTATGTGCATCAGCGGATCAGTTCTTCCCGAGTATCTGAGGTCGGGGAGGCGGAAATCTCTCGGAATAACTGCCCTCATGATCTCCGCTGCGAGCGGCGATTCTCCGTCCAGCATTATCCTCCAACCAGGGGCTCTGTTCCTCCCTTGCATGTCGTCAATTATCTGCGCTAGTCTGCGCACTTCCTCCTCCAGCTGCCCTGCACGACCAGGGTCACGTGCTGCAACTTGATCCCGCTCTTGCTCTACATCTTGCAAGTGTTGCATCAACTCTGTTTCCTCTGCATTCACCACCCCGTCGTCCGGTTCACAAGTCTGTCTTGCCGGGGACCGCTCTCTTTCTCTATGAAATTCTCCCCGTAGAGGTACGTTACCCCTCTCACCACCGTGTCTCCCTGTGGTTTGACTTCTCCCCGCACTATCGGGACCTGGTGCCACTCCACCACCTCTCACCCTTCCCTCTTGGGTTACCCTTCGCTCGCTCCGCAGCTCATGCAGGATGGTTGTCAAGGTCTCCATCTGCTTTTCCATCCGTTCCATCCGGTCGAACATGACTTTTTCCCGTGCTTCGCTGACTATCTCCCTCAGCGTCATGGAATCGTTAAGCCTCATATCACCCCCTTATGCACTACTTCCTCCTGTCTCCATTGCTTTTCGCTTACTTCACCCCTCTTCTTGCTATCAACAGAAGCTTTTTGCTCTGGATCCCCACAGACGGCGCCAAAATGTTGATGCGAGATTCCAGTTCTCCTCGTTATACGACCAGGATCTCTGCTCGATCAACTTCCCCACGACCAGGAGGTCTCCTAGTAATGCTTCTTCTCCAGATATCCCTGCACACACAGACAAGTCAGAGTACGCCGGTTGTTCTCCCGGCGCAAACCCTCCGACGATCAAGTCAGATATCAAGGTTCGGGGAACGCTTGCCACTGGTCTTGTGGCTTTTTTCGTGGTTTTTTTCTTTTATCTCAAAAATGCCAACCCTTTTACCTTCGTTGGCTACCTTTTTATAGGCTTCCTCTGAATCCCCGTTTTTCGCTTTTCTCGAGACGGTCTGGGGCTCTGACTGCAGCGTTATGGGCAAACGTGGGATCTTGCGTGTTACGCCATGGTTCAGGGGAAAGCGTGGCTGTCGGGGTTCTGTGTGATCTTGCGTGTTACGCCACGGTTCAGGGGAAAGCGCGGCTGTCGTGGTTCTGTGGGATCTTGCGTGTTACGCCACGGTTCAGGGGAAAGCGTGGCTGTCGTGGTTCTGTGAGATCTTGCGTGTTACGCCACGGTTCAGGGGAAAGCGTGGCTGTCGTGCCTAGATTCTCGGGCTGGAGAGCATGTCTTGCCAACTGCTGTCGACCGGGTCTCCTCGCCTATCGACCTCTAGCCGGAATGGCCGTATGCCTCTTATAGGAAATTGGCCTCGCGGATGACAACATCGTGGACGAACAGGATATTTCTGCTCCTGTTCTTCCGCGCACCAGGCTTTCACGAAACACACCGGTTCGCAGAACTCTGCCATCCGATATCTGCTCGTCATTCCTGGTCTCGTCGACATATTTATCCCAAACAGTATCTCTCCCAAACAGAAGAGATAGATGGCAAAGTTAAGAACAAAAGCCGAGAACAACAACAACAAAGGCTCAGTGATGACATTATTGCTAGATTCAAGCTTTTGGAAGTTGGAGTGAAGTTTGATCGCCTTGAATCACTTCTTCATAACCCACCTTCAAAACCCAACTGATGTTAACAGATCGATTCATTAGATGAGCCAGTTGTGTATGTGAGGGTATGAGAGCAAAGAGACTTGTTGTTGTACTGTTGGGAATAAGGCAACTGCGTGGAGACGGGAGAAAACGGCTGCTGCGGTGGAGCTTATGGCAGCAGCTTGCAGCTTGGAGACAAGAGAGAAAGAGTTACGATGAAGGAGAAAAGAAAAGCAGTGTAATGAGGGAAAAAGAAAAGAGTCAGACGCGTAAACTTTGGGCGCGTTTGTTGTGTATGTGAGGTGCTCATTGCACCAGTAGAGACATTTTATACTTTGCACAAAACGCACCATTTTGTGCAAAGTTTTGTGCTCCCCTTTGTGTGAATACCGGCGTTGTTATTTTTCACGAATGTCGAAGAGTCAAAAAGAGGGAACGGGAGAGGGAAAAAATGCACGTAGTTTGATTATTATATCGTGAAGACTACACAAAGCAATTGGTGTTGGCAAAGCCCATATTAATTTTTAGTTGCTATCTTCTCCAATAATTTAAACTCGTATGGTTAAATAAATGAGCAGTTACTTATTATAAAAGTCACAAGATAATTCTCAAGAATTTTGATGATTATGTAGAAGATTTTCTCAATTAAGACAATGGAACCACTATGAGCTAAAATCAATATGTCATTATGACCATTCATATACGGCAAGTACATGTTATTGCCATTATAAATTGTACATAAGGAAAACATCGCGACCGTCATGAAATGCTATGTCATCCGATTGAAAATTTCTAAAATGCTGTGATGAACATAAATTTTATAAATTATATATAAAACTAGTAAATAAAATGTGAAAACAAGTAAATTAATAAAAAAAACTACCTGGTTCTACAAAATTTTAATAAAAAATAATTTATTCATTTGTTTTAGTTAAACAAAGAAAAATCGCTCATCAATTGGAAACAAGAATTTGTACTAAAAACAAGTGAAATAAGTTCAATTGAATTGTTTTAACTATAAATTTTATATTCATTATATGACATTTATAAACTTTTTTATTTAATTTTCTATAACAGTAGTGGTTTACTACACAAATTAATTAAGCAAAATTATTTAGCTTGATGTAGATTAAGTCAAAAAAGTTTTTTTAATTGACAACTAAATACTCAACAACTTTTTATCAAAAGTTCTACTCGTAAAAACTTTACTTGTAAAAGCTTTGAAATGCAAGTTATGCAACTCAAGAGGGGGGGTGAATTGAGATTTTAAATTTTATGCCAAACAATTCGCACAACAATTTAATCTATTGTCTTAATCAAATGCAAAAATAATAAATTCAATATAGCACAATAATAAAAGAGTAAGGGAAGAGAAAACAAACACAAGGATTTTTACGTGGTTCAGCAATCCCCGCCTACGTCCACGCCTCCAAACCAACCAAACTTGAGGATTTCAGTATTCAAGCCTCCCAAGACTTCAAGTTCTTACAATTGACTTTTAAGGTGTCAATGAACCTTTACAATCAAGAGATCATCTCCTCAATCTCTTCACTCCAAGTGTTTCTCACATTTGTACACTCACAATTTGATAATAAATGAAAATTACAACAAAAACTCTCTTTAAGAGTGGATATGCAAATAATAGCACAATAATGATTCAATAAATGATGATTTGCGAAATCGAAGCTCAATATGTGTTATATGATCTTGTTTATGGTTGTATTAGTCCTTAAAATAAAGTTGAAGTTGAGTTTTTATAGTTAAGGCTCAAAAATTAGCCGTTATAGGCAAATTCCCGCAATCAAGCGGTTAGCCGCTTGATTTATTCGGCTAGCCACTCATAACAGTGATATTATTGTTAAATTTGAATTTTACTACAGTAACAATGTTAATCAAAATTATATTTTGGCCTAAAACTTTCTATAATTATACTATAGCTCAAAACGTTATAAAACTTTACAAATAGGTCCAATTTCAGAATTTCTAAATAATGCTTGTCATTCCTAAGACTTTTTAAAATTATGATATAGCCACAAATATAATAGTATTTTTTAAAGAAGTCCTTTTCAAAATTTAACATAATACTCATATTTTTTAAAGTTTTCAAAATCTTTCACTTTAGTCCAAAATTTGAAAATATGAGATTTTCCTCGGGCGGCAAGCCCCTAGCCTCAGGCAGTTAGCCGCTCACTCTCTGTCCAATTTTAGATTTCAAATGTTTGGATTATATTTGACTCCTCAAACTTTCATAAATTATAGTATGGCTTAAAATATTTCAAATGTTTGTAAAAAAGTCCAACTCCGAAATTCAAAATAATACTTTTTAAATTCAAAGATTACAAAACTTTTCATTTAAGTCCAAATTACTCAAATCCACAAAATACTCTACCTTATAAAAATAAAATATTTTAGTTTATAAAAAGTAATTATTTAAATGAATCTCTTGAGCTTCTCAAATGTTAAATCATGCATCAATTAAATCATATCGGTTTTACAAGAATTTATCGCAATAATTTATCCGTTGAGCTCTAAACTTTATTCTTGATTTCGCCGGTATCCGTTGAGTGTCTTCAACTTAATTTCACTTAATTCATTTGCATAAATATTATCCTTAAAAAACTAGTGAAAATGTGAAATACAATATTTATTAAATCACTTAAAACACATGTTTGTTATCATCAAAATTACATTATGTGTAGCCCTTTAGGCGAACAAGCTCTACTGAAAAAATTGTACCAGACCGTCATTCTCCCAATTAAATGTACGTAGATGCTTGATGTATACAGGCGACATTTTATTTATGTTCCGTTGATAAGGATCCAGTTATCTGGATCAGCAATCTGAGTTTGTAACTCCATGCATCATTAACTAGAAATTACCAACATAATAATGGGTGTCTCAAGGCTTTTGTTTCATTCTTTTCAAATTTCTGCTTCAAATATCGGTAGTACTTATTTTGACGTGTAAGCGTTAATACTTTGTTTAAGTAAGTCACATTTATTTGTACAATACCACTGACATAATTATTTGGATTACTTTCTTGTGTTATATGCTATTTGTTCCGATTATGCTATTGTTTGTTTCTGATTATTTTAATCGAGTGAAACAATAATATTTTTTATTCACACAAAGGACAAAAAGAGAACATATATATATATATCACAATTAGAATTGTACTGATATTTAAAATAAAAAATCTATCCAGATTATTAATTTTTATATCTATTCTTCCACGAATGGTTAGGACTTGAACCCATGCACTAAAGGTTTAAGTGCTGAGGAGCTAACAGGTCATTCTCTACTAATAATTTGGTGGAATATTGGTGGAAGTGATTTCAAAATATTTAATGCAACGAATACGAGAAGATAAAGAGTTTTTTTTCTTTTTCTTTTTGTGATATTAAAAATAAACTATAAAAAAATGACTCATAATAACCCTTGTTTAAATTGAATTAAATCGGATTTGTTGAGTTGAATTGAGTTTGTCTATCTCTACTCATTAGTACATTAAACTTAGACGACGGAGAGTATGCTAAGAAAAATTAATTAATTTTACATTTTAATTACATGACAATCACATGCTATTTATCGTTACCTTATATTTGCATGACTACGAAAAAAATAGTTGACAGAAAATTCACGTACTTTTTTACAACTTAGATTAAATTTTTTTGTAGTTACGTGACCTCCTCGGGCATGAAGAGTAACTTTCATCCTCTTTATTTGATTAGTTCTAGTTCAACTTATAGAGATAGAGAGTTAAAAATTATAATTAAGCTCTACACCCAACCCTAGCTCAAAAGCATATAAAAAGAAAAAAAAAATCCTTTGGCAATTAGCCTTTGAGCCTATTAAGAATAGTAAAGGAAAGCCATTGATTGACAAACAATTGTTAATATTCCAAATTAAAGAAAAAAGATCAACATATATTTTCAAAAGAACAAAAAAGAATCACATAGGTTATTTTTTACTCGAATAGTTTATACATACTCAAAAGTTAAGAAAGGAAAAAAATGCACGAGACGAAAAATATTGAATTACAAAACAAAAATTATATGGAACTTTTGTGCATACTTCATTATTTCTATGACTATCCCAACGGAGTCACACATCCTCTTTTAAATGACTCAACCAATTTGTCCAATGTGTTGCCTAATATTATAGCGACTGCAACTTTTAGAAAAATATAAATATAACAAATTAATGCAAAGAAAATATGACACAATAATTTATGTGATTAAGCATAAAGCCTACGTCCACGGACAAAGACTGAAAAATAATTTTACCAACAAATGAGAATTTACAAAATTAGAAAAAACTCTCAACACCCAAAACCCTCACTAGAACACTCAAGTAAAAGCTCTCTCAAATCTCTCAAATAGCTTCACTTGCATTTGCTATTTTTGACTATGGTGCCTGGATAAACTTAAGTAAAGTAGAATCAAGGTAAATAGTCATTTACTCAATCTAAAATTCTTAACTCAGACTGTATCAATCTCAAATCTCAAGTCAAAATTTTGAAAGAATCGATATAAGTGCGCAAAATATTTAAAGAATCATAATCAAGACGAAAACTAACACAAGAATCAAGTATAAACTAAGACAATATTCATCTCTTTCTAAGAACCATATTTCATTTTCAATCATAAACTCATCATAGGCATTAATTTTTTTATTTTTTTAAAAAAAAATTAAAAGCAAAGCAAATATTCCCACCCCCAAACTTAAAATACACATTGTCCTCAATGTAAAGAAAAAGAAAAGAAAAAGAGAAACTCCCCCGGTTTTGCACTTGAAAATGTAAAGTTGTAGCTGAGTTGTTGAAAGGTATGTGAAAAGTTGATGTTCATCGACCCCCAAACTTGTACAAAATCCTTAAACAAAATAAAATAAGTAAAAGCAAAGACAAAAGAAATAAGGAAAGATAAAAAAAAAAGACAATAATAAAGTTTAGAAAGCTTGGGTTACCTCCTAAGAAGCGCTTAATTTATAGCCATTAGCTTGACTGTCTCTGGTCATCGTTCAGGACAAGACAGCTCAATAGCTATCTTGTGCTTATCAAATGCATAATCCAGATAGGGCTTCAATCGATGACTGTTAACTTTGAATGTGCCCTTTGTATCATGAGAAACTTCAACCACACCAGATGGAAAGACTTGTGTTATTGTAAAAAGACCAGACCAACGGGATTGCAACTTGCCTGTGAAGAGTCGAAGTCGAGAATTATACAGCAAAACTTTTGGCCAACCTGAAATTCATGTCCGAGTATATATTTGTCATGCCAATGTTTAGTGCGGGCTTTATAGATTCGAGCATTCTCATAAGCTGCATTGCAAAATTCATCCATTTCATTAAGGTGCAACAATCTCTTTTCTCATGCTGCTTGCATGTCAAAGTTCAAAATCTTCATAGCCCAATATGCCCTATGCTCAAGTTCAACAGGTAGATGACATGCCTTTCCAAATACTAGACGATAAGGAGACATACTAACATGTGTTTTGAAAGTTGTTTGATACGCCTAGAGTGCATCATCTAGTTTTTTTTTATCAATTTTTCCGTGATGCATTTACTGTTTTCTCTAAAATTCTTTTTAATTCCCAATTATAAACTTCAACTTGGCCACTAGTTTGTGGTTGGTAAGGGGTGGCAATTCTATGTGTGACTCCGTATTTGCTCAAGAAGGCTTCAAATTGCTGATTGTAAAAATGTTTCCCATTATCATTTATAATTGCTTTTGGAGTGCCAAACCGTGTGAAAATAGTTTTCTTCATAAAATTCACAACAACCCGAGCATCATTAGAAGGCAAAGTAACAGTTTCAACCCATTTAGAAACATAATCAACAACTACTAGATTATATTTATTCTTGAAGGAAGATGGAAACAGACCGATGAAATCAATTTCTCAGACATCAAACAATTCTACTTTAAGAATATTAGTTAGTGGCATTTCGTTCTTCCTTGAAATGTTACCAGTTCTTTGACATCGGTCACAAGCAGCAACAAAAGTATAAGCATATTTAAATAAGGTGGGCCAATAAAAACCTGATTCAAGCACTTTTGCCACAGTTTTGGTTGCGTCAAAATGTCCACCAACTTCATGAGAATGACAATACTGTAGAATATTTCTTATCTCTTCTTCTAGGACACATCGTCGAATGATTTGGTCTGAACAATACTTATACAAGAATGGATCTTCCCAAAAATAATATTTTACATCTGAGAGGAATTTCTTCTTATGTTGATATGATAAATCAGACGGAACAATGATGCTCACCAAATAGTTCACAAAATCTGCATACCATGGTGCGTCACAAGTTTGAAGAGCCAACAGCTTTTTATCAAGAAATTCTTTAGTGATTGAAACCATTACATTATCCCCTCACTCTTCATACTCTAACCAAGATAAGTGATCTGCCACCAGATTTTCAAATCCTTTCCTATCCCGAATCTCTAAATCAAATTCTTGTATTAAGAGCACCCAACGGATCAGTCTTGGTTTTGCATATGTTTTTGTGAATAGATACTTGAGAGCTAAATGATCAGTGTAAACTATCATCTTAGAGCAAATCAAATATGAGCAGAATTTTTCAAGTGCAAATACAACGGCCAAAAACTCTTTCTCAGTAGTAGTATAATTCAATTGCGCGTCTCCCAAAGTTTAACTTGCATAGTAAATAACATGCAACATGTTTTTATGTCGTTGTCCCAAAACTACTCCAATAGTATAATCACTTACATCACACATAACCTCGAAAGGTAGATCCCAATATGGAGTCATAATAACTGGAGCTGAAATCAGTTTCTCTTTTAAAGTGTTAAAAGCTTGCAAACACTCATCGGTAAAACTGAAAGGCACATCATTGAGTAAAAGGTTGCATAAGGGTTTTGTTATCTTTGAAAAATTTTTAATAAAACGTCGATAAAACCTAACATGCCCAAGAAAACTTCTTACAACTTTCACATAAGTCAGTGGTGGCAACTTTTCAATGACTTCGATCTTCGCTCTATCAACTTCAATTCCTTTAGCTGAAATACGATGACTCAGTACAATGCTCACTTGCACCATAAAGTGACATTTTTCCCAATTCAGAACTAAGTTGGTCTCCTCGCATCACTGCAAAACTAGAACTAAATAATTCAAACAATGATCAAATGAAGATCCAAAAACTGAGAAATCATTCATAAACACCTCAATAAATATCTCCACCATATCAGAAAATATAGCCATCATGCAAAGCTGAAAGGTGGTTAGTGCATTGCATAAGCCGAATGACATTCTTCTATAAGCAAATGTTCTATAAGGACATGTGAATGTAGTTCTCTTGATCTTCTGGTGCTATAGGGATTTGATTATAGTCTGAATATCCATCTAAAAAGCAATAGTAGGCATGGCCAGTAAGTCTCTCAAACATCTGATCAATAAAAGGCAGTGGAAAGTGGTTTTTTCTAGTAGCAGCATTAAGTTTTTGTAATCCATTCATACCCGTCAACCTGTGACTGTTCTTGTCAGAACAAGTTCATTATTATCATTCTTTACAACCGTCATTCCTCCCTTCTTTGGTACCACTTGCATTGGACTGACCCATGAACTATCAAAGGTTGGATAAATTATCCCAACATCCAATAATTTAAGCACATCTGCCCTAACCACTTCTTGCATGTTCAGATTTAGGCGCCTTTATGGCTATACCGTCAGCTTATAACTCTCCTCCACTAGAATTTTGTGCATGCAAATTGAGGGGCTTATTCCTTTTATGTCGGAAATAGTCCATCCTAGAATAGTTTTGTGGTCCCTTAAAACTCAAAGTAGTTTTTCCTCTTTAAGATCTGTCATGCCAGAAAAAATAATAACTAGTAGCTTAAAGTTATCATCAATAAAAGCATACCTTAAATGAGAGGGCAAAGGCTTAAGCCCATGTTTTAGAGGTTCTTCTATTGAAGGTTTTGGTCAAAAAGGACTTCTACCAAGCTCCTCTAATTCTGGCTTTTTTTAAAGTAAGTAAAATGGTGAGGCTTCCAAATAACATGCATACTTCTGAATGCTTATATTCGTAGATTGAGTAGTCCCAAAGTGAACAATACATCCTTCTAATGAGTCATTCAGCATTGTATTGCGAACGCTCTCAATTATCTTTTTATCAATGGTGTCTATTTGAAAGCATGTGTCAATCTCGGATGGATATTTCATTGATTCGAACACATTGAAAGTGGCTTGTTCATCTTGCACCCTAAAAATTAGTTTTTCTTCTTGGACATCAATAAGAGTTCTTCCCGTGGCCAGGAATAGTCGACCTAAAATAATTGGTATCTCCCAATCTTCATTCATATCCAAAACAATAAAATATGTAGGAAATATAAACTTGTTGACCTTAACAAGTACGTCCTCAATCATGCCTCTGGGATACTTTATAGACATGTCTGCCAATTAAAGAGAAACAGTTGTTACCTTTGGTTCACCGAGTCCTAATTTCCAGAAAACTGATAGAGGCATCAAATGCATCAAATTAATACTTGCACCTAAATCACACAAAGCTTTATCAAAATAAGTATTTCCAATAGTGCATGGGATAGAAAAACTTCCTGGATCTTTCAACTTCGGTGGCAATTTATTTTGTAAAATTATAGTGGACTCTTTAGTTAACAACATTGTTTCATGCTCTTTTAATTTCCTCTTGTTGGATAAAATTTCTTTCATGAATTTAGTATAGCTCGGCATTTGTTCTAATGCATCTGCAAAAGGGATGTTACTATGCAACTTTTTAAAAAAAATTAAGAAATTGAGAAAACTACTTATCTAATTTGTTTTTCTAAAGGCATTGAGGAAACGGGATCGGAGGAACATAGGCTTTGACTAGAGCTGATTTTTGTGATTGTGGAATTTCTGCACTTGTTGTCTCGAATGTTCTAGTAATGTCCTTAATTTGCTCCATGTTATCTTCTTCAACTTCCTTTACTTCCTTTGACTGATCTTCAAGTTGTCTATCGTTCCGAAGCATAATTGCATTCATTTGTTCCTTTTGATTTGTCTCTGTATTGCTCGGCAGAGAGTCTTGTGGTTTGCTGGATAACAAGTTTGCAATCTGACCCATTTGCACCTCGAGGTTTCGGATTGATGCAGCTTGATTTTAAAATGTATTTGTTGTAAGATGGGTAAGGTCATCTTCTAAATTTGACTTCTTTTCTTGTGATTGGAACCCTGGAGATGGCTTTAATGTATTTTGAGTGTTGTTCCATGATAAATTCGGGTGGTTTATCCAGCTAGGATTGTAGGTATTATAATATGGGTTATTTTGTTGCCTTTGGAAGTTCGACACATAATGAGCTTGTTCAGCAGATGATGATGTAAAAGGACTTATAACTTGGCAGTTGACACTGGTATGATTCCTTCCGCATAATTCACACACTTGAGTTTGAATAGCATTGACATTTAGATGCTCCAGGTTATTAAATAAAGCACTCATTTGTGCAGATAAAGCAGTGACAACATCAATATTATGGGTAGAGCTGGCAAAATTTGACATAACCCGATTACCCGACACGAACACGACACGAATGAATGGGTATGGGTCGTCAAATTTAAGATGATTATTAAATGGATTGGGACCGGGTCGACACTATTTTTTTCGTGTCGGGTTAGAGTTAAAGTTCTTGACCCATTTATCTGATCTTTAACCCGATTATATTTTTTATTTTAAAATAATTTGTAGATTCTTGTTATCAAAACTAAAATATTAGATATAATTCTCTCTTTTATTTTTTTGAAAAGATAAATATAAACATTGTATTTTATTTATAAAATTTTATATACATTAAGAGCTTCAAGAATGTAAATGTGTAAAATATTGTTGGACATGTATATTTTATAATATCAATATAAAATATTATATAAATACAAAATTAAAACTTCAATAGTGTCAATGTGTAATATTTTTGTAGATATGTACATTTTATAATATCAATAAATTATATATGTATTTATGTATGTACAATAGTATATAGATATTTGATGTAAATTTTGTTTAATATATAGATATTAAGTGGGTTATTGAGTAACCAGATTATTTTTTCATGTCGGATTTGGGTCTTAATATTTTGACATAATTATTAAATGGGTTCGGTTTGGGTCGACCTAAATTTGACACGACCCGTTGACCCATTTTGCCAGCTCTAATTATGGGCTCCTGCAGTTTTCCTTGGCATTGATTGCTCTGAAAACTATTGGTAATTATTAGAGGTCATCTCCTCCAATAATTCATAAGTTGCTTCTGGTGTTTTTCCCATTAGTGTTCCTGCTGCTGCAGCATCGATCATTGTTCTGGTATTGGATCCCAAACCATTGTAAAATATTTGTACCTAAAGTCAAACTGGTAGACCGTGATGTGGGCATTTTTTAATAGGTCTTTGTATCTCTCCCATACTTCATATAATGATTCTAGCTCAAACTGAGCAAAGGTTGTGATGTCATTCCTCAACTTAGCTGTTTTTGCTGGAGAAAAGTATTTTATTAAAAACATCTGCACTAAACCATCCTATGTAGTGATTGTTCCATTAGGGAGTGAATTTAACCACTCTTTTGTTTTATCCCTCGGTGAGAACGGAAAAAGCCTTAGCCTGAAGCATTGTCTGAAACACAATTTTGCTTAAATGTGTCATAAATTTCCAAGAAATTTGCAAATTAGCATTTGGATCATCATTCGACATCCCAACAAATTGTACTGACGTCTAAATCATCTAGATTATGGCTTACTTACTTTCAAAATTATTGGCTTGACCGGCAGGGCGTGCAATGCTTGAGCGAGTACCATTAACTGTAGGAATACCATAATCTCTTAAAAGTCTTGCATCCTCATTTTCCTGTAATGATTCATCAGCCATGATTAGTTGTTGCTCTTATAAAGCTTCTCTCTTTTCTCTATTAAGCCTTTTACAAGTGCATTCAATCTTTGTATCAAAAGGCAATAAATCAAAACTTCTTGAACGTCTCATAAAATTAAACAAGAAAACAAAAATAAAAATAAAAACAATAAAATTCAAATTCAAATTAAACTAAGGTTAGTTGGTATCGATATTAATCTAAACAATCCCTGGCAACAACGCCAAAACTTTATGCATAAATTATCAAGTATACTAGTCAGCACAAGTAATATAATGAAAAGTAGAATATCGTCCCACAGAGATTGTATATTTTATTACCTACCGAAATTATTCTAACCCTAATTTATTTGAACAATCAGATAGGCGAATTTAGATTAAAAATTAAAATAAAATAAAATAACTAAAAACTAAATAAATATGCAAGCAGTAATCGAAATCACCAAGAGATTAAAACACTAGGACATTCGATTTCACCATAACCAATCCAATTTAATCATCCATCTATGCTATTAAAGTTTATTACTCATGTTGACAATAAAGTTCCCTAATCTATTCAATATCCTCTCTCGAGTAATATCAAGAATACCCTCACATATTAACCCATTATATCTATATGTGAATTTAAATATCCAAAGATCCATTAAACTCTATGGAAATTCTTAGAAAAACTGCATGAATCACATTGGCACATCTCTATCTTTCGTTCAATTCATGACATCCATTACACAGAACAAAAATAAATAAATATTCTCTCGATCTCATTATGTATCCTCAAATCATTCAAATATTAGTCAAATGTTTAAAAGTATTAAGTAGAATAATGAACATTCAACTATGGAATAATAAACTAAAAATAACATATATTTATAGAATTAAATCTTCATAGTTAGGCTACATCGTAGCCCTAGTAAAATAAATTAATTTATGAAAATATAAAGAGAATTTATAAATTTAATTGCTAACATTCAAGCAAGATAATAAAAAAAAAGAAGAGAAAGAATAAGCTCAAAAAGTTGTCTCTCTCCAATCTCTGCAATTAACTTTTCCAAATTGTTGCTCCCGAATTTGCAGCGGCGGCTTCTCTTTTTTTTTTTTTTTTCTTTTCTTCTTGCTCTCGGTTTTTCTCTCAGTTTTGCGGCTGCCCTCTTCAATTTTTCTTGTTTCCGCTGCTTTCTTCTAGTTCTTCTTTTTATATTGTAACACCACCACAAAATACTCAAATGAAAAGGATTTAAAACAAGTCAAGCTCAACCGACTTTAAGCCCATACACGTGAAGCCCACTTGAATCAATGGTCAATGTTTTTCCAACTATTCACGTGAGTTGCACATATAAAATGCCAATTGTTCTCCTTTAAGCATCCTTTTTCCTCTTTCTTTTTATTCTTCACAAGCAGCAATTATTTCCATAAACTATAATTTGTTTTTTTTTTAAGCTCCCTTTCACTTGAGTATTCCAAATATTCCTATAATAATAAAATATAAAAATAAAAATAAAAACTAAATTAAAAAATTAAAACAATAGATAAATTATGATCACATCATTAATATTTAGAAATGCATGTGTAACACAAAATATATAAAAGTTCAGCACAATTCATTCAAATTCAAATAAGTCTGCGTTTCACATGAATTTGAATGAATTATGATCACATCATTAATTTTCAAGGCTGACGGAAACGCAGGGCATTGCATTTGCATTGTCATGGGCCAAAGTCTGCTTTTTCCAATATTCATAAAGTAGAATAGAGAAAAAATAATAATAAGGGATATTATTATTTTACTATTAAAGTTTTACTGACATATCATGTCAGTACCAAGATTTGACGAAAAGTGTATTTTACTATCAAAGTTTGGCACCGATATTAATTCACTACCATTCCGTTAACAACGTTAAAAATTTGCTAATGTTATAAGGGCATCAAAGACATTTTCAGCTGTAAGAGTAAAATTGTCTGTTAATTTAATAGATAAATGATCATTTTACTATCAAATTTTTAGGAAAATTATCATTTTACTATCAAACTCTTAGGGGTAAAATCGACTTTTAACTCAATTTCCGTTAAACATTAACTTTTTCTTAAAGGAATAGTAGGGAATTGATAACGGCGCAAAACTTTGGTAATAAAATATATTTTTCGGCAAATCTTGGTACTGACAAGATATGTCAGTAAAACTTTAGTAGTAAAATGATAATTTCCCTAATAATAATAATAAGAAGAAGAAGAAGCAAATTGCTTTTGCAAAAGTTATTGAGCGAATTAACTAAACACTAATGTTGAGAAAGACAAGCTATAGGCCTACAGCTAGCTACTATATAAATCAAACGAGTAGTTGTAATTGCCATATCTTTTCAATTAATGTTAATGTTAACAATGTCAGCTCAATGTTTCCTCGTACATTTTATTTCCTTTTGTGCGATTCTGCTCAATATTCAGCCAAGAGTTGCAGATTCTAATAACGTGATAAGGTGCATGGAAGAGGAAAGAGAAGCACTACTGGAATTCAAGCAGAGCCTGGTGGATGAATACGGCATTCTGTCCTCTTGGGGAAGGGAAGATGACAAAAGAGATTGCTGTTACTGGAGAGGAGTCCGCTGTAGCAACACAACGGGCCACGTTATTGTTCTCGATCTTCAAGTATTGGTTCACTCAGAGCCTTTGAAAGGTACAATCAGCCCTTCTTTGCTTAAATTGTATCATTTAAGACATTTGGACCTTAGTGAAAATGACTTCAGCGGAAGTCGAATCCCAGAGTTCATTGGTTCCCTCAACAAATTGAGGTACCTCAGTCTTTCGTCTGCTGAGTTTGAAGGACCAATCCCTTCTCAGCTTGGAAACCTTTCAAGACTGAAATATCTTGACCTGAGTTATATTAACCTCAATAAATCCCGTGACTGGCTTCGCATAATTGACAAGCTCCCGTCCCTAAGAACTTTGAATCTAGAGCATTGTCATCTTCCACCTATCATTCCATCCGATCTTTTGCACCTTAATTTTAGTACATCATCACTTGGGGCCCTTTATCTATTTGAAAACAGTCTCTCTTCTTCAATATACCCTTGGTTGTTCAATATTAGTAGCAAGCTTGTTGTTCTTGACCTGGATTCTAACCTATTACAAGGTTCGCTTCTAGAGCCTTTTGATCGCATGGTTTCTCTTCGAACTCTCTATCTCGGATTTAATGAACTTGAAGGTGGGATTCCACAATTCTTCGGAAACATGTGTAGTTTAAATACGTTAGATTTGTCATCCAATAAACTCAGTGGACAGCTCTGGGACTTCATTCAAAATCTGTCTGGTGGATGCATGAACAATTCCCTGGAGTGGCTGAATTTAGCTCACAATGATATCGCGGGGCCAATACCTGATCTTGGAGGATTTTCATCTTGAAAGAATTGTTTCTTGGAAAAAATGGTTTAAATGGGACTATAAACCAATGGCTCAGCCGCATGTACAAGCTTGATGCTCTGTCACTTTCTGGGAATTCGTTAACCGGTGTTGTCACTGAATCTGTGTTTTCAGAACTCTCCAACTTAAAGGCATTGCATTTAGATGATAACTCTTTCACATTGAAATTCAGCCATGACTGGATTCCTCCCTTTCAGCTAATCATTATACTTCTCGGCTCATGTCAGATGGGGCCTCATTTTCCAAAATGGCTTCAAACTCAAAATCAAATTGAGGTACTTGATATCTCCGATGCTGGAATCTCAGATACTGTCCCCGATTGGTTTTGGGATCTATCCCATACAATAGCTGATTTCAATCTCTCTAACAATCATATCAAGGGTAAACTTCCAAATTTATCTTTGAGATTTGATCCTTTTAGTTCTAGCATAGATATTAGTTCAAACTACTTTGAGGGCCTAATTCCGCCTCTTCCTTCAAATGCGTCAGTCTTAAATCTCTCCAGAAATAAGTTTTCAGAGTCAATTTCCTTCTTATGCTCTATCAATGGCCATAAATTGGAATTTCTTGATCTCTCAAATAACATATTATCAGGAAGGCTTCCAGATTGTTGGATGCAATTCGATAGGCTAGCTGTTCTTAGTTTGGCCAACAACTTCTTTTCTGGGAAAATTCCAAAGTCAATGGGCTTCCTACATTCTAACCAAACATTGAGCTTGTACAACAATAGCTTAATTGGGGAATTGCCTTCATTTTTCAAGAGCTGCTCACAACTGATACTTATGGATCTTGGGAAGAACGGATTATCCGGAGAGATACCAACATGGATCGGAGAAGGCCTTCCAAAATTGGTTGTTCTGAGTCTGAAATCCAACAAATTCCATGGAAATATACCTTTTCAGGTTTGCCAACTATCATACATTCAGATCTTGGATCTTTCGTTAAACAATATATCGGGAATCATACCAAAATGTTTAAATAATTTTACTGGTATGGCCCAAAAGAGCAGTTCCAATCTTGCCATTACATCCAACTATACCTTTGAACGTCAAGGCATAGAATTTCTCGAATCGTATGTCGACAATGTTGTGTTAACATGGAAAGGAAGTCAGCACGAGTACAGAAGCACTCTAGGACTTGTGAAGATCCTTGACTTTTCAATGAATAAATTAAGTGGCACTATTCCTGAAGAAATTATGGATCTTGTGGGATTGGTTGCCTTGAACCTTTCGAGAAACAATTTAACTGGACAAATCACTCCAAAGATCGATCAGTTAAAATCATTGGATTTCCTCGATTTGTCTCAAAATCAGTTTGTCGGCGGCATTCCTTCAAGCCTTTGTCAGTTAAGTCGTCTTAGTGTCATGAACTTGTCGTACAACAACTTGTCAGGCAAAATTCCATTGGGCACTCAACTCCAGAGCTTCAATGCCTCGGTGTACGCTGGAAATCCTGAACTTTGCGGCCTCCCACTTCGAAATAAGTGTCCGGATGAAGACTCAGCTGCAAGCCCAGAGAGAGATGATGCAAACACTCCAGAAGGGGAGGATCAGTTGATAACTTTCGGGTTCTACGTGAGTGTGATTCTTGGTTTCTTTATTGGATTCTGGGGAGTCTGCGGCACTTTACTGGTGAATACTTCGTGGAGACATGGTTACTTCAAATTCCTAACCAGTGTGAAAGATTGGGTCTATCTGATAACAGCTGTGAATATTGCCAAACTGCAAAGAACGTTCAGGGATTAAACGGTAATACTCATTCACATGTTAAGTGGGTTTAATTTATGATATAGTCGGCTCACTTCTTATTGCATCACATATTTTTCTTTCCCAAACTAATGCCTCGTTTTTTGGTTTCTTTGCTTTCACTGGTTCTTGCAGGAGCAATTAAATCTGTCTCTCAGATGGCATTCCGTCTTTCTTGCTCGGAGTTTACGTTCCAGGGTCAAAAGCTTTGTAACTAATGTGTGCTTGAAGGAGCTTGTATATTGTTCTGTTTAGCCCATGTTCTACTCTTACACATAAGGTTTGGTGAACGTTTGAAATGTAACCCGTCGTCAAATTGTCCTCTGTTATGGATCAATATGTTTTATTTTCAATTTGCTTGGGTGAATAAACCTTTTGATTATTGCTGAGTACAAATCAGCTCTTATGCTTTCTGCTGACTATAAGCATATCTTAAAGTGTAATTTCGAATATCAAACTGATGTGATGCGCCCCTGCTCAGCAAGATAGGATATTTCTGGGTTCTAGCATGCTCGACTCGGCTGGAATCTCATTCTCCCATTTAAATTTATGTAGACCTTTGATGTGTATACAAGGCATTTCAATTATGCCCCTGTTTTATTATTGAAGTTGTGTAAATGTAATTTAAAAATTATAATATTAAAGTGTTTGATAAACAGTAACTGCAGTATCTTAGAAATTATGTTGATATAATTTTTTATTTTTATTATTTAAATATTATATTTACTATGTACCATTAAATTTTATTTTATAATTATAATTTTTTTTGTATAATTATTGTATCTTAAAAGTTATAGCTGGTTATGTGAATTTGTACTCTAAGCTTGTAACTGCATACGTCATTAATCAGACATTACCAACATAATGATGGGGCGTCTGCAGGCTTTTGTTTCATTCTTTTCAAATTTCTGCTTCAAATATCAATACTATTTTATTCACGCAAATGACCCAAAGAGGCCTTTGTTGATATTAAATAAAATAGCGTTCTAACGTAGCATTCTCTACTACTAATTCAGTGGAATGTTGGTGGAAATGATTTCAAAATATTTAATTCAATGAATATGAGAAGATAAAGATTTTTTTTCCTTTTTTTTAAAAGATATTAATAATAAACTATAAAAAAAATTAAACTTATTACTCATAACAACCCACTCAACTTGTTTAAATTGGATTGGATCGAATGTATTGAGTTGGGCTGAGTTTGCTCATCCCTAATTATTAGTACAGTAAAATTAAAAGGACAAGGAGTATATTAAGAAAAATTAATTAATTTTACATTTTAGTTACATGATAAATCGTCTGGTACTTATCATTCCCTTATATTTGCATGATTAAGAAAAAAATACTTGATGAAAAATTCCAGCATTTTTTAAAACTTAATTACTTAGATTAATTTTATGTGTTTACTTGACTTCAGGGATTTGAAGAGTAGCTTTCACCCTCTTTATTTAATTAGTTGTATGAGTTCAACTTCTAGAGAGATAAAGAGTTAAAATTTATAATTAAACTCTACACCCAACCCTATGTTGATGCCCAAAAATGACCTCAAGAGCTTAATTTATTTTATGGGGAATAACATCACGAATCCAAGCTCAAACTACAACTCAACTGCAACTTCCTATACCTGCCAACCACAGAACACGGTTAGGACACGCCGGTGGGGGTTTCTGACAGGAATCCTCCGATGCTTAAGTCAGACATTTTGTATATAAGAAAAAAGAAAATGAAAAGGAGGAACTGGAAATGAGTTAAAATCAAGGAATTCTTCGGTGGTTGTGTTGTCAATCTCGTAGAAAATATGAAGGTTTTAAGACTAGTCACTTGTAGGGTTTTTTAGTTAATTTTTCTACCACTTTTCTCTTATGCTCTTTTCAACTTAAATAGGCTCTCGATTGTGGGTGATTATCTCATCAGTTTTATTCTACTCTCTTGAGCAGTTGCAGCTAGTTGTCAACTAAAGGCGGTTTGATAAGTTGCATGTTATGTAACTTTCTCAAAATATATGCCACGTGGTCCTAACAAATAATATTCCGTGTCAAGCTAGCATATTCTCAGGTCAGACAAACGAGTTTCCAGCTCAAACTACTTCATTTCCATATCAGATTGGTAGATTTTTATGTCGCTCGTATGGACTTAGAGTTGTATTTATAAACCAGCTCGTCCACATTGACTCTAGATTGTACTTATAAACCACGTCACCAACATAGGCTCTTAGTTGTACTCATGAGGCCAGCTCAACGACAATTGATTCCGAACAAATGTTAGAATCAACTGTATTTCTCGACATTGTTAGAAAAAATCCAACCTCAACACAAGTCCCTTAGTTTTTAATATCGGGAAACTATTACTGGTGCTCAAAACTAATTATTGAAAAAATAGAAAAAAAAAATTCGTAAACCTAACATCAATCCTTTAGTTTTTAATATTGGGAAGCTATTACTGGTGTTGGAAATTAATTAAAAAATAGAAAATATTTTCGCAAACCCAACACTAGCACCCTAGTTTCCAATATTGAAAAGATACGATTGGTGTTGGAAACTTAAACGGAGGACAATATGACCTCGAGCTGAGCAAAGAAAGCGTAGCTAAACATAAATAATGCCGAGTTGAATGGGCTCAAAAATTGTAAAAAAAAAATTGCATTGCTCATAGAGAAGAGAAAAAAGGACGAATAAGTAAAAGAAATAAATAAATAAGGCAACAAAACAATAAATGAATGAGACAACAAAACAAAAGTCATGTAATGTGAGTAGAGGAAAGCAAAATTTAAGTCACAAACTTTTGTCTTATAGCCAATAATAAGGTAATCTCGGCCACTCGTTGCCTAAGGGCTTAATTTATGTGATTTATTATAATTCTTTTTATTATAAGGTAATCTCGGCAATACGTTGCCTAAGGATTTAGATAATGCAATTTATTATAATTGTTTTTGTTCGTTTGCGTACCTTTTCCTATGGCTCAATTCATCAAATTGGAATAGGTGCTAGCTTTAATAATTTTACTCGAATAATTTTATACATATACGTTTACTCAAAAAGTTAGCAAAGGCAAGAAAAAAATGCACGAAATTATTAAAACGAAAAATATTGAATTACAAGACAGAAATTTTATGCAACTTTTGTGCAAATTTCATTATTGTTTTGACTATCCCAACGGAGCCATGCATCCTCTTTTAAATGACTCAACCAAATTGTCCAATGCAACACGAGATGACCCACCATCCCTAATCGCTGCTGCAGCTGCTTCTTTCATTGCCACCGCACGTTCCTTAACAGCTCTACCTTTCTCCATCAACTCACTAACTCGCTGTTCCAACTCGGCTGCGCTCACCAACCTGTCTTCTTCTTCTGACCGAGTCACCGCCAAACCCGCCTTCATTTCCTCCACCACGACCGCTCTAATCATCTTTTGCTCGGCATACAGAGGCCAAGCCAACATTGGCACCCCGGCACAAACACCTTCAAGCACCGAGTTCCACCCGCAGTGAGTCACAAACCCGCCAACTGACTCATGATTCAGTACCTCCACTTGCGGCGCCCACGATTCAACCACGAGCCCCCTATCTTTTGTTCTATCCAAGAACCCTTCAGGCAAAAGAGACTCCAATGAGCTTCGGTTCTCGACGCTGTCGGGAGCTGGAGCTCTCACGACCCAAAGAAACTTAACACCACTTCTCTCCAACCCAATGGCCATTTCTTTTAACTGCTTACTAGAGAACGATCCCAAGCTTCCGAAACAAAGAAACAGGACGCTTCGACTCGGTTTCGAGTCAAGCCAACTCAAGCATTCATGTCGATCTCGTCCTCGATTCTCTCCATTTCCTCGACCAACCACGGGCCCTATGCAATATAAAGGCGGCGACGTCTCCCCTGGAGTGCATTGTCCTTCTAGCATCGCTTTGATAGCTCTCTCTTCGAGCAATTCAAATGTGTTTACAATAACCCCCGCAGATTTTGCCATCTGGATGCCGGTGTCGACTAAGCCCTTGTATACTTTACCCTCACGATCATGCATGGGTAACGCCATGTCTCTTGCTGGAAAAGGCGGAAATCCGGGGAAATTTAAAAGCGTGCTGCCGAGTTCTCTGAAGCTCTTTGTGGTGTTTTTATGAAGAGTTGGTAAGTAGAGGTTAGCAGCGAGTACGCTTCCTGCGGTGGTGAAGTAATAGTAAGTAGGGATACTGAGAGTACTTGAGGAAACTTGAAACGCGGGGTTGCAAAAGAAATCGATAACAAAGGCTTTGAGGTTTGAGCGTTTGGAAATTGTTATTAGGGTTTCGTGGAGTTTAGGGTTGTTGAGTTCGCCAAGCTCGTACACTAAGGCTGGGAAGTCAGCTGGTGAACGTAAAGTGTCGGGTAGGCCGGAAACCGGAGGAGGGAGCTGGTGAAAGGTAACGGAGGGAGCTGTGGCGGAGACGGAGGCGATGTAATCATCGGTACCGGCGCTTGATACGAACGGGGCGGTGGGGATTATGATGTCGATGGAGAAGCAAGGGTGGTACGTGAGTATCAATTTTCCTAATTCAACCATGGAGTTTAAGTGACCTCTTCCTGGAGAAGTATAAAAGACAATCGTATCTTTCATTTTTTTTAATCTTTAATTTTACAAGTTAAAATTTAAAAAAAAAAACAGTAGAAATGGTGAGAAATTATAGTGAGAGAGAATGAGAGTGTGATAAAGGGCTCCTTTGTGTTTGCTAATCGCAATGCAATTATGCATCGAAACCCACGACGAAATGGGCAAAGAATTGTTGGTTGAAGTAAAGGGAGCTTAAAGATACTTTCACAAGTGGAGGAGGATTTTGGGGAAAACGATTAAGTCTCTTCTACTCGGCTTCAATGCCTTGTGTAAGTGTAGCATGTGGGCTGAATTATTTATCAAAACGAGAAGGACTTGCGAGTTGAGGTCACTTAGTTGCCAGGTTGTGAACCCATCAGACAATCACAGTATGCTGACATAATTGACCAACCTGTTTCTAGCCACATAGTTCAACTACCCACTATGATTTTTCAAAGCAAATGACGTGGCCTATGTTTACACCGCTTGATTTACCTGTCCCCTACCCCGCTCTGTTTTCTCCTAATCTTTAACTAGGCTCCACCGTATTAAAAATAAAAATAAAAAACAAAAACTATCCCTTAATTCTTCTAGATTACCAGAGGGAAGTGGTGGAAAGTGACGGAAGGAGTGGTGGCGGAGACGGAGGCGATGCAACCGTGGATACAGGAGCTTGTTTCGAATGGGGCGGTGGTGCGGATTATGGTAGCAAGGGTGGTAATTAAGTATCAATTTTCCTAATCCTACGATGAAATTTAAGTGACATTTTTCTTGGAGAAGGATAAAAAATAAAGTATTCTTTCATTTCTTTACCTATAATTTAAAATTATTAAATGCTAAAAAAAAGGTCGGAGCTTATAGAAAAAAGTTTAGAATATTAATATATTAGTTTTATTGGTTTCTTTATGATATATTTACCGGTAATTATTTTTAAAGATACAACGTTATCAAATTAGCCTTACAAATGATTCATGTGACAATTTAATTTAAATTTGTGATCGTATGTACAATAAAATTAAATTTATAGAGAGAAAACTCCTTAAATTTTTATCCTTTTAGAAGTAAGAATAATATATTAGGCATGTGAACCTTCCATTGCGATTAGGCCAATCAAAATTTGAACATATGAAGTCTGCAACAGTCACTTCAATTGCGATTAGGCCAATCAAAATATGAACATATGAAGTCTACAACAGTCACTTCCATTGCGATTAAGCCAATCTTGTAGCTATATTCGTGGCATGTTAATGCTGACCAATTTTAATTTAAATTATTGGCTCGGCGAGTACTGAAGTACAATTAATCTGTCCGCGAAATCGGAATAAAATATTTGTGTCCCAATTTACTGGCACATTACATGTCAATTGATTAATGATAGCATAAAGAGGTGTGCTAGCGACAGTCGGTCGCCCTTGTGGGCCACTAACTCAGTCGCTCTTTTATTTTATGGGCACGTGTTTGATATTTTGGTTCTGTGTAATTTTAAATTAATGTTAATATCTTTAAGTTTTGTTTTAATATTATTATTTTTATGTATAACGAATTTACCACAATATCCTTATCATTTCTCCCTCTCGCCAGGCTTGTTCTCCCTGCCACTGCAGCTCCTTCTCTGCTTCTTCAATTTCTTTTCTCTCTCTACTGGAAGCTTGGAAAAAAGAGAGAAAAGGGAAAAAAAAAAATTTGAAGTCAAGTCTCCTTTTTAGCTAAAATAAAATTTTAAAAAATATTTTACTTTAAAAAATAAATAACAAAAATTATCCTAGCCATGTAGATCCGATTACGCACCTAAAATAAAATATCATATCAAATCTGAAGTAGGAGAAGTGGAGAGACGGTCATCTTTCAAGCAACGATAATATTTTGTTATCATTTCTTTTTTTAGGAGACTTTGTTTTTTTAAATCTTTTTTCCCCTTGTCTTTTTTTTTTTTTCCCTTCCAATCTTTCGTTAAAGGAGAAAAGAAGGAAAAGAAATTGACGGAGAAGAGAACAATAAGAAGAGAAAGCTTGGCAAGGAGGAGAAAGGATAAGGATGTTTTGGTAATTTCACTATACATATATATAATAATATTAAAATAAAACTAAAAGATATTAATATTTTAACATTTATTTAAAACTATACAGAACCCAAAATATCAAACACGTGTCAGCAAATGAAGTTAGCGGCTGATGGGCGATTGTCGCTAACACTCCTCTACTATTAAAAAGCCAGCTATTATTAAACCCATCACATGTCATTTCTTTAAAATGTTGTATTCAAGAAGCATATGAAGTCTCCTTCAATTTTTTTAAAACTTCTAACTATATTTCAATGGAATTCTCACTAAACCTGCTTAACAATTAACTAAAATATGTAGCTGGCAAATTAATTTCAACTTTTGCTTACGAGGAAATACTACTAATCAAGTTTTTTACAATGAGGATCAAAATTCTCAATTAAAATAGGCGACGTTTTCTCGTATTCTATAATTTCTCTTAAGCATATGGTTAAATTATTATTTGGCAGTCGTATGTAAATGAAAGAAATTCACACTTCTTTGTAATTAAAATTATTCTCAACATTATTTTGCTCTTCCATAAATTCAATAGGAGTCACTTTATATGTGTTCTAAGATTAATAAAAAATAAATAAAGATATCAATTCAGGGTTAAAAAAAATGTAACGGTGAGTGTAAAGATGGGCTTAAAGAATACAAATATTTTAATAATTTAATTTTTTTTTTCCAAGTGTGGATTTAGTGAGTGGGTTTGTGTGTTCAAATGCATATTATTATGTAATAAAAAAATACAAATAATTATTACGAAGTGTTTGTACTATGGACTTTTCGGATAAGCCAATTAACGACTATTGCTAAAAGCCCCTCACTGTATTCATGCAAGTGATCCAAGGCCGTATCGTAGCTCAAGCACCAAACAGCTTAATTTATGTTTGGGCCGGGTCGGATTATGGACTTTGGACTGAATTTCTTTTTGGTACTTTTTGAGAAAAATAACAAGAAGACACTAAAATACAGCAGTCACAAACTCTCAACTATTGTATACAAATAGATAACATAATAAAAATAAATGATATGGATGGTACGGTGTTTTATTTAATTAAATCCATGCTATTTATACCACGTGAGTTGTACAATAAATTTGTAGTTAGCCACATCTAGTTCTCGTAATTGTGCCCTTCATAGATTACCTTATCTAAGCCCTTAGGCAATCGTATGGCCGAGATTACCTTAGTATTGACTATAAGACAAAAGTTGGTGACTTAAATTTTGCATTCCTCTACTAACGTGACATGACTTTTGTTTTGTTGCCTTATTCATTTATTTCTTTACTTTTGTTTTATTACCTTATTTATTTAATTCTCTACTTTTTCGTCCTTTTTGTCTTTTCTCTATGATCAATGCAAAATTTTAACAATTTTTAAGCCCATTCAACTCGGCATCATTCATGTTTAGCTAAGCATTCTTTGGTCAGCTCAAGGTCATATTATCCCCCGTTTAAGTTTCCAACACAGATCATATCTTCTCGATATTGGAAACTAAGCGACTAGTGTTGGGTTTGCGAATATTTTTCTATTTTTTTTTAATAATTAATTTCTAACACTCGTAATAACTTCCTGATATTAAAAACTAAGGGACTGGTGTTGAGATTAGTTTTTTTTTTCTAATAATGTTAAGAAATACAATTGACCCTAACTTGTTAGGAATCAAATGTTGTTGAACTGACCTTATGAGTACAACTAGAAGCCTATGTTGACAAGTACAACTTGGAATTAATGTGGACGACCTTATTTATAAATACAACTCTAGGCCCATGCGAGCGACATAAAAATCCACTAATACGATCTGGAAATGAAGTAATTCAACCTCGAAATTTGTTTGTCCAACCTGAGGATGTGCTAGCTCGACACGAAATATTATTTGTCAAGACCACGTGGCCTATATTTTGGGGAAATTACAAACCACAACTTGCCAAACCGTCTTCAACTGACAACTAGCTATAACTGCTCAAGAGAATGGGATAAAACTAATGGAGTAACCATCCACAACTGAGAGCCTATTTTAAGTGGAAAAGAGCATCAAAGGAAATGATTAGAAAAATTAACTAAAAAGCTCTATAAATGGCTAGTCTTAAAACCTTCTTATTTTTTATGAGATTAACAACACAACCACCCAAGAATTCTTTGATTTTAACTCATTTCCAATTCCTCTTTTTCATTTTCTTTTTTCTCATATACAAAACATCTTACTTAAGCATCAAAGGATTCTTGCCGAAACCCCCACCAGCGTGTATTAACCGTGTTCTATGGTTAGTAGTATAAGAAGTTATGGTTGAGCTGTAGTTTGAGCTTGGATTCGTGTTGTTATTCCCTAGACAAATAAATTCAAATGTTAAGGCAGTTTTTCTGCATCACCACCCTCCTTAAAAGACATTCATTAAATAATAATCCTTTGGTAATTAGCCCATGAGCGTACTAAGAATAGTAAAGGAAATCTACGGAATGACATACAATTGTTAATATTCCAAATTAAAGAAAAACATCATCGTTTATTTTTAAAAGAACGAGAGAGAATCACAGGTGCTAATTTTTACTCGAATAATTTTATACATATACATTTACTCAAAAAGTTAGCAAAGGAAAAAAAATGCATGAACTTATTAAAAACAAAAAATATTGAATTACTAAACAGAAATTTTATGCAACTTTTGTGAAAACTTCATTATTGTTTTGACTATCCCAACGGAGCCATGCGTCCTCTTTTAAATGACTCAACCAAATTGTCCAATGCAACACGAGATGACCCACCATCCCTCATCGCTGCTGCAGCTGCTTCTTTCATTGCCACCGCACGTTCCTTAACAGCTCTACCTTTCTCCGAGTCCATCAACTCACTAACTCGCTGCTCCAACTCGGCTGCGCTCACCAACCCGTCTCCTTCTTCTGACCGAGTCACCGCCAAACCCACCTTCATTTCCTCCACCACGACCGCTTTAATCATCTTTTGCTCGGCATACAGAGGCCAAGCCAACATTGGCACCCCGGCACAAACACCTTCAAGCACCGAGTTCCACCCGCAGTGAGTCACAAACTCGCCAACTGACTCGTGATTCAGTACCTCTACTTGCGGCGCCCACGATTCAACCACGAGCCCCCTATCTTTTGTTCTATCCAAGAACCCTTCAGGCAAAAGAGACTCCAATGAGCTTCGGTTCTCGACGCTGTCGGGAGCTGGAGCTCTCACGACCCAAAGAAACTTAACACCACTTCTGTCCAACCCAATGGCCATTTCTTTTAACTGCTTACTAGAGAACGATCCCAAGCTTCCGAAACAAAGAAACAGGACGCTTCGACTCGGTTTCGAGTCAAGCCAGCTCAAGCATTCATGTCGATCACGTCCTCGATTCTCTCCATTTCCTCCACCAACCACAGGCCCTATGCAATATAAAGGCGGCAACGTCTCCCCTGGAGTGCATTGTCCTTCTAGCATTGCTTTGATAGCTCTCTCTTCGAGCAATTCAAATGTGTTTACAATAACCCCCGCAGATTTTGCCATCGGGATGCCGGTGTCGACTAAGCCCTTGTATGCTTTACCCTCACGGTCATGCATGGGTTCCGCCATGTCTCTTGCTGGAAAAGGCGGTAATCCGGGGTAATTTAAAAGCATGCTGCCGAGTTCTCTGAAGCTCTTTGTGGTGTTTCTATGAAGAGTTGGTAAGTAGAGGAGAGCAGCGAGTCCGCTCCCTCCGGAGGTGAAGTAATAGTAAGTAGGGATACTGAGAGTACTCGAGGAAACTTGAAACGCGGGGTTGCAAAGGAAATCGATAACAAAGGCTTTCAGGTTTGAGCGTTTGGAAATTGTTATTAGGGTTTCGTGGAGATTAGGGTTGTTGAGCTCGCCAAGCTCGTACACTAAGGCTGGGAAGTCAGCTGGTGAACGTAAAGTGTCGGGTATGCGGGAAACCGGAGGAGGGAGCTGGTGGAAGGTAACGGAGGGAGCTGTGGCGGAGACGGAGGCGATGTAATCATCGGTACCGGCGCTTGATACGAACGGGGCGGTGGGGATTATGATGTCGATGGAGAAGCAAGGGTGGTACGTGAGTATCAATTTTCCTAATTCTACCATGGAATTTAAGTGACCTCTTCCTGGAGAAGTATAAAGGACAATCGTATCTTTCATTTTTTTTAATCTTTAATTTTACAAGTTAAAATAAAAAAAACAGTAGAAATGGTGAGAGATTACAGTGAAAGAGAATGAGAGTGATAAAGGGCTCCTCTGTGTTTGCAAACCGCAATACACTTTTATGCATCGACACCCACGACGAAAAAGTGGAAGCTTGTAGGCTACAGGTTTAAAAGGGCAAAGAATTGTTGGTTGAGAGAATTTGGTTGAAGTAAAGGGAGCTTAAAGATACTTTCACAAGTGGAGGAGGATTTTGGGGAAAACTATGTGGGTTTGATGGTTTCTTCTACTTGGCTTTAATGCCTTTTTGTAACTTTTGGGCTGAATTATTTATAGAAACCAGAAGGACTTGCGTGTTGGGCTCTGTTATCACTTATTTGACAGTTTGCTAACATAATTGACCTAACATATATTTTAGCCCGCATAGTACAACCTACCCAATTGATTTTTCAAAGCAGATGACTTGGCCCATGTTTACGCCGCTTGATTTAACTATCCCTTGACTCTTCTAGATTACTAGAGGGCACTGTTGGAAAGTGACGGAGAGAGTGGTGGCGAAGACGGAGGCGATGCAACCGTGGATACTGGAGCTTGTCTCGAATGGAGCGGTGCTAATCAAGTGAGTATCAATTTTCCTAATTTTACAATGAAATTTAAGTGACATCTTCTTGGAGAAGGATGCCTATAATTTAAAATTATTGGATGCTAAAAAAAAAAATCATAGCTCATGGAATAAAGTTTAGAATAAATTAGTTTTATTAATTTTAAGTAATTATTTTAAAAGATACAATATTATCAAACTAGTCCTCCATATGATTCATCTGTCAATTTAGTTTAGGTTTATAATCGTATATGCAATAAAGGTAAATTTATGCAAAGAAACATCCTTAAACTTTTATCCTTTTGGGGGTAAGAAAAATATATTAGGTATGTGAACATTAATTGATTGTAAGTTATTAATTTATAAAGCATTCCTATAATGTCATGTTCACAACAGTCAAAAAGATCAAAATGAGAATTATAATTCATTGCGATTAAGCCAATCTTGTAGCAATATTTGTGGCATGTTAATGCTGATCAATCTTAATTTATATCATTGGCTCGTCGAATATTGAAGTACAATTAATATGTCTGTGATATTGGAATAAAATATTTGTATCCCAAATTTACTAGCACATGAAATGTCATTCGGGTTATGAAATTATTTGATTAATGATAGTATAAAAAGTCAACTATTACCAAACACATGACATGTCATTTCTCTAAAATGTTGTATTCAAGAAGTATATAAAATCTCCTTTAATTTTTAAAAAAATTTCTAACTGTATTTCAATAGAACTCTCATTAAACCCACTTAACAATTAACTCAAATTTCTAGTTGGCAACTTAACTCCAACTTTTGCTTATGAGAAACAACTACTAAATCAAGTTTTTTACATTAAGGATCGTAGCTCTCAAGTAAAATAGGCGACATTCTCTTGTATTCTGTAATTTCTTTAAGCACAAGTTAAACTATGTGTTTGGCAGTCGTATGTAAATGAAAGAAAATCAAAATTCTTTGTAATTAAAATTATTCTCAACATTATTATGCTCCTTCATAAATTCAATAGGAGTCACTTTATATGTGTTCTAAGATTAATAAAAGTAGATAAAGATATCAATTTAGGGTTTAAGAAAAATATAACGGTCAACATAAAGATGGACTCAAAGAATAAAAATAATTTAATAATTAAATATTTTTTCCAAATATAGATTTTAGTGAGCAGCTTTGTGTGTTCAAATACAAATTATTATTACGAAGTATTTATACTATGACTTGAATATTTCGAATTTTCTTTTTAGCAAGGAGCAAAAATATAGAAATTGCTCGGTGGATGAAAGAAACCTAACGGTTTTCTGATTGAAGATCGGATGTGGAATGACATTTTCGATTGTGGAATGGTAGTTGTGCTGATGCTTGTAGATCCTTGTCTTCAAGCATCAACATCATCTGATAAATCGATCACAAAGACTGAACTTTTGGAATAAGCCAGTCGGCAACTATTGCTAAAAACCCCTCACGAAAAACTAAGCACGCACCTACTTTCACTCATGCAAGTGATCCAAGGCCATATAGTAGCTCAAGCCCAAACAGGTTAATTTATGTTTGGGCCCGATCGCATTATGGACTTTGGACTAAATTTCTTCTTGGTACTTTTTGAGAAAAATAACAACAATAAAGTAAAGAGTGAGACTACTGACACCCCTATAAATTTCTCGTAACACCTCTTTTCTTAAGTAACCCCATTAAAATATTTTAAAAAATTATAAAATTCTTTTAACACTTCCATTAATAACAAAATACCCTTAAATAAAATTTACTGTGTAAACTCTATTTTTTATTTTTTATTATTAAAACACATTTCGACAATCAGATCTCTTCCATTTAAAAGAAAAAGACAAGGTGCTTTCATTCTCTCTATTATAGCCATCGGTGATAAATTGCTCACCCGAAAATTAGAGAAAAAGACAATATTTTTTTTATTTATAAAATGAACAAAAAATATTTGACTTTTGAGTGAGACTTAATTAGAAATTATCCTTTTATATAATTTGAATAGAGGTTAAAATTGTAAAATAATTAAAGGAATTTTAAGAGGTGTTTAGAGAGGTGCCAACAGTCCCACTCTACAGTAAAATACAGAAGTCACAAACTCTCAATAGCAACAATTTTATACAAATTGATAACATAATAAAAATAAATCACATGCATCATTCATACGGTGTTCGCGTCAGTTGTACAACAAATTTGTAATTAGCCACATTTAGTTTTCGTAATTGCGCCCTTCACAGAATGGTTTAATTATCACATTATCTCTCCGATCCGAATAAATCAATGCGGAATCATTATAAATTAATGTAATCTTCATGGAATTCTGGTTTATTATCAAAGGCAGCAATTTGAGCTTCGAAAAGAAGCTTGCTAGAGAGAGTTTGCTAGAGAGAGCCGATCGTCTTGTTTTGTTGTTCTATTTGAAAGCTGCTGAGGGAACAAGAAACAGACGGCGAGCTGCTTAAGTAAATTACCGAGTGAAGTCAGCAGCTCGCAATATGAGACTAGACAAGCCAACAATAAGTTCACGTGGTGGATTTGGTGCAGCGCCCGTGATCATTCACTGGTTCTGGATAGCAGACAAATCACAGCATTTTTAGCACCCGACAAAACCCCATTGATGATGAAAGACAGCGATAGCCCTTGGATTCGTCACTCACTCTGTGCATCAATTATCTTAATTATAATATGGATAGGGACCCGTGACACATTGTGAGAAGCTTGTGGGTCACCAATTATAAGCAATGTATCTTTCTCATCCCACCCATTTTTCTTTTTTTTTAAAAGTACAATGATTAATTTTAGCCCATCAAATTATTGTGTCAAGTCGATGAAGACGAACGAGGAATATACATATATGTATATATATTTTCTAGATTTTTGATAAAAATGCGAACGTCCGTACTTAAAAAAAATTTCATTAATTAATAATCTCAAAAACAGGAAGAGCATACATGATTATTCATCTTTTTACTGTAATTTCCAGCATTTCGATCACTTCTTCTCTTTTGACAGCAGAGAAGGATTTCTGTTTAGAATTATAATGATACACGTACACTCACGTTACTTACAAAACAAAATGGAAACAATTATACATTTTACAAAACGTAGTAGGAAAATTCCCGTTAGGTTGAAGCATATATTGTATTGACAATATACTGGACGAACAAATTTAATTACAAAACTGTCAATCAAACGAGCTTTACTGTCATATTTCAAATTATTGATTTCATCCATGGAATGAAACCCAACAAAGAAATATATGACGCAGAAAATTGACTTCGGTTCTTGAGAATTTACGCCTATTTCTTAGATTTTGAAACCCTCCTGATCAAAACAACGAAACAAAGCAGACGATATAATACAAAGAAGCCAATCAAGAAGTAAATATTTGTCCATCTCTGCCTCTCATGTAGCCCTCTATTTTGCAACACATCACCTCCAGTCACCATGCACGTTGTGTTCTCTTGGTACCATAGTAGACACTTGGACGCAAGGCAGGAATACTCATTGATAAGAAGCGCGTCGAGGGCGTACTTGTACATTGAAAAGAAGTGCATGAATAGCCAATACTTGGGCATGCTGTCCTTTTTGATGAAGTAGCCAGAGAAGAGAAAAAACGCACCAAGAAATATTGTCACGAGTGAAGTTCCCGCAATGTAATTTGGTGCAAGAGAGCTCAGGAAAAGCACAAATGAATTAGCCATCAGGATTATGACCCATATGACCAAAACAAAGTAAGCAAAGGCTTGCCATGAAGCACAAAGCCCCACCAAGAAGTAAACTGAGACTGAGTAAATGATTGCAACGGCAAGCAAGTATGGCAAGAACACAAGGGTATTCGCTATGAGGTAACTCGAAAGGCGATAGACTCCACTTGAAGTCTCTCTCAATAGAATTGGCCTTTCATTGATAAAGATTGGGAGAGTTTCAGTTGTCGAGGAGAGGAGAAAAGTGAGAGTGAAGGCAAAGAGACCAAACCTGTTTTCAATTCCTTGCTTGTCATACCCAACATTGATAAAAATAGTGCCTAAAACAAGACCTACAATGAGAGCTTCCAATGTGTTTGTCAAAAGCAGCTGCCTTGTTCTGTAAATGATCTTCCAAAACCTGTTGTACAAAGTGCAAACTTCTTGGAGCCTTGAGCTTCTATATATTGTCGCCGTATGGTTCACTTCGTTATCGCAAGGAGAAGTTGCAGAACCATCGTCGTCATCACCACTAGGTGGTGTGTTCATAAGAGGCTTAGTATCATCATGAAGCTGGCTTAGTATTTCCATTGTGTATTCAAGGGCATTGAGCTGAGGAGGGACAGAGAAGCCACTGGAGAGCAAAAACGTTTCAAGTGAAGCAAGTGTGCCATGATGAACAACAGACCCTTTTGATAGCAGAAGGATTCTATCAATGGTGGAGAGGATTTTGAAGCTGGGTTGATGGATGGATAAGATCACAGTGCGGTGACGCGAGGCAGAGATGGATTTGAGGGTCTGCATAACGTTGAAAGCAGAGCGACTGTCGAGGCCCGAAGTGGGTTCGTCGAGAAGCAACACGGCAGGGTCGTGAAGGAGACTTAAGCCTATGGAGACACGTCTACGCTCACCGCCTGATAGATTATGAGCGAGCCTTGTGCTGGCCAAGTGTGCTAGCCTGAGCTCAGTGAGAAGGACCGTGATAATTGTGTCTATTTGGGATGTTTTGGGGACCAAAAGGCGAGCTGAGAAGAGAAAAGTTTCGTAGACAGTGAGAGAAGGGATGCATGCATCATGCTGAGGGACATAAGCTGAGAGCTTGCGGAATGATGAAGGCTTGATGGGGGATGAATTGAGGAGGATGGTGCCATTTGTGGGGGATGTTCGGGCCGATAAAATGTCGAGGAGGGTTGATTTGCCTGCCCCGCTTGGGCCAACAATTGCAAGGATTTGGGATGGATAGGCTGTGAGAGACACATTCTTGAGGATGTAAGTCGGTGGCTTTGATGAGCAAGCTTCGAAAATGAAGGATGGTATAATGCTGTTATTAGATTTGATGTATGAGATTGAAGAACCCGTCAACTTGTAGGTTTTAAGCGGTGGCGGCGGAGGCGACGGTGCCGGCAATGGTGGTGGTAATTCTTCTTCCATGAGACAAGAGGAAAGTTGAAGGGATGATAATTGGAAAGAGTAGGATGAACAGATGTGTTGGGAATATAAAGTCTCCATGAGGCTATTGGCTATTAGAGGACTGTAATGGTCATGGCCAATTCTTAATTCAATATTTTTTAATTACCACATTGGAGCTGATAGAGTTGAGCGTCTAGACATACCAAAACAAACTGACATTCAAAGGGTACAAATGTAAGAGGACCTATCAAACTACATACGAAGTACATTCTCTCGTGTCTTTTGTTAATTGGTTAGAGCCATGGGGCATGTAGTTTTTTTTTTTTTTTTTAATGAAACATGACTGTATCATGTAGTTAAGAAGTTGTAAGTTTGCAAGTTTCGTACAACTTGTCTTGTTAGATTCGATCGCATACAAATTTTAACCATTCATTTAGTCCTCTAGTAAAAGACTCCCCCAACATAAATTTAGATATGGATACGACGATACTTAATTAGATAACAATAAGAAATCATTAACCCCAATCCACTATAAAAATAAAAAGTATTGCATTAAGTCTCAATACTTGATTTAAGTCCATATTTTGTGAACAATTTAAACCCCATCCCACGTATATAAACTTACGGAGAAACTCTAAAATATTGTTATAGCAGGACAATTATTTCATAAACGGTGTATATTTTATTATATTTATCAATAAGTACTTTGTTTATTGGTAGTTGTAAGGTCAGACTCGACACAGTGGCCAAACTTGTGGACTAGGAACCATGTGAGTAAGAGCAAATAAGCAATAGATGACAAAAGACAGGCCGCAAAGAAATTCTCGCTTTGAAATCGAATCACGAGTTCACAGTTTCACCTCTCTCTCTCATATGACTCTGCAAAATTTGGCGTCTGGCCAGCCTATGCTAGAGGATGAGCCTAAATTTTAAGTAACTTGTTTTAGTCCGTGAATTCTCCATTGTCATTCACAAGTGCTACTTTGCTGGCATCACGCATGAGGGTTAACAATTCAATGATACTTGTGAAGATAAAATGGTTTTTTAATAATAATATGCCAGTTTTATATTCTATTTCTTCCCCTAGCCGGCCAATTTTTAAGGAGTGAAGATAAATGCTTTTATTTGTATACAACTATCAAGAGTTTTCTACGATTATTGAAAGCCCGTAAATCCCATCCGCATAGCTTGAGGCCCATTGTATCTCAGTGGTAACAGACCCAAAAAGTGGTTGTCCAATCATTACAATTCACAATCCACCCGCCAAAATCCAAAGTTTATCAGCCCAATCTCCCTTTCAAACTCATCAATCCTTTTGGAATACGTTGCCTTAATATTGTAATTTCAGAAGAGCAGAATGTACATATCACAAGTCACAACCTAAAAATTTCTTAACTAAAATTAGGAATGATAGAATTCCTTTGTATCATTGATGTACAAGGTGCTCGTCTCATTTAGATTGAGATTCAAATATATGCAGTAAAATTTCACTGTAATTATAATGTTGAGGCCCAAAATAGTTTACTATTATAAGAAAGTTATAACTTAAAAAAGATGTAATTGCAAAATTATATTCCTTTTATTTATTTACCCTCAGTGCAAGTGATATAAAAAGAAAAGAATATAATATATTGATAATTAATTAATGAAGCATGTAAAGACAATGATAAAGGAGATAGAAATAGTTTCAAAAAATTAGTACATATATTTATATAATGCTAGGATCATGCAAAGTCATCTTAGAAGTCTAAAGAAAAGAATAAATCATTTTCTCAACTAATTCTAGAAAAAAAAATTTATTCCATCTTGAACTTTTAAGGTAAAAAAGCTTCTTCTTTTTTTGACATAATAACAATAATTATTATTGTGTGGTGACAATTTCCTTATGACACAATCTAAAATTATTATATTTTATTATAATGTGGATATTATTCTTATTTATAATTAATCTAAATTGTGACTAAAATTTCATATTACCATATAGTAGTATAAACAAGTTTTATTGTATTTGAGTATTAAAAAATTAATTGAATGAATATTGAAATTTTCAAAAAATTAAACAAGTTTTATCGAATATTGAGTATTATACTGATTTTGTCTTGAATAATAAATCTAAACAAAAATATATTCCAATCATGTTTCGATAGAAATCTTGAATTTTTTGAGTGACGAATTTTTTTTTATCATATTATATCATAAACTACATGTCATACGTATATAACATATCTGTCTTATATAATGTTATTAAAATGACCTGTCATATATATAATTTATTAAACCAACATTTTTTGAAAATTTAGATTTTTGAACATTTGAGATCTCAATCAAAATTTTTAAAATTTTCAAATCCCACCCCAAAATAGTATTCTCGAATTTCATTCCAAACGGACCGAAATCTCGAATTTTTCGAGATAACTAGAAACTACCTAGAAACTGCATCCCCTTTTTTTTTTTTTTTAAAAAAAAAAAAGGTCGAAAGCGACCTGCCCACCAACTAAAACGAAAAGGGCAAGGCATCTGAACTGTTCCGGAAAGTTCTCCCGAATAAATAACTTGTAATAAAATTACCAACTAAACTAAAAATAAATAAATTTAATGAGACCATATTCTGTAATTATTGACGACTTTTAACGAAGAAGCAACATGAAACAGGAAGCATATATGCCCATATTAACCCCACCAAAAAAGGAAAAAAAAAAGCATAACTGGGGCCCCCAATGTTTTTTTTTTCTAATAATTTCTGGAAATCGCAAATGGGCCCCATACAGAGATAGACTCTAGAAATCATCGCCGTCGTAACCAAGATCATCTTCGACCTTTTCCGCCGCTTCATCAGCAATGTGGTCTTCCAACGCGTCAACGCCCTCAGCCAATGCCAGTCCACCCAGTATCCCCCCTACAGCACCCACAGCCAATCCCGTCCCCATCCCGCCAAACTTACTCTTCTTTTTCTCCTCAACTTGACCGTAGTACCCTCCAGGTGGAGCAGCCCCGTACGCGCCGTAACTTGGCTGACCGTAAGCCGGCGGTGCGTTGTACGCGCCGTAAGGATAACCGCTCGGCGGCGGAGCCGTTGCGTAGTAAGGATCCTGCGGCGGCCGGCCGTATGGGTAACCGTACGGCGGCGGGGCAGGGTAGTCGCGGGAGCCAGATGGCGGGACTCCATAGGGAGGTGTGTGGTACGCGCCAGGGGGAGAGTATCGGGATTCTCTAACGGCAACCTTAACATCGACTTTCCCGTGGGGCCTACCGGATGGTCGCTTGAGCTTCAACGTGAGCGACGCGCGCTCGCCCAATCCGACGTCGTTGATGACATCCTTCAGCTTGAGCTTGGCCGAGCCGATCAGCTTCTTGGTGTCCTCCTCGTTGCCGGCGTGGACTACGTCGATGATGAGAGTGGTGTCGTCGTCGACGGGACCGGGCAGGGGGATGGCGAGGGTCTCGTCCCAGTAAGGGCACGTGTCGCCCTCATCGTCGACCTTGGTGGAGCATTTCTTGTTTGGGTCGACCCAGAGGACGGCGTACGGCCTGTTGGGGCCGTGGCGCCAGTTGACGTTCTTGAGGTCCTTGGCGGAGGTGATCGTCACTTCCACTTCGTAACGAGAAGCCATCGGGATTTTCTAGAAGATATAGAAAGACGGAATGACTGTGTTGGAGGAATAATGTTAAGAGGCCATGGGGTATTTATATAACGTAATAAATGAAGCTTAGGGACTAAGAATAGTGCCATGTATGGTAATGTTGGTATTGATGGACGGGTGGCGGTTTCTTACTGGGGGAGGTGAGTTTTGAGAGCCAATGGGATGAAGGTTAGGCAGGCGTGCCTTCGGGAGTCAGCTTGAGGGAGGCGAGTTCAAGGGAATGTGCATCTGGCTTTTTCGCACGTAACGTCATTGGGCATTGGCGGGTGGGTCCAGCCACGCGGGACGCACACGGCATTTGCATTTTTTCGGCATTTTTCATGGCAGTGGGTGTGTGGTTTTCACCTTTCACCTTTTAGTTGGATGGGGCTTATCAATATGTAAAGCCCATTGCACTTTTCAAATTTCCTTTTGGGCTCCATTCAAAAAAATTTCATTTTGGGCTAAAATTAGAGAAACAAGGTCGATAATTACGTACAGATTACGGGATGCAAGGCAAATGCCAATGTACATCTTCGTATGCATTGAAAAGACAAAAAAAAATGGTCCTGGCCCATTGCTAACTAATTCACAAAGGCATGCTTGTCATTTCTGAAAGCAACGGGGCATTGCAATTCTTGAGGGAATATTTGCAACGTTCATCAGAAAATGATCTTTCCCTCGGCTTAATTGAAAAAACAAAAGATTCAGTTTCCTTGGAGAAGAGTATGAAAGAAATATGAACAAAGATATCGTAGAATTTTTTTAGATTATTATGAGTAGTAAGAGTGACGTTTCAGTTTCCTTGGAGAAGAGTAACTAAAAAAATAAAAAAAAACATATGAACAAAAATATTGTAGAATTTCATTAGATTATTATGAGCAGTGAGAGTGAGGTGACGTGATGGGCTCACGGCTATGAACCGACTACAGAATATTATAAACTCTTACTAAAGGCCCAATTTTGCATTATTTGAGGCCCAGTTCTCGTTCAGCTTGCAGGCTCATCGAATTGACAACTCGTGTTATGGCCATCATTCATGATCCATTACTTGCGGCTTCCCCATCGGCTTTTGAAATTAAGGGTCGTTTGGTATTTTTTTTTTTCAATTGATGTTTTTTAAACTCTTTTTAGAAAAGGAAAATAATGTTTTTGATGTGATATCTTTAAAAATAAAAATATGTTTGGTAGCTTATTTTTAATACAACATATGACAATGAAAACAACGAAAACATGTTTAGTTGTTTGTCTTTGGAGACAGTGAAAGAGTGGAAAAATTATTTTATTAATTAAGATTTTTTTAATAATGACATTTTACTCTGTGAGTTTATGCTATAATTATCAAAATTTGTGATCCATCATATGTGTATTGGTATTGTTCATGTTGATGTATATATTTATGTATGTATGTATGTATATTTTTAAAAGACATAAAATTAATATATTATTATCTTATAAATATATAGATACATACATCGATATTTATACGAAAGAGTGTAAGATAGAAGAGTTATATTATCTCATGATAATTCTTAAACGTAACTTACCATAAAAAAATTAAAATCATTAATTTATTTTAAAACACAAAATAAAAGTTATGCTAAGTTACATAAAATCAAGTAATTTACATTATTCAAGTTAAAATAATTTTTATCTAGTATGTATCTATTTATTTTAGAGAATCCAAAATTAATTAATTTAGTGGCATACATTTTATATTAATTTCGTCGTCGTATGGAGGTAGTTTTCTTTTGCATAATAAATGCAATTTTGATTATCTAGAATGATAACTAATATAAAAGAATCAAAGAAAAAAAAGGGTGTTCGAAAAAACTGTAGTCCTATGAGAAGCCTTCGGTTTATCACTTACATTAATATATTATTAGAAATATAAAACTTAAATAAAATATTATAAAGCATCATTCATTTGGCAAGTAACTTGATAGCATGTGTTGGACTAGTAGAATAATTCCATCCCTTGTAGTGGGACTTGCGTAAAATGAATATTGAAGAATAGCATAAAGTCTTTTCTTCTTTTCTTCACAATTTCTCATCTCATTCTCATCGAAAATCGTCGTAACAATGCAGAAATAAGGGCTGCCAAACATATTTTCTTAATTTTTGTTTTTTTTTTAAACGAAAAACACTGAACAAAAAACGTTACCAAACAGGTCTTAATCTTCCGAAGGAGTGACAAGACCCGACTAAACGCCCGGAAAGGCGGGAAAAAATATGAGTCTAAAAAATTGTCTTGTTTAAATTGAAACCCAATATTTCATGGTACACATATTACATTGGTTTAATGATTTTATAGTTCAAAAAAGTTCCAAAAGACAAATTAAGTTATTTTTCTTTTATTCTAAAAATAAATACCGCTATTTAGAGTTATTATGCCTTGATTAAGTTATTTTTCTTCAATATTCTACGTATTTGTAGAATATCCTATAAACTTTTCTCTTGCAAGTACCATGTCAAGAGAAGAGATTTCATGAGAATATTTATTTAATCTCTAAACGATGAAGGATTAGCCTCCTTTGGATACATCCATACCCTTTTATATACAGTTGTTCAGCTAGTCGAAATTGCCTCTTACGCTTCAGATAAAAGTAAACACAAATTAAATAAACACTATAATAATAACAATAATAAAACACATATACAAATCCTTACCCTACATATCAACTCCTTCACTGAAATTATTTTTGTATTTCTTATATATATCACATTTAAATTTGTACTCACAGTATCAATCAATGTGCTTTTACGTAAAGCGCACGGTGCACATAACACAGAATCATTATTGCATGCATTTGCTCCCGAAAATTAATGTGATGATTAAATTCAGAACACAACACCCACATCTAGATTCTTACACCATAGCCTTGGGGTTTCACAAATTCCCAGAACAATATATTTATAGCAAAATTCAAAACAATAATCAAATAAAAAGACGGATCCAATGAACACAATAAACAATCTTCAATATTGGATCATAATGTTTCCTAACCAAACACATCCCCTTACCCCAATAAGAAAGCGAAAATTGGGAAAACGAGCCCACATGATTCTTTAACCGTCTGTTCCCCAACCCAGTTGCTGCACTAAGACAAAAATTAGGGACACAAGATCTACTGAGGAAGCACAACAAATCTAAAGTTCATCGAACAAAAATATGGTGTCTGGCCTTTGTTTCTGTGTTGTCTGTTGTTGATTTCTTGTATTATATTTGTTGAAGTTACATTTATTTGACACTTGTAATTCTTTCCATTTTCATCCGCAGTTTGTTCTTGCTGATACAATGAACCACTTTGTTCTTTCTTAATGGAACGAAATAATCTTTCATCCTCACGAGCAACATTTTGTACGAATGGAAAAGCATTTAGAACATGACACATGAGTTTGACGTTAGAAATATTTTTTAGATGGAAAATTTCGTCTAATGTTCTGCTAATGCATTGCCGTGTTTATGACTTTATACTTTTGCTTAATTTTTATTTTAGTTGTTACGATTTATAGATATATACCAATCTAGAATCCGTTGAAAATTTTATTAAATATATACACTCCGAGTATAATTTTGAAATATACGTTAAATTGAAGGTGAGATTTTTTATCCGAACATGTAGGGAGATGTATCTATTTTTGGGAGAGACTACAAAAATAGATAATGTTTATAGCAATTGCTAAGCTACTGCGGATGTAACTTTATGAAAACAATATTGATAGAGCCACAACTATATTGTACAAATAAGTGTGTACAAACTGACGTGGCATGAGAAGATTGGTTATATAAAATCATCATGGTTTTACAATAGAGTAATGATATAGTCACAAATTCTTGTACAAACTGATGTGGCATGATAAGGTTGGTTGAATTAAATATCACTTGGCCCACATAATTTATTTTTATTATTTTATATTTTCATTCAACCAATGAATTAATGTCACGTCATTTTGTACAAAATAAATTTATACAAGAATTTGTGTTTGTATCATTACTCTTTACAATAATTAAAAAAGTAATTGTTATCACTTTTCGGCCCTGTTTGGGATTACTTTTGGGAGAGTTAAAAGTGATTTTAAAAATCTAAAAGTTAATTTTAGTGTTTGGTAAAAAAAAATCAAAATTACTTTTGCCAGAATCAGCTCCTCCTACAGCTGATTTTGAAAAGTAGAGAATGAGTAACTTTTAGATTCTGATTTGGAGAATCAATTTTATCATTTAATATAAGTACATAAATATCTTACATTATTACTTAAACCCGAAATTATCTATTTAAATTAGAAATAAAATTAATATTTTATAATTTTTTATTATAATTAACACACACTTTCGTTTACCCTATTCTTCATATTTTGTGTTCTATCAAAACTTCTCTAATGCAACAAAGCAAGATCCAGTACGTGTTCCATCACCATATTCAATAACAGTAAGTGATTCATCACCCTTTTCATGCATATTCAATGTAATTTTTATTATAATACATGTACATTTTTATATGTATAAGTAAATTTCATCCTACATTATGTACATTTTAGTCATTTATTTTCTTATAGCAGTTTAACAATAAGATTTACCAAACACCCATAATTACTTTCAAAATTCACAATACTTTTGAAAATAAAATTTACCAAACACTTAACTGATTCTCTTCACACCTGATTATTTGTACAGCACAACTAACAACAATTATTTTAAAAGCTGCAGTATTACCAAACTCGCCCTTCATCCAATCTCTTCATGCTGCATAGTTTATATATACTAATTCGTACAAAACAGCTTGTGGCCTTATCATTATTGTTATGAAAATAATGCAAAAAAATAATAATAAGTTATGGGGCTGGCATGTGTTTTATTGAGGACTGTAACTTACATAAGCAGTAACTTTGCAAGACCCCATATTTATATCATTTACAAGGAACTCCAAAATTATGCCGTCTGCTCACTAGATCATCTGTCCCCTAGATTTGCTTTTTCTTTTTTCCCCCCCTGAAAGTTCTCTGTATTTATTAATTTATTTGCAATTTTACTGTTCGAAATAGAGGGTAGTCTTGTTCCGGGGCAATAAGGGGGACCAGGGCGTACAGTGGAGGCTTCACTGAGTGAGGTGGGATTTGGCATTTGCTGCCAATGAATAAATACGATGTTGCCTTGGAAATTTTGCTTTGCTTGCTGAGTCTTCAAACTCATTAATGACTCCCAGCAGTCGTTTTCTCTTTTGAAAATTTGAAACTTCAGATTTTTCAATCTCAAATTTATTAGTTTTCTTTCCTTCTTTTATTGTCCTGTCCCCGACACCCCCTTATCTCTCTAACACTGCATATAACTAATCACTATCAGTCTTTATTGTAATAAGATAAATTTTATATCTCTAGAAACATCTTCAAGTCACACGTTTCTTAATCTGATGCGAGCGATATTAATTTCAAACCAAAATTCTGTTCTGGGTATTTTAGATATGAATTTAATTGCATGCTGATTGCTGATTTATGATACATTATTGTATATCAACCAGCAGTCGCAATTGTATATTTTTGTGAACAAAAAGAAAAAAAAATAGATCAGGCTATAATTCAAATCAATAAAACTTAATTACAGAAGCCTCAGGTTTTATTATTTGGGCTAATTAAAAGTATAATAATAACTGAGAGCGTTCATGTGGTAAGGGAACTTTATAGCAACTTCCAGGGTGTAACGGGGAGGCAAATTGAATATTGAAAGTGGACGATAATAGGATTGGTGGGCAGAGGGAGACTCAAAGACCAGAGAGAGCATCTGCTTCTGTTTATCTATGACTGTGAAAGTGCTTTTTTAATTCTTTTTTTCTCTCACTTTTGAAATCAAATTAAGACTTTAAACAAAAACTAACACAATGCTTTCTTACCATTCAAAAGTGCTTTTTCAAAAGCAAAATGTTTGCCAGAAGAATAGTGTTTTACTCTGAGATCATCATATGCTTGGTCATTTACTTGCAGTCTTGAAGACTTGAACAAAAAGAAAAAGGTTTAATTAAAGAAGCTTTGGCACAACTTTCACAGCTCTTTCTTAAAAATAAAACCTGCTGGACTTTAGTAAGAAGCTCTCTTACTAGTTAGTTAAATGTTATTACAAGTAATAACAAACCGATCCTTGTATTTTTCATTTTTTGTCAGTTCTTTTTTCCTGCTCATTTTGTATCTAAATAGGTCCCGTCCCAGTTCCCAGTTCCCAGTTCCATCTCTTGAAATGAACAAATTAGCTTATAATATTGAAATCTTGACAAATGCATTGCAAGAGTATGTAGACTGTCACCTAACTTAAAAGGGTTTTGCAACAACTTCAGAATGAGTCAGGGAGCTATATAATGCGAATGAAAAAAATTGTGTTCTGAAAAGAGAAATCATTAAAAGTTAGGGGCTTTTTGATGTTATTAACCAATGTGTTTATTATCCACTTGAAAAATGTGATTGGATCACTGATCTCTTGAGTCTTTTTTTTTTTTAACTTTTTTCCCCCCTCCTCAAGAAAGACTATTTAGTCTTCGCCTGGCGAAAAAGAGGTTTGGGGAACAACCACTCTACTTGGACAGAAAGGAAAATTAGTTGGCTTTGGTTTTGAAGCCAAGGTAGCAAGTTTCTTTGATGAAATGATGTGATCAATAGGCAAAATGTTTTTTTTTTTTTTTCTTTCCTGAGAAAAAGCCAATTTTAGCCCTCTCAGTCACAGACCAAGACCGAACCCAAAACCCTTCGAGAAAGTGAATGGAAAGAGAAAATAGATTGCAATCCTGTGAAGTCATTTCATTTCAGTTTCAGAATCTGAAATGATATCACACATCTGATATGATGATCCGAACGGCTAGCTCGTACCCTTTCAAAGGTGACATCATTATGAATTGCGGAACTCAATTTAGAATAGTTAAAAGAAGAACCAAAGATCCCGTATCAGAATTCCTTTCAAATTTTTCATAATGACCCATCATCAATATACACAAGACAATAACAAGTAACAACAACAGCAGCGACAAACAAGTGATTCTATTTCACTCAATATATAGCCATCATCATAACCAACCAAACGTGACCAGTAACAACAACACAACAACCCTACGCTAGCTTTTCTCTGTTTTCTTTTACAACAACAAATTACGAAGCTGTCCTGTGCAACAATGTTCCTTTTCCTGTCTATAGATTTCAATTTCATTGACAAACAGTTTCTTCTATTTTTATTTTCCCGCTTAAATTCTTTCTTCATTGGATTTTCTTGCTGATATGAACTCTGAAGATGATGAATCGCTGCTGAATCTTGAAAACAGAGATGAATCTGGAAACAAATGAAAGACAAATGTCAACCTTGTTGAGCTAAACTACGATAACAAATATATTCAAAATTTCGAGGCTAATCTATATGCAGAAACATGTATATATACCTCTAGAAAACAAACTGCTGAAAGTCTCTTGCGAAGAACAACTTGTAGATCTTGATAATGAAGAAGAATCTGATACAAAAAATACAGAAAATTGAATCAAGACAATTCAAGTTAACAACCCAATTAACAAAAAAATAAATTAACTTGGTTAAACATGCAACGATTTAATAAAAGAAAAGGATTTGCTACCTCTAGAGTTGAAAGAGTTTTTGCAATGAAGAATGGCGCTTTGAATCCCATCATGCTGAAGAAGCAACGAATCATCTCTTCTAGCCGGCGACATAACTGCAGCAGCCGAAACCGATTTGCTCTTGCTCAGATGCTTAAACCCCGCCGGAATATTCCCTTTCTTCTCTTTCTTCGCCGGAGATGCTGTCGGAGAAGAGGAAGAAGCCTCCGTTAGCTCCTCAGGAAACCCCGTCTTGCCATTCTTCTTGGAAACTCTGACATACAATGGCTTGATCAGCTTCAAGTATTTCTGTATCACATCCTTTGAAAATCTCTTTGATGATGATGATGAGGAGGAGGAGGATGAGTCAGTATGGATGCTTTCTTTGTGTTTTGTTTTTCTCAGACTTGAAGCTCTAGTGAACATTGAAAGATTTGAAGCATCTTCAACTCTGAACTTGATTGTGAAGAGCTTGTTCTGTTTTCTTGTTGACTCTGTTTTCTCCATTACCCCCGTTTTCTCTGTTTTGAGTGTTGCCATAGATTTGGGTTTCTTGAATATAGCCACCCGAAGCTTTGGAGCAGATTTAAGCAGGGAGATTGGAGACTGGGCTTTTAAACTTGAGCTTGAGCTGGGCTCGATTGGCAAGATCTTTCTTTTGGACAAGACATCGGTGGGAGACAAAGAGGAAAGCGTCGCGGTCACTGTCTGTTGTTGGCTCTCTTTGCTGTTGGTGTTCTTTTTGTTGTCGCAATCAGAAACAGTGAGCTCCAACTCAAAGAATGAGTCATCCCCTTCATCCAACTCGCTCTCCGAACAAACCACAAGACTGGGAGCAGCTTCAACTTCCATGGCGGTGGCGGCGGCGGTGGTGGTGTCATTATCTTCATTAAGGGCTTGATTTTCTTTCATGGTGGGTCTCCAAAACTTGAGAAAGCTGAGAGTTTCCATTGCGTCTGTTGAAGCTCGAAAGAGAGAAAAAGAGAGACTAAATAGAAATGGCTTCGGTTTCTTTTCCGGAATATTTTGGTGGGCTTTTATATTTGGTTTGAGAGAAAGAGAAAGAAAAAGAGTGAGGTTTTTGAGAAATTTAAAGGGACAAAAAAGAAAGAAAGTACTTTTGCACTGCGTTTTATGGTTGCGTATTGCAGAACTGAAAATGGTGTTTTCCAGGGGCTGCCGAGAGCCTGATGATGAAATATAAGCAGCTTTCTTTTTCTTAGGGAGCAAATATCATTGGTATCCCTCAAACTTTTTATAATAGCAATTTGAACTCCACTGGAATTTAGTGTTATACAAATAATCCCTCCAACTTTTTGCACTGCGTTTTTTTGGCACTAACAATGAGGACTAAAAGTTCATATTTTTGAATTAATGGAACTGGAACTGTTATTATGAAAGAGTAGGGGGTGTTGTTGTTTAGATACTAAAAAGTAAAAAAGTAATACGCCTGATTAAATTTGTACCCAGAGTTTGTTTTGTACGTTTGGTTTAGTCGTTGTAGTTTAGTTGGTCACAGACTGAACACGTGAATATCAATGCATTACACATTTTTTACTTTTTTTTCTTTTTATTTTTTTGATTTGTGAGAGAGAGAGAGAGAGAGAGAGAGTCAGATCAGAATTCAAAGAAGAAATAGGAGGAGAGGAGTGTGGCGTATAGTCTATAAAGCTGAGTCTCTCACTTAGACTACGTATCCACACCCACCTTACGGAACGGAAGCCAGAGGGGGGCAGAGCTCTTCCTTCAGTCTTGTCTCAATTGTGTATTATTAGACCCACGCGCACTTGTTTCTATTTCTTTCAACACATTTACGACCTTCATTATTATTTTTTCTCATCCTCCCAATTAAAAAAAATAAGAAACGCTCCCGAGGACGACATTGTTCGCATTATATTGAGTGATAATATCAGCGAATGACATTATTTCTGTTATATTGAGTGATATTGTCAATTACTCAATCACTTTGGTATGGCGGTAGATCGAGTTTGGTGAGTATTGTTATTCTTGAGATCAACTTAAAAAATAAAAATATGAATACAAGTAAGATATTAAAAATTTAAGTTATCTATAATTATATGAGGTGGGAACGACTAAAGATTGTCATCTATGAGTCTGATTTAAAAATAATCTCGTCCTGATTGATTTTAAGGATAAAATAAACCGTTCCTATCTTCGAACTAGTCATTGTCTTATTAATTGATCTTTTGTTAACAATTTACTGAATTTGCTTAATAAATTAATGGAACACGTCGCGAAATTGAAGACAAAGTGAAGTACTTCTAAGTTCTAAATATTTTTAAGAGTTAAACATAAGGATTAATGAGAACATAATGTGAGACACGTTATGGAATATGAAAATACGAATATGAAAATGCTAAAATTTTCATTTAACAAAGTTATCGTCAATTATATTGTTATATTATTTTATCTTTGAGTTCCCATAGTCATTGCACTAATCATTTATAGACAAAAACCGATTTTGACTTTTGTAGTGCAACAATCAACAATGTAACAAGTTAAGCAAACTCATTAGGTCCTCTTTACTGTCTGCCAAAATTAGAATTTAGAAAGGAAAACAAAAAAAACAGAATTGAGAATCAATTTATTTTTTTGGAGCGCGTTTTTGGTGTAAATGCAAAAGCCATGAGAGGAGAGTGATGAGAAAACTTCCAAAAAGAGGTGAAAAAAAGAAAAACAAAAGAGAAAAAGGCCAAAAAGAAAAAGACTCAAAAAAAAAACAAAAAGAGAGAGAGAGAGAGAGAGGAGACGCAAGGTAAGGTAAGGTCATGTTAATAATAATAATAGAAACAGAGGGCACTTTTACTTTATGGGCACAGTCTTAAAAAGATCTGCTTAGCTCAGAATAAATTGGTTCTCTAACAAAGGCAAGAAATTGGGGCAATTGGCTTCACGCATGACCCTATGAGCTATGAACCCTACTTTTTAAGGGCTTTAACTTCTTTAAATTCTAGTAAAGAAGGACCGAGTCTCCCATGCTGTTAAAAGGTTTGACTTGTAGCTGTGACTTGTGGAGTGATTTTTTATTTTTATTTTAAATTTTAAATTTTTTTTTTGTTTGTTGCCCCCTTTTGTTTCTTTTTCAAAATGGTCCAATTTTTGGGTAAGGGAAAGAAAGATAAATAGAAAGATTCTAGCCCCGTTGCATCAAAGGGCTAAGGTAGAAAAAAGATTTTAAAAAAGGAGATTCTTGTGGCTATATTTGAGTTTTAATAAGAAAGAGGAAAATTGGATAGTGATGAGTGATGTTGATAATAATTCTGGTTGTTGGTGGTTTTAGTTTTAAGAGAGATTTAAATAAAGTGGGCATACAAATTATTTATGCGCCCACCCACGTATAAATACATTTATGTTAAAAGGGACCAATGATTGTGCAATTAAAATGTGTGATTTCTATTGAATGTATCTCGTCAAAATTTCAAACGCAAGATTTTATTATTTTAGTCACTTGTTTTGATTTGGAGAAAACTACCAAGACCCCTTATTTTTTTCCAAAATTTGTACTATCCACCCCAACTGTTTCAAAACATACCAAAAACACCTGTGTCAAGGGGGATTTTGGTAAGTGCTGAAACAATAGAGTGAGAAGACAAATTTTGAAGGAATACATATAAAGGGGCTTGCTAGTTTTTCCTTTTGGTTTATCTATTGAATCTTGATATGTGTATGATTCTAAATTTCATCAAGGCTTGTGCAAGCCATGTAAATATGTAATGATGATTTCACTTTGATTTCAACGAAATCTAATTGGTCTCTTTCTTTTTTGTTTGCTTTTTCAAGAATTATTGTGAGAATAATCCAAATGTCATGCAATTTTCTCTCTAGTTTTTCATGTTTATGGTGTGCACGTCGTTAATCTTTATGTATTATGCGCTCGTTCCTTCGCTTTTGTATGAATTTTTAGATTAATTAATAGAATTGAACCTAAAGAAAAAAAGAAAAAAGAAAACCAAGAAACTTGAACTGACCCATCCAATAATATATAACGATATTCACAATGATGATGTATATTACCGACATTTATTTTTGCACCTATTGAAACTTTTCTATTTAGACCGGCAACTTTGCAACATCTTATCTTATTCTTATCCCTCGACTTTGGAATTAGATACCAATTTAATTAAAGAACAATTTTCTACTTTTCATTTTTTTAAATCATGGAAGAATGATAATTTTGTTCTTATTTTTATTTATTGCTGTATTTTTTCCCCTAAAATCTTCACCCTTACATTTATTTCATGCCACGTTAATGTATATGAATGGGTTATATAAATAATATGTGTATATAAATAATAAATGTATGCAATATTTTTTTCCCCTAAAAAATGAATAAAACTCGTTGATCAACTTAAATTGATACAATTTGAATTTAAAAAGATACCAATATGACTTTGAATTTATATACACATATATTTACACGAATGACACAAGTCTTATACTTAATAATTTTTCAATCAGAAATTCTTGGTCATTTTAAAATAAAGGATAACCTAAAGAATGAAGAACCACAAACTTCGTATTATATTATAGTGTATTGAAATCTATATACACTTTTTTTTTAAAAAAAATCTATATACTTTATCCTAACTTTAACACTTTTTAATATTGTTTGGGACCGCGGCATTCGTTATTTAATTGCAGAGGTGGATACCCAATGTGTTTCCCAATTTATTTCCTCTACTAGCTTGATGCCTAATGCATATTTTTCTCTCATAACTGCCATAAAAGAATTGATGAATAGACAATAGCTCATTATCATAAAGCATATATATCGGGAAGCCAATTTTGCTACAGATTTTATGGCGAAACTTGCTGGTTCCTTACTCCTTGGACTTCACGTCTTTAAAAACTCCCCGGAGTCTTGGTTATTGGTTATGTAATGATATATATGGGACTTCTATTCCCCGTTATGTTTTAGCCTAGTTTTACTAGGCTCCAATGTATCAAAAAAAAAAAAAAATCCATGATTGAAAACTCAATCATCTTATACTTATAGTCTCCATCAAGCTCAGTTTTCCAATCAAAATAGTCTGCTATATAGACCATTTACATTTCTCTTCGAATAGTGAATTGTCACAAACACGTTAGGTGACTTTTGGCGTCTTTATAGAAATTCATAAATTGTTGGCTGGTCAAATTATTCATCAAAATAATTTTTGTGAATGTGGGGCTTCTATGTTTGTACGAATTGATACACTCACCGGTTAATTAATTATTAAACAAATTTTATCGTGTTAGCAACTATTTGCTAATCAATGCGAACTTGCTATTTCGTGAAAGAGATGTCAATCAATGTTGCATTGTGGCTACTTTAATTTGTTAAAGAAACTTAACTTCATCTTTTGCTTTTTGTTCCGCACGTTTGTAAAAATCCTATGAAGAATTCAAAGTTTTAAGTGACTAACTTTATTGAAAGGTAAAATTATCCCCATAATTGAACATAATTGAATATAGTAACGTCGACTTTATTTTTTTTTAAATCTTCTTCTTCTTCTTCTTCCCATCTCTCTTATTATTATTATTATTATTATTATTTTTTAATTATATCACAAATTTACTAATATCTATAAGGACTACTTGAGAGCAATTCTATAACACCACCAGGCACCAAGAACAATCCACAGCTTACTTTTTGAATGGGCGGTGGCCTGTAAGCCTTGCCATTGAACATTTGAATAACAAGTGGGACATGCATGCATCATTAATGCCATAGGTGATACGTTGGCTGTAGTTTATTTACAGAATTGGGTGTAATCAGAATACTGGAGTTGTACTTTTGGCAGAACCATTGCGTCCCATATTTCTCAACACACCTATATTTATGCTGTAAAGGAGTTGTAGCGGGCCGGGTGCAATCAGAAAATTAGTGAGGTGCTTTTGGTACCACGCCTGCATAACCCAAGCTAGTTGGCCCATTATGGAATGCGTGATAACGCCCAGATTGAAAAGGCGTTTGAAAAAAGGGGTAGCTAATTTAAATATATTAAAAAACAAATGAATAAGTTCCAGAAAATTTTACTATCAATGCAAATTGTATTTATTTAATTTAAATTTGTGTCCGCTCAAACACCTCTAAAACAGAAAACAGAAAGAAGGATTCCAATGGGTGATAATAAACTACAACACCAACTCCCACAGAACATTGGTTTCTCAAAAACTTGAACAATTCTTGTCTTTAATCCTTCTTCTTCAATGCACCTTTGGGAATTCGACTCAAAACCTTCTTCAAAACCTTTTCATCAAAGACTGCATATTGCTTCTTGATCTCAATCGTTGCCTTCTCACCAAATGAATCAATCTTGTCCTCGTACTTCTCATAAATCACGGGCACGGTGTGTAGCAAAACAAATACTGTTTCAAAAGAACCATACAAAAGATCCAAACACTTCAGCAAGAATACAATCCATTTAAGAAAATAAGCCATTAAAACTAACGAATGTTTCTTACCAATGTAGAATAATGTCACGAAGTTGCACCAATTACCGACAATAGACAAAAGCCACAAGCCAGCAATGACCTAAGCGAAAAAAGGGCAGTAGCATGTCAATGGCATGAGAACAACAGCTGCAATAACTTAATAACGGATGCAAATGGCATCAATTCACTAATAATTATGGACTGTGAGGTTTAACAAAAAAGTTTTATCAAAAAGCTTTATCCACAAGTATGTTTTTGTCACAGAGTGAGCCCAAATAAAAGATGCTTGATGAAACAAATAAAGGCATTGCACTGCCAAGGAATGCATAAAGAATAAAGCAGAAAGAAGGAACATACACCAAGAAACTTCTTCAAGTCCCTTCCAGATGCAATTTCCCGCAGGACAGCCAAGGCTCGGTTGATTTCATACCTCAAGGCAGAGGCGAATTCAAGGACAAACTTCTCAGGAAGTGTAACAACTGGAATCTCTGGCGGTGATCTGGTAGAAGGACAGTAAAATGAAGACTATAAAGAATTTGCATTGGGGATTAACTTATAGAAGGAATATCCAACTCCATACTTGTTGATAAATGTGGATGCATTGGACCACAGGAAGAGAACAGCCAGAGAGAGAATCGATATATGGCAGACCAAAGTGATTAAATGGTATTCCAGCAACTCAAAGAGAACCCACATTGCAGTGGCTCCACCTAGCACACCAGCAGAGATTTTCTTGTTCCTCCATAGGAAAATATCAGCAGCTGAGAAAAAGATATACATAAGACTAAGAAAAAAGCTTACAAAATATAATCCATACGCTGCTACCTGCACTAGTGTGTGCATCTACAAAAGAGTGAGAAGAGAGTTACATGATCCCTGCACATCCTTTAAGCTTAAATAAAGCACCAATCAATTAAAAGTCACCCAGCTGATTCTCGAGATTGGGTTCCAATATATGAACTCCATATGCTATTCGAAAATTTACAATGGCATTATTCTCATTATATAAAACCACATGCTAATGAGCTTCCTCAAAAGTATCATATTCAGTAAAATCACCAAAATGTAAGTGCACTTAACAAATATCCGTAAATCCCTAAAATGCAATAACACTGCAATCATAAACTAATCCCATACTAAATGTCCACAAATATATATATATATATTTAAAAAAAGCCTAGCTTTACCTTTTTTTTTTTTTTTTCTCTTCATCAATATTTAAAATCGTATAAAAAATTGGAAAAAATAGTTCTTTTTTTTTAAGCTCCTGTGAAGTTAATCTCAGCTAACTAACCAACAAAAAAAATAAAGCAACCTCAGATCGTGCATTTTACTGAAATAAACAATTAACGAGAGGAAAAAGAGGGTACGTTTTCCAGCTCCGAGGACATGGTGAATAGGTTTTTCTCTTCCGAAGAGCCTGAATACTTTGGACTTAAAGGCGTCAATAGACGACGGCTTGTCGTCATCGGAGTCAGATGACGAGGAGTCGTGGCCATGGATCTTATCCGTGATCTTCTCCACCAGTGATTTGTCGGCTGATTCGTGCTCAGGTGCATGTTCCGCCATAGATCTCTGCCGCCGAGTAAGCGCCGATGAAAATGAATTGAAAAATGTACTAGACTCTAGAACGAGAGAGAGCGAGACTCGGTGGGAACAAGGAGCAAAGAAAGCGTTTCGGCTTCTTTTTGAGCGTGACTATTTTTACAGGAAAACCAGGTGATGAAATCTCGGCCGTTCAAATTTTTTTATTTAGTACGAATCTCAGGTTCGGATACGAGGCTCGCAAGTTTGGTATAAATCGGAAAACGAGGGACGGCCACGTGTTACTTGGAAAAGATTACGAGCGAATCTAGGGTTACGGTTTTGTGATGGCTGTGACTGCTGCCACTCATAAATCGTTTTTCTCTTTATGATTTACCAAAAAAAAAAAAAAAAAAAACTCGCTAGCTAGTTGCTATTAAAGTATAATAATGGATTATAACTTTTCAAAAAAAAAAAAAAGACTATAAGAAAATAAATTAGAGTTTTGAATAATAAAATTGTCTGAAAAGATTCAAGTAAAAATTATTTTTTTACTTGAATTTATGAAATTAGCTATTGTATCTAGTAAATATTTTTTAAAATTATCAAATATATAATTTATTTAGAATAGTTACGATAACTAGTAATATTAGATAATTGTAATTTAAATTTAATATCATTTCCTAAAAATATAAAATAATTAATTTATCATACTCTTTTTTTAATTTAATTTTGTTTCCTGAAAATTAAAACAGCTAGTTCATTATGTTATCTTTTATTTTATGTTCACTTTATTTCCTCAAAATTATATAAATGGCTAATTTATGAGGACGCTAAAACATGATCGCTATCGTCAAAATTCAAAATTTTAAAACCAACGGTGATAAAGTTGGCTGTGATGGACGCGGCTGTTTCTATAGAACAGCCGGGTGATAAATTCTTCGTCCCGCGACTCGAGGCTAAATAGACGTTAACTTAACGAGCAACACCCCCCCTTCGCTTTGATAAGGACTTAGGGTGACGCCGTTCGCACGCGGTATATTCTACGCGGACCCTACAAGTTGCCGTCTATTTGATTCCCGCGGTCTGGGGGTTACGTGGAATCTCATGATTGGATATGCTCAATGTGAGGAGAAAAAATGAGCAATCGTAGTCAGGCGACACGTGTCTCTAAAAATTAAAGAAGAAGGTGATTTGGTTGGTGCGGCCGATGAGCAAGTAACGACCAACTTCAAACTTCGATTGCACCGTCCCGAAAAGAGAAAAATCAATTCGAAAATTGAAGTTCTGAATGTCGTAAGTAATTGATTTATGTTGAATATATTTTAACGTATGAATATGATCAACAATAGCACTAGATTTTTATGCATGACTCATTTTGAAGTTTTTACGGCTTATATATTTACCATAATTTAGAGTCCAATCTATTTCACAATCTAGCTAGAAACGTATATTTATAATAAAATTTTAAGAAACATAACGATAAGTTAAATAAATAGAATTAATAAACACAATAATATAACATATATAGCAATAATAAAATACAAATAGAGAGATCCGCATTTTCTGACAAATTAATACATAACAAATAAATAGAGTGCAGCACAAAAACGAGAATCCCTTCCCACAACTTGCTGAAAACGTGCATGGCACTGAGATTCAACAAGGTGTTGTCTAGTGGGATTTAAAAACTGAATCATTTTCTAAATGACTCTGCCAACTCGGCTACGACAGCAAGTGAACGTCCACCTTCACTCAAAGCCCCCACGGCTTGTTCTTTCGGTGCCCTAATACCTTCGATCACTCTCCCTTTTCCATTCTTTGCGTCCATCAACTCAGTCAGTGCTCCCTAACTCGCCTGCAGTCACCAATCCACCAACCCATCTCCTAACTCTCGGCCACCGTTAGAGGATCTCTGATCTTTTCCACCAAAAAGGCCATATTAACCATTTGATCCCCGTTTGAAGGCCAAGCTACCATAGGAACCCCGGTACGCACAGCTTCAAGCACCGAGTTCCACCGTCAGTGAGCCGTAAACCGACCACCGAGTCATGACTTAGTACATCCACTTGAGGAGCCCATGATTTCACCGGCAACCCCCAATCTCTCGTTCTCTCCACAAACCCTTCTGGCGAAAACAGTTCCGCACTAGCCTCAGCATCCGCCACCGTCAAAGTCTGACGAAACTCATCCTCCAGAGGCGGAAAAAGCACCACCCACAAGAACGCAGCGCCGCTCCTCTTTAACCGCATAGCCATTTCTTTCAACAGCTTGGTACTAAAGAATCCCATGCACCGAAACACAAAAACACAATGCAATGACTTGGTTGTTTGTCAAGCCAACTGAAGCACGTGTGGTCATCATTTTTGTTATCACTAGTAGTCGCGGCTAGAATTGCGCCTGTACAATATAGAGGCGGCATTTGCTCTCCGTATGGCACGCACTTGCCATCTTTCAAAGCTCTGAGAGCTCTTGTTTCGAGTGTTTCCAAATCTGTTTATTATGATTCCTGACGATTTTGTCATTTCTATTGCAGCGTCAATCACGTTCTTGTATGCTAGCTTTCCTTTGCTCTAATGGGTGGCAAGACAGGGATATCAAGAACCATTTGAGGATCTTTCAAGCCATTTGTGGTTCCATAAGTATTGGGAAGATACAGAACTTGGGCTAGCGCAGATGCGCTGCTGGCGTAGAATAAGTAAGTGGGGATATTTAGACCGCAAGATACTTGCAAAGCGACTTTGTGAAAGAAGTCGATGATTAAGGTCTTGAGGTTAGATGTTTTTGATTGGATTATTAGGGTTTTGTGGAGATTAGGGCTATTGAGTAGGGCTAGTTGGCCACGTAATCTTGGGACTTTCAGCAACGGATGGGTGGTGAGTAATGTCAAACTGATCGGATATTACTGTGGGAGGTGGTAGAAGGTGGTGCCGGGAGTGGTGGTGGCGGCAGAGACAGCGGAGATGTAATTAGAGATGTCGCCAGCAATAGACGTTGGAAAGGTGGAGATTATGATGGTGACGGAGAAATAAGGGTAATGGGTGAGTATTAATTTGCCTAATTCATCCATGGAGAGTAAGTGGCTACTTCCTGGAGAAGGATTAAAGAACAATCGTATTATTATCCTCCGTAGCCATTACTTATTAGCAATTTACAGAATAAGTAAATTGTAAACAATGAACTAAATGATGATGAGACATCATATCATAATCTCTTTTATGTCTTAATAAACAAATAATTTATTAATTTATCGCAAATTTAAGAAGAATGTTATATTCTAATTATTACTTGTGCCATCTTGATGTGTGTACTATTCCTTTGACCACGATTCACTCATAAATTTCAAAAGTTATCATGTATATACAAAAAATATTAATAAATTTTAGAACATCTATATAGGAGACAAAAATTTATGTAAGTGTACTGTATATAGACATATAAAAAATTGATGTATTTACTTTTCAAAATTTAATACCCTAGAAGATAAAGTATTTCAAATGGTTAAAGCTTAAAGAACATAAACTCTTTAAGTACATCAGTCATTAGTTTAATTTTTAGTCTCAAATCATTACATGCATATTTAGAAAATAGTTGAATTGAGAAAATTGAAGTTGTCAATAAACAAAAATTCTTAATTTTAAGAATTTTATATGCTATTTATTATTGCTATATTTTCTATTCGACAAATTATTAATTTATATTTTCTTTGGGCTCTAAAGGATTCAAAAAAATTATTATTTTATGTATTTAACGAAATTATTAATTTAGTAAATAGGGCCAATTTGGATCGGAAGATTTTATTATTTAATTTAATTTATTAATTTATTAACACTAATTTATTGAGGTTTTACGATATAACTGGTTATATATTTTATGATCAATCATTTTATAATGTTTTATTTATAATGAATTGTATGAAATCCATGTTTATATCACATCAATGAGGATATAAAAATTTGGTATTCCATACTCTGTGGAGATGTCGTGAGTGTAACTACAACAATCTTTTAATATAAGTGGGAGAAATTTTAAAATACATTATAGGTACTACACTCAATTTATGCATGTATAATATTTATAATTTAATTAAATATAACTATAAATTACTAAATAATTTTTCAAAATAAATACACAAACACAAAGTATATGTGCATTGCATTAATTGAGTGTATTATCTCTTTATATCTTCTTGAATCTCTAGACGCTGAATTAAAACTCGTAGTCGTCCGTACTCCATTCCTTATCTAAACGAGTGGCCAACTCAGCTAGGGCAGCAAGTGAACACCCACCTTCTCTCAAAGCCCCCATAGCTTTCTCTTTCAATGCCCTAGTCCGTTCACGAAGCACTTTCCCTTTCCCATTCTCTGAGTCCATCAACTCAATCACTCGTTTCTCTAACTCAGCTCCATACACCAACCCGTCTTCAGACTCGACAACCGGCACAGCCACCTCAATGTCCTCCACCAAAAACGATCTATTCACCATTTGATCCCCAATAAAAGGCCAAGCCACCATAGGCACCCCAGCACACAATGCTTCAATCACAGAGTTCCACCCGCAGTGAGTGACAAACCCACCCACCGAGTCATGACTTAGTACATCCGTTTGCGGAGCCCATGATTTCACCACCAACCCCCTATCTCTCGTTCTCTCCAAAAAATCTTCAGGCAAAAACATTTCCACACTCACCTCAGCATCCGCCACCGCCAAATTCCGACGAAACTCGTCCTCCGGCGGGGGAACACGCACCACCCACAAGAACCTAACCCGGCTCCTCTCTAGCCCGATGGCCATTTCTTTCAACTGCTTGCTGCTAAAGAACACCATGCTACCGAAACATAAGAACACAACGCTTTGCTTCGGTTGTAAGTCGAGCCAACTCAAGCACATATGGTAATCATTTTTGTTATCAACAGTCGCAGCTAGAACCGGCCCTAAGCAATATACAGGCGGCATTGTTTCTCCATTTGGTACGCACTTGCCATCTTTTAATGCTTGACTAGCCCTTTGTTCGAGTGTTTCAAAAGTGTTGATGATGATCCCGCAAGATTTTGTCATCTGAATTGCAGTGTCGATGGTGTTCTTGAGTACGCTGTCATCAGGAGGGAACATTTCTTTTGCCCTAATTGGTGGCAAGCCAGGAATATGATCAAGAAGCATTTCACTTTCAGCGTCAACTCTGAAGCAGTCATTATCTGTGATATTCTTGAGATTTGGATAATGCAAGATTTGTGCGAGGGCCGTGGCGCCGCTGGTGAAGAAGAAGTAAGTGGGGATATTGAGACTTGAAGATACTTGCAAGGCAGCTTTGCAAAAGAAGTCGATGACAAGGGCTTTGAGTGTTGAAGTTTTAAAAAGGGTTAGTAGGGTTTGGCGGAGATTAGGATTATTGAGTTCAGCTAACCTGTCACGTAATCTCGTGACTTCATCAATGGATGGGTAGTATTTTAGGCCAAGCTCATCGGATACGGTCGGGAGGTGGTGGAAGGTGATACCGGAGACGGCGAAGATGTAGTGAGAAGTGTCACCGGCGACGGTGTTCGGGAAGGTGGGGACTATCATGGTGATGGAGAAAGAAGGGTGATGGGTTAGTATTAATTTGCCCAATTCAATCATTGGCACTAAATGGCTTCTTCCTGGTGAAGGATATAGAACAATTGTTTTGTTATTATCATCCGCCATGGACACAGCTTAATTGCCTTTGCTAGTGAGTTACAAGAGGAGCATAACAATACATATATGCTAGCTGCTGAGGTGATCTTTACGTCAAGTAATATTCTATCTGATAAAAGTAATATTATTTTATGAAATAATAATTTAGCATGCATGGAGGCACGCCACCGATAATCTAGAATCACAAGGCATGCATCTCTGATGAAAATATTGTAGCAGAGCTACCAAACTTGAGTAATACGAATTCAAAGTTGTTAGATCACATGGCAGCACACTTGGCATTCATTAGTGTTTTGGAAAGTTAAAGTGATCAACCTTATCTCTTAGCTTATCATTAATTCAAGCTGCACTTTTGTATTTATCAAGATCAAGATAAAGATAACAATTGTGTTGGGCTTGATCTTATTCTTGGCATTATCGTGTTTCCTGTAGAGCACTATAAATGTAATGATTATGAGATGAATACGAATAACAAAAAGGTGTTTTATTTCTTCTTCAAGCTCATCTTTATAATTTAAGTTATCTCTAGCTCTCCACTCACTTCATTTTCTTTAATTAAGGCTAATAAGTAAGTAGTAATAGAGGAAACATTTTGTTGCATGGAAACAACTAGTAAATAATGATGCCTTTACTTCATAATATTTTGTATGGTTAAAAAAATCGTGTTCACTAACAATTCATTGACACGAGTAATTAAGAGCTATAAGTGATTAATTACCTTTTTTTTTTTTAATCCAACAACTATAAAATAAAAAATCATGGTTTTGCGTCGCTCACAAGAACATAAAGTTCAGATCCTGATACTAGCAAAGCAATTCCGATAGTTAAAAGAGTTGCCGTGTTTGTTAGATTTAATCTCAACCATTTTGGCAGCGGTGTCTAGCCAGTCGGTTCGAGCTCTCAACAGGGGCTCGTTCTCTTAACAAACGAGAGATATGAACACATATGTGAATTGTTAAAATCTCAAAATGAACGCATTTTTGCTATGCTACTAATACCGTGTTAATAAAGACAAAGAGAGAGAGAGAGAGAGAGACTGAGAGAGTGATGGAGCGAGAAGAAAAAGAAGCTAATTCGGGGCCGAAAGATATATAGACTGCTTTGTCACTCTCAAGTTTGAGAAAGTATGGGCCTTCAGGTCCAACGTCTGCCCAAATCTAGATCAATGTGTTTGTGCGGAGCCGGAGCGGTTCCCGGCCCACACATTTGAAGCCCACAGAACATGAGTTTTACATAAATGTAGTTTTCTCCCTTCCTCATAAAAGTCACTACCATAATAAAATAAGGGATTACCACTTTTCTCCTTACAGAAATCAACATATACTATTTACTTTCCTGCTGTTTTTATAATAGTCAAAAACCCTCATGACAGCTTAAGTTTATACTATTACTCTTATTTTAATTACTCTTTTATTTACATTTATTATAAATTAAATAAATTACATGAATAGAAACTAAATAAAAAATTAAGCATTAAAAATAAGAAATATATGTTTTGATATGAGAAAAAAATTAATAATAATTTTTTTTCTTGTAATTATTTATTTTGTGAACATTTTCTTATAATAAACATTTTGTAATATTTTATTATTTATCTTATAATAAATTTTTATTTGTCATTCAAGTTTTCTTATAATAATTTTCTTATATATTTATTATAAAAAAATTTTCACAAATTAAATAAGTACAAGAAAAAAATTTTATTATTAATTTTTTTGCTCATATCAAAACATATATTTCTTGTTTTTAATGCTTAATTTTTTATTTAGTTTCTATTCATGTGATTTATTTAATTTATAATAAATATAAATAAAACAATAGTTGAAAATAAGGGTAATATTGTAAACTTATGCTACCAGGAGAGTTTTTTACCATTATAAAAACAACAGGGAGGAAAATGATATATGTTGATTACTGTAGTGGGAAAATTGGCAATCTCCCTAATAAAATTAATAACCTACCGAACAATACAAATAACTAAAATGAAGCGGATGATATATTCTTCTTTATCCAACTGAATAATTTATGGTTTTAACACAGCATTAAGATCATTCTTAACTAAAAATTTCCATTTGCAGTCTATATTCTCTTTTGCCATGCTAGGATCAAGAAAACATCTAGGATACAGAAACAGAACCCATTACAAAAAATCAAGGAATCTGCCTCCATTAACCACCCCTTTTCAACGTCAACAACAATATCGTTAATATCCACACGATCTTGTCAAACAAGGTCCAGAAATTAACTCCTGCTGAATAAGTTTATCACACATGCAAGTGTTTGGGATATGCCCATAAGCTGGAAATGGATTCTTCATCTGATTCACTGTCACTGTCTGAAGAAGATGACAGTGACAAGGGATCGTCCAGTAGATATTTAACGACCTAAAATGACAAATGCAGGATGAACATAGCTAATCAGTATAAAATTAAGATGATGCAGAATAAGATAATGAAAAAGGGAAAAAGGGCTAAGGGATGAAATAAGAAACCATGACACTAAGTGATATATGGAAGTTCAATCCTTTGGATGTCATTAAAGTTCTAGCAATTTCAAACCAGGGGACATATTATCCAGCTCATAGAAGAACGTTAGAGATAGCTTTAAGTTAATCATGTACCATATGCACCTGGCAAGGGGATAGAAGCTTGATTTGCTGATTTTTGAATTTCAGACCACAGCGTTCATTAGAACATTTCAAGTTATTAAGCCATACTACTGCATTGCAGTGCCCACAGAATCCCCTATTTGATGTTAGTTTCTTCAATGAATTACCTGATACAAAGACAGAAGGCAATAGTAAGAGCAAATGTTTTGCAAATTAAAGATGACAGGTATAGAAGGCAGAAACATATGTTGGAATCCGAATTCATGGATGTGCACGTTTGTGCGCATGTGCTCAGAAAAAAGGAGAGAGATTCTTGAAAGCATATATATTCATATGTGCCATAGGAAATCTCTAAGTGCAACAAATGGCTCATTATAGCATTTTAAAATTGAAAGAGCAAAGTAAATAATTCTATATACCAGATCAAAATAATAATATTGTCAAATATCAAGACTGTTTTGTTTCAAAAGAAAGGTGACTTCACATAAGTTAGCTTAACCACTGAGTGTACACATAAGATCTAGAAAATAGCATAACACTTATACCTTACAAGAGATGGTAAATCCCATACCTATATATGCTCCTTTAAATGTTTCTCGCCAATCAACAGAGGGCTGGGAAGCCATGTTATCTTGTAGAAGTGTATTCATTTTATCTTCTATCACTCTGCCGCTCTGCTGAACTTTGGTCTTTAAACAATTATCAGAATTACTGAAATATATGGCATATTGCAACTGCCACAGGTGGTTATCACTTGCCGCTAAATTCCAAGACCTTCACATGGAGAGGCCAAAACAATCAAACTATGAAGAAAATAAACTTAATTTTTAAAGGAAAACTATAAAAGATACATGGCAATGCAATGAGGAGGTCAGCCATGCAAGGAGTCTCAATAAATGCTCTATGTAGAAAAAAAGAAAATTACCAGCAGACTTGCCCAACAGAAACTAAAGATTGCAAATCCAGAAATCTAAAAATATGTACAAGAACATCCTGGGGTAGTTGGACAGAGCCTGCAAGTATATGTTAAGAAAATGATTATGAAGGTGGATCAAGCATTTCCCTCTCCAATTTTCAATAAAGAATTACGCTCAGCTTAGAAAAAAATTCAACATCAGTGAATGGTGCATACCTTGCTCTTCCTGGCGAGCTTTACGGTGCCTCTTAAGGGCAACCTTAGCCTGTTTATATTCTGTAATGGCCAGATTCTTTTTCTGCTTTGGCAATACTGCCTCTGCACTCTGAAAAAGAAGATGCGCAGCAGAAACAGCACTGGATGTCTGCATTCTGATCATAAAATAATCATCATAAATAATATTAGCAGATTTTACTAGAAAACCCAACACAACCAAAGAATGTCATCTAGAGGGTATGTTCATAACTGGTGTCCTGCTGCTTAATTGCAATACAGCAGCAGCTAAAGTTCATCTAATGATTCCATTTCACAACACAGAAATAAATTAATATATAAGCAGCAATTAGAATTGGGGAAGGCCAAGAGGCCATCCACAATTTGTTTCATTTACAACAACTAATTAAAAAAATACAAAAAAGGTTTCTAGTATTTGATCACTTAACAAACGACAACCTAATTTCCCATGAAGTCTAAAATTGGTAAATTATGATCCTGTATTAATCTCTTTTAATCAAAATTATAAACTGGGTATCCAATTTTGACAAAATTACAACACAAGAACAAATGAACAGGCAACAAATACAAAATCGAAAAGAGGATATACATACTCGGGAAGGAGACGAAAGGCGGCGAGAGAATCTTGAAAGATGAGGGACTGAACATTCTTGGGGAGTTTGGAGTAAGCTCCTCTGAATATAAAGCTCAGCTCTTTACAAGCAATTGGGTATCTGTAGATTCTTGTAAGAGCTTCTTTTAAGCCTAGCTTTTGATATCTCTCCGTTGAATTTGACATTTTCTGAAGCTTTGTTACAACAACAAAACAATTAATGTTTCTCAGTTTGATAGAATTAGCAACAGAACAACGGCTGCCGGGGCAGGGCCAGGGCGGGGGCGCAAAGATATATGACCATCATTGTTAGCCTTTTGTACCAATTGAAAATTATTTGTGCCATATTTTAATATTTTTTATTTTTAATTAAAAAATAATTTTATTGTTTTAGTTATGCAATTTTCTATTGAATGACTTAAACAAATTTTAATCTCAAACTAATTTTTCTTTTAACATATTGGTCACAAATTTTCAAGCTATATATTCAATAAACTCTAAATTAAAGACATTAGAGTATGTTACAAGTATGAGAAAGGATTTGCGTGGAATTGCTCCGGTATGACAATCTAAAAATGTTTTATCACGTGACATAACACTAGATCTCCTTCTCCTTGTCGAATCCACTAAATTTAGATTAAATTATTAATGGATCATAAAAGCAAAGTCTCTGCTTTACCGCATGATTTTTCCTATGAACTAGTTAGAGGGGAGGGGGGGGGGGGGGGGAGAAGATTAACGCTAGAGCAAAGATTGCTATGTCTCATCATCTACTGTGAAGAAGTTTGTGACTCTATTAAGTAAAAATAAGTAATCACACACAACAAACAGTAAAGTGCAAATTTCTAGAAGAAAAAGAAAGTGTTGTACCATCAAAGATTACACAGATACTAATTTACAAATGCTATTGTATTACAATGTTCCATAAAACTAACAGAACAATCAGAACAACCCAATATTCAGATTCTGCATTTTCCAAATACCACACATTCACATAAAAATGAATACTATATCCTAAGAAGACTTGTGGCAAATGGTTCTGATGAATGGCCTAACGAACACCGAGAACCCTATTGTATACGGGCACCTCCTCTGACGCTTTGCCCTGTCTGTCTGCATTTCATGTGTGAGGATTCGATGACACAACTTTCTATTGAATGCAACATTACTGTTGTATGCCTGGACAGACTGCATGCCACATCGACGGGAACTTTGGCTTCTAAAATCAATCACTGTTTTTCATAAAAAGTAGATGAGGACAGAAGTAGCCTGCAGCATTCGACTAATCTATAGGAAATAAGTTAATTGTTCCTTCTTCCTTGAACCTCCTTCTCCATACAGATCATTCCACTGTTTTAGCTCATTCATTACTGAACCCTCAGAAGCAAAACTAGCAGCGACCTGCATTATAGTATTAGAACATTAAATATCAATCAAGTTATTGTAGGTTACAATGGAAACATAGAACAATAAATGTCTTTCTGCAACTAAAATCTGCATGCCAGAGTTCAAAATTTATCAACTAATATTGTATCAGTTCAAAATGACACAAGCTTGTCATTGCCAAACATGCAGCAAGCCATCAAAAATCTTGAGCATCTTAGTTGGAACAGTGAACATAATGTGTAGCGGAATTTGACAACATTGACTAGCACTTGTGATGCCTTCAAACCACCAATTATATCGATTTTCCAAAAAATTAAACTGCAGTTGTTAACGGTGACACTGAAGAACACAGTCCATTGCATATATCTTTGCTTTGTTTATATCTCGAGCATCGAGAGAAAGGTAAAGTACCTGATTTTTTGCCTGCCTCATATCTTCCATATTCAAAGGTCTCAAAGTAATTACTCGTTCCTCTTTAGCTTCTTCTTTTGTTTCTGAAGCATCTTCTGAGCTCTTAGCAGCTTCCTCTCTCTTTTTCTTTTCCTGTTTAAAGTTATTTAGAGAAGAAAATCAGATATTTCATCATAACAGGTATTGGATATAGCAAGAAGTGGGATAAGATCAGCAATGACTGCAAAGTAGAGGAATATTTCATGTCTTTACCATATCCTTCTTTCTCTCCTCTTGTATCAACTCTCTAACAGGTCGATATGCAGCTGTGACACACAAATTCTGTTGCAAACAGTTCATGCCTGAGCTGATTAGAGCCAGTAATGAATTTATTTCAAGAGATATTACCGTTAACATATTTAATAACAAACCTTGAGATCACTTCCACTATATCCCTCAGTCATAGCTGCAAGCTCCTTGAAGTCTAGATCTTCGACCTTCTCTTTTGCCAGAAGTGTTTTCAAAATCATTTCCCTGTTTTCGGCAGATGGCAGTCCAACCATGATTCTGCTCGACATAGAAAAGCATTGGAATAAGAAACATGAAGCTAACATTTTAATATGCCAACCACCAGTCACCGTACAACAAGGGTCACACATAAAAAGTTAGGACTTTGTAACATTTTCTAATGCACCAAACAGAGAGACAAATAAAGTTTTACCAAGAGAAATCGTTAACGCTTAAAATAGTTTCAATATGATAAATAGATGCAAATTCAGTAAAATCAATAACTTAGGGAGGTAGAATGAATATCTGCTCAACATTGATTGACGAATTCAGAAAATACATTAATCATATAATTTCCTCAGAATTTGGGATAGCAAGACAAGGGAAGATATGCTTTCAACGCCAACAAGTGCTGCTGAAGAGGATTTAATTAACTACTGCATTAATATACCTGCGTTCAAATCGCCTAATAATGGCTTCATCAAGGTCAAATGGCCTGTTGGTTGCAGCAAGAACCAGAATTCTCTCACCGTTCCTTGTCAATAACCCATCCCAGTGCGTCATGAATTCATTCTTAATCTTCCGCATAGCCTCGTGCTCCCCAACTCTGGTTCTCTGGCCAAGCATGCTGTCAACCTCATCCACAAAAATTATTGTTGGAGAGACCTTTGCTGCAAGTGTGAACAAAGCTCGAACATTCTTTTCATCCTCCCCAAACCATTTTGAAGTGATGGTGGACATTGAGACATTAATGAAACTTGCCCCAGCTTCATTTGCAATTGCCTTGGCCAACATTGTTTTGCCAGTACCAGGAGGTCCAAAAAGTAAAATACCCCGGCATGGTTTCAGAAGCCCACCTTTGAACAGGTCCGGTCTTCGAAGAGGGAGCATGACCAGCTCCTGTAGTGATTCTTTAATCTCATTCAAGGCCCCAATATCTGCAAAGGTCACTCCAATCTCATTTGCAGGGATAACCTCTGGCCTAATGCGCTTCTCAAACTCATTGTCTGGAGGAAATTCCTGCAGGCAACCATAAAAATTCCACAGTGAGACAGAGCTGAAAGAACTAAAGAGAAACAATGATAAAGATATATAGGATTTTCAACTCACAGGTGCCTTGGCTGGAGGAGGATTCTCGCTATCCTTCTTCACCACAGGAACTGATTTTTCCATCTCACTTCTGCTTTCTGATGCTGGGTTTTCCTTTGACTCTGTCTTTGCAGTAACAGCCTCCTCTCCAGTTTCCTGAAAATGACAAGAAGGGTTAGTTGCACCCGGATCACTATGCTCAAATTGTTGAATAAGGTTTCGAGAGTAAAATCAACCTTGGCACCATCAGCATTTGTCTCCATTTTCAGGCTGTCCTTCCCAAATCTTTTGCATTCCTGGAATATACTCAATCCATGGGACAAGCTGTTCAAAATCCAGAATAGTAATCAGATAAAACCCTCACCATTTGATTGGTAAAGAAGAAGAAAGAAAAAGATTATTAAGAAAGGCATATACCTCTTGGATGATATAACAAGCTTCCCATTTCGGTATTCTGGATCCTCGTTGTCCATTAAATGATGAGAAATTGCTGATACCACGATTTCTTCTATGTAATTACTAAGCACCATTGTATCTGCCTGGCAGATTGAACCCAAATCATCGCATTCAAGATCATTGGCCGCAAGTACTTCAGCAATGTGGTTTTTGTTATCTTGAAACTGGAGAACCTTCATATCCTCTTCCAGTTTAGCTTTCCAGTTAACTAGATGAGTTTCATCTTCAGGTAGTTTGACTTCAAGATTGTATGGGAATAAAATGGTGAGCCTCTCATCTACATCCCTGCAATCATCTTCTGGTTCCAACATCCTAGAGCCAAGCACCAAAACTGATCCCGAAAGTTTCTTCAACAATTTGTCCAACAAATTGTAAAACCTTTGTGATTGAAATAAAAGCTTATCAACGTCCCTGAGGTATAAAATGACAGAACTGGTTTCAGTTATTGAAACCAATACCTGTATGAAAAATAACAAGTTATTACCTATTTATTTCATATTTCGAGTCCAGAAAGAAAAGCTTATAAAAAAACTGTGCTGACTGTATAGTTGAGGCACTTTATGCATAACACATTCACTCACACATACACTCACAGACACACATATGAAGTTAAGAATAGGTATCTTCCAATCAAGATCTCCCATAAATTTAACAACATTTTATCTTTCAAGACGAGCAGTTTAGTACTTAAGATACCTTGTACAGAGACTGTAGAAAAAGTTTCTCATCGAAACACCAGCTGCTTATGCGCTTGAGTGGAGCTGAAAATAAATCAATGAAAATTATGTATTAGCCACAGTAAGTTATAGGATTTTTTGGTAACTGTATATGAAGTATGAGATACTGTGAAGAAGCTACTGCAAGCCATATATCTAGTTGAATGAAAGCCATGGTAAAAAGTAAGATTTTTTGGTAATCATATTCACTTTTTTGAAAACTAGGAGTGATGTAGGGAATGTTCCAGAAAACTTATAAGTTGCTGGTGTACATTGTAATAACAAGGTTTCTGGTGAAGATATCATGATCAAATCAAGTAAAAGTGAATTCATCGCAATGAGCATAATGTGTCTCCGACAGAAGATTGTTAACTGCCTATGAAAGTATCTTGTATTTATGAGAACAATCAGGATAACAATCAGAATTAACAGAGAGACAATGTGATGCAGTAACCTTTTAAGATTTCAGGATAGTATGAAAAGAATACAAATTACTAACCTGGACTTGGAGAAGCACCAAGGGAGGAGATGCTACTCATATCAGAGGCATTTCTACGATGTTTTGGCAGAAAACTTGAACCTTCCATACATCTGAAAAATTATGAAGCAATTAGAATCCAGTAGGCACAAATGATCCACTCAACAAATGAAGCTTAAAATCTAACTACTTGAATATCTAACTGTTAGTTCATATTCTATACCTTGATTTCAAATCAACATTACTGCTCTGCCGATGCAATGTTCCTGTGAAACAATTATTGATCAGAGCAATAATAAATGTTGAGAAAAAGAATCAACAAGAAATGAAAACAGTAAAACAAAAACAATCAAGATTATATTTGAAGTAGAAAAATCATATGGAAATCATCAAAACCTCGGATCAACAAACATCAACGAACATCAAACTTCATTCCAATAAGCAGAATTGCTAAACATATCCAACAAATAGATCAGTACTTTATTTCTACCTTTGTTTTCTTCCCTTGGAGGGAGTTTTGAGAAGGAGCCAAGCAAACCGGACATCCGCTCCAATGTCATCTCTGAGATGGACCTCTTAAAAGACTACAAAACAAAGCAACTAATCAGGAAAAAGACACACAACTTCAGGCTATCGGTTTACTTTTGTATCCAACAGAAGCATTCTGCAGTATGGAGCAAAATGGATAAGCATTCGGAATCTCAACAAAGGTAAACTATTTTCTGACTTTATGACTTATATTCATCCACTTTGTTCTAACAACATATGATGTGACAATGCAACAGTAAACACATTTCAGATTCAGAAACCTTAAAGACATAGTATTTTTATCAGTAGAAGTCAGGGAAAGCTTACAGGTTCTTTTCTGGCACAACCGTATTTGTTTTGCATCTGTAGGTAGGTAACCACAAAGAATGTAAGTACCAATCAGAGAGAATTCAAATGAATTAAAAATTATATTAAAATAATATATGCGTCTGTCAAGATGTGATAGTCACCTTTAAGGAAAAGTCATTAACATCTAACAGGAGCAACTTTGACTCAAAGAAATGTGCTAAAGCCTTGGCGAGCATTTGCTGATAAAGTTCTACAGAAAATCAATTGGCAACAAGAATATATTAAAAATGAACTGTGGACATAGATGCTTTAGTTTAACACTTCAATCAGATTCAAAAATGAATTTTGAACAAAGATTTGATGCAGACTAGACTAGCATATCATATCCCCATTATCTTACCAGCAGGTCCTGACAGCAAAATAGTTCTGCTTGCTGGTGAAAGATTCCGGGTGTGTTTGGAAATTTCAGAGTGTTTAAGGTGAACATATGCAGCACTTGTCAACAACATCCGCGTTCTCTCGCTGTCGTTGCCATCATCAGAATGAGGATATTAGTATTAGATATAACCATTAAATCTGTCTCTAATTGACGTGTTGGAGAAAGCTTGTTTGATACAAGAACTTCTTATGATTATTACATGTTAGGCTCCTTAGCTTAACAACATCACTAACTTATGACTAAAAGACAGAAAAAGTTGATGATATATCCAGTTGCATAATCCACAAATTCCGGGTTAATACCACAGTACATGCTATTACAAAAAGTATATAAGACCATAAATTCTTCCAGGGGGAAAAAGGCCATAATCTAAAATTTGTTGAGTATTTATTTATAAAAGAAAACAAGAACATCAAATATTTATCAAAATGCAGAGACAAAGTCATAATCTAATTTTATTTTATTTCATTTTTTTGGTAATTATTGAGATCACATGATCTATATAATATTCAAAAGAAAACTAAGAAATCAAACTAGCTTTTTCACAGAGATGAATTAGATCTCTTTTTTCCCAGTAAAACAGGACATGGAAAAAGTAATCTGCCAAAACAAAAAAAGTAAAAACTCTCTATTTATTAAAAGCCAGTGAACAAACTAGTAAAAGGAACAGAGGATCACAGAGATTTTAAATTGAACATTTATTTATCATCTTTGTATCTCAGGATCTTAAAATGCTCATAGAACTCCAAAACCAAACATTTAAAAGAAAAAAAAATTATCTAACACAATAAGACACAAACGAAAGGAAATTAACAAACTGCAACTCTCTTGCTTACCTAAGATAATAAGGAAACTCATCAAAGGTGGTCTTGATATCCTTGCCATCAAGCACTTGCCTCATCAGCTCCTTCTCAATCTGCTCTCCAGATACACCCTCCGTCGAGGAATAAGAGCCAGAGCTTGAACCACCTCCCCATTTACTCACACTTTGCCCTGAAGCCAATCCCAATCCCATCCCCACTCCAACTCCCACGCTCAAAGCTGACAACAATATATGCTTTTGCTCCATTTTTCTCTCCCAAAATGCTAACTTTTTCAATACCCTCTTCTCAAAATTTCAACTTTAATAATTTTTCACCTGCAAAATGCAATCTTTGAACTCTGGTCCCAACTGGGTTGTTGGTGAATGAAGAAGAAATAAATGGATTAAAAAAAAATCTGGTTTTGTCCGAATAGAACGTTGTGTCAAAGGCTTGATGACAGGTAAATGGACTTGTTGTTGGTTGCACTCGCTAATTGTTGTTATGTGGTGTCCTTCTCTTCAACTATTTATAGCAATGCTTTATGCTTATTATACTAATGGACGTTAAATGCTTGCTTGGTTGCCGGGAAAAATATATTATTATCATTTTTTTCTCTTGCTTTTTTGACTTACTGGTGACTCTCTTCCTTTTCTTCTAATTGGTCGGCTTTCTTTTCTATAACTTTTTAACTCGTTGGCAGCTTTTTGTTTTTGCGATTATTTAATTGTTATTAAATTAATTAATTATAATAAGGTTAATCTTAATCATGCAACCCCCACCCTCAACTTTGGCTGTCATCCGTTCGTTTGATCATGTTTTTATTTGAAAAAAAAAATCATAAATAGCATTTATTTCTATGTGAATGGTCGTTTGGACACCATATCTTATTTTTGCTCAAAGCTCAAACATTTTATTTTCCAAAATTAAAGGGAGACTGTGATATCTCTTATTGTTAGTGAAGATTTATTTTGTTGAGTGTTTAGAGATCTTGTGTCCTCCTAATTAAATAAATTGTTGTGATAGTGTTGGACTCAAAAAAAAATAATTACGTGAATTAAAAGAATATGTGTTCGCGGACAATATCAATTTAATATTTTATTAGGTTTAAAATGTTATAGTGAGCATTGACTTAAATTTAATTTAGGTGTCGATTTAGTTAATAGGCTAAACAAATTGTATCACAAATTATTTTTTAAACTTACATATGCATTTGAATTTTATATTTTACTTTTTGATTTTTTTTTGTACCATTACAAGAATGAAATCGAAAGTTCGGAATCCCTCTACTTATGCGAGTGGAATTTATGTCTTAAATATTTTGTGTTATTTTAAGGAATCTTATTAATTGAAATAGACCATAGACAACGACCAGATATATAAATTTGAATAACAGAGGCAAAAATAGAGAAGTCGTAGGAAAATTGAAGAAGAAACCAACCATCTCTATCAAATTAAATATGGACCGCCAATAACTATAGACACGGTGTTCCGTTTATTACTAAGCGATTTCTATGCTTTCTTTTTCAACGAAGTTATCAAAATATCAAGTTGCAAATGGTAATTAATCACATCTTGATAATAATAATGATAGTGATGAAAAATATTCAACCATGCATGGATGCACACAATTATCTACAATTTTATATTGCTCTCAATCAATTTCGTGTTCATTTTTTTTTATCAAATAATTTGTTTCCGATTCCACTAATTCTTTCGGTGATGGCTTTACAGTTTAGCACATGGACTTGAAAAGTTAAAAGTTAATATGCACGTTGTCACTTTCTCTTTGCATATGTGTAATTTCTTCCCTTGTGTTTAAGCTTAGTTACGCTAATAGGAGGCGGCTGCACAAAAAGTTTTGACACAATATTTGGTTAATTGATTATTGAATGCTTGGCTCTTAAGTTCTTGATTGGTTCATGTGGCTTCAACTTGCGCGAAAAAAACAAACGATCTTCCTTTTTCAGAGCTACCTTTTAGAATATCTGGAAACATCGACAAACTAGTTTTGATGATACCCTTATTGTCAAGGATGCATTTAACAAGTCACAATTGTAACTGTTTTTGTCAAAAAGATCTAATTCGAAGTACTGAAATGTCAAATTGCCTCCAATACAAAGCTAAAAACTGTGGGATGGATTATCTTTAAATCTTTTTAATCTCCCTGATTAGATATATTTGGACTATTATATGACCCTTCTTTACTTGTGTTTTTTTAACCCTCAAGGAACAAACTCTTTGCTCAAATTTATTTAATTTCTTGATTAGGATGAAGTGCTTAATTAATTCTCAAGTCCAAAATCATCGATTTTGTGATTTTTCGAGTCATGAATAAAAGAGAGAACAACCCATTGCCATTAGTAAAAGTAGTAAATTGGATCCCATTCTACAATACAACCATTTTTTTCCTCTAATGTTTTTTCATTTATACTTACTCTTTTATAGTTTTCATAATAAACAGTTTCCCCCCTTATTAAAAAATTTTAGTTATGAAACTCATTTCAACCATGAGATACAATATTTCTTTTTTATGTCAACATTGAAAGAATATTTAGGGAAGTTTCTATTTTTTTTTTTTTTTTTTTGAAGAACTACCATTCTTTCCTAGGTACCGTATTGATGGTTAAATTAAGTCAACAAGTGAAGGTTCTTAACTTAAGGTTAATAATTATCCTTGCAAAATAAGATAATGGATGTGATCATTGTGAGAGGAACTAAATGAAGCAATATGCTCAAAATTCTGTGAATTTACAACATCTGCTGCTATATAAAGCATTGGTCTATGTAGACTAGGACCACGAATAAATTAATCGAAAGTTTCTAATTAGCTTTTTGTATCTATATGATACATATTATTTTAATTTTCTTCTCTTGCATAATAAAAATTAGCTTTTGATGAATGATGACATGGGTTCAGTGTGAGACATTCAAATTAAGTAATTTACAAATAAAAGCAGTGAAAAAAAAAAGAAAGTAAAGTGGCATGGCGTGTAACCCACAAATCACGGTGTTGCAAAAAGATTTTGAAGGAAAGCATGAGCATGTGCTGCTGATGTGGAAAATTAAAAGAGTTAAATTTTTGATACCAAATTGGTAGATGTGTATAGAATCATAAGATAGACGCCCAAAGGATTCGGTCTCACTCATTCACTTTTTTTTTTTTTTTTTTTCCTTTGATCATCATCAATGTCAAAAAGATTCTCTTATTGTTGTCACCTTTTTGATAACTTGATAAGAGCTCTCTCCTGTCTCCACTCACATTTTCAACAACTTTTTTATCTTAATTTTTAGCTGCTGTAGATTAGGTCATTAGGGTTTTCATTTTTTCCCTTTCATACTTGCTTTTTATTTTTACATTATAAATGGGACCCCATTAAGATCTTATTTGTATTTGTAATCCCTTAGAGCTAGCACCATTATGCATGAATCCCCCACTTACCCATCAAGTTAGAGAAAAGAGGAAAGGGACAAGAATGACACTTGGGCCAATAATGTTTCTAACTTCTACTATTTAATTAGCTCTTAATTCCTTCTCGAAAAAAAAATTAGCTCTTAATTCTTTTTTTTTTAGTTAAATACCATATTATGTCATTCAACACCTGACACATTTAGGTATCGATTTTTGACCATCTTGATGCTCATGACCTAACACAATTCTTAGGTATTTCCTTTTTAAGATGTAAAATGTATTGATACGTTTTATTCATATAGAAAATTTATCATCTTCCACACATTACCGGTGGATACTAGTTGTAAATTATTTTTTATGTTCAATTTTTTTTTCTATAGAAGGATTATAAATGTGACTTTTATTAACCAATAGCATTCTACCTACGATTTTTAATGTCAGTTATTAAAACGAAATTAGGGATGTAAGTGAAAAAAATGATGACTGTATGGAAAGTTAGAAAAAAAAAAGTTGGTAAATTTCATATATATGTTGCTTAAGCGATTTAGTTGTGTGTTTGATGTGAGATGGCATGCAATTAATGCTTTTTGCATTTGAGGTGATAAGGTTGCATGTCTAGATCAATCAAATTGAACGTGCGTACATGCAAGCATGCTTTTGCTTTTTGGCAAAACACTATTCAGTTTTATTAAGAATTGTTTGGTACAACATTCTAATTGCCCAAAGTGAATTATAGTTTCTATTTCTAATCAGTCATTTCTGAATGATGTAGCAAGGAAATTTTCTCAAGGAAGGATCCTTAAGCTATCGCTTAGACCTTCAAAACTCAAGAAAAAATAATAATAATGATAATTAAAATGAAGGAAATTTTCCTAAGGAAGGATCACAAACCAGCATCAATAAAACTCTGTAAATGTAGTAATGATATAATATTGAAACATTCATTTATATAGATATGTATCCCTAGTAAACACTTAAATATTATGTATAATTACTCCTGTCAATTATATTAACCTGTTTTAGTTTAGTTAATTTGCCTTTTCCTTTCCCTTGATTACTGGGAATTTCTAATAATTGGTTTATCCCTGATCTAGAAAGCATAAAGAATTCGTGCAGCTGATCACTACTTTGTTCACACAAGACTTTTTTTTTTTTAAAACCTTTATTTTCAACTATATGTTATTTTTTATTTATTTTTGGTTTGCCACCTTTACTGATTTGCTAAGTAACTGCTGCAATTCTATTTTTTGAGCTTTCTTGCCAACAAAAGGAAAAAGAAAAAGTCTCTAGAAAGTTACTTGTAACTTTCTCAAAGGCATTCAATTAAAACCTACGAGTCCAATTAATTGACTCATAAAATAAATAAATACCAACTTACTAACTGCAGAAAGTTTGAATCTTCGACGATGTGGACATTATTTAGATCCCCACCAACAACAGCCAGTGGAGTTCAACAACGTTAAAGCTCTCTTATTGTCTTGTGTGTGTGTGACTGTGTGTGCCAACAATGGATCCTCAAATTCTGGCCGTTCATTGTACATGAATCATGATCATGACCAGTTGTAATTAATGGAAATTGTGTCTGAAGAAAGAAAATATGAAGCGAATGGATTTATTAATTAATTTTAGCACATTCTCATAAAGTGTGTGTGTGTGTATATATATATATATATATATATATGAAAGATGATGAGGACTCTCGTGTTGCTTAGAGAACAAGAATAAGGATTCTCTGCATATTTTTTCCCCCCTTATTTTACTTCTTATTGTCTTTATGAATTAATCTCGTTTAAAAAAATTCCAACATTCAATAAATTACAAGTCACTTCACCGAACAATGTAGTCAGTGGAATTTTTTGATTCCGTGGTGATTGATATGTTTTATGTTCGGCAAACGACAAAGATTTGATTACTTACTAAATTTTAATCATACACGATTATAAACACAAGCGTGACCATTTTCCATGAATGTGAAATACCAAACTTTATAGTGGCATGAGCAGGCAGTGGCTAGATCATTATATTTAGCTAATTTACAATCACACATGCAACAACTATAATGGAGCATGTTAATTTATGTGTAACTTATACGTTGTGTCGACTTTGTTTTCACTAAAAATGACAAACAGAAAAGACAATTAATGGGCCAATTTTTATTCCTGTTATTTTAAAGATATATGCCAGATCTGTGGACCACTTTTGCTCCTTCTCCCCAAAGCTCATGTATCAAAAGGAAAGAAACTTGAACAAGACTCAAACTACAGCGTCTGTGAGAATAATTTAATAAATAGAATGCAAAGTAAGGAAGGAAGCAAAGCACAACCGAAAAGCTAAAACCAGGTTGGCCAAGTTGGCCCAGCCAGCAGGATTTGCCGACTGGCGATTTTTGTTGTTAGTGCAAGAATGGTGCCAATCGACGCATCATACGTTGCAACACGGTATTTGAATTGAATCGAGTTTGAGGATTCTGAGTAGGTCAAAAGGGAAGCAACCAATGCTCATAAAAAATATACTGCGACAACGATCTAACTTTATAAAAATAGTGACCTAATTCAGTCATTTTTTCTCATTATATATCACATATGGGTCATCCAGCCACTATTGCAAAAGCTGAAAAGACCTCTCTTTCCAGAAGACTCTTGTTTTCTAAATTCAAGCAATAATGAATTATGTTAAAGCATTTGTCCGGTATTTAGATGGTAAAACAATAAAGATATTAATTAGTGTTTATAAGTATGATACATCACATTATTTTAATACTTCTCAATAAGTGGTATTTATCATCGAGTTAGACTATGATAGTTGATATAAAATGGTTTTAACCATGTCAAATCAAAGGGTCCAGTAGGTATTGTTGGATTTAGGGATGGCAATTGTACCCGCAAACCTACAAATCTGCCCAAATCCATCCGTTAAAATCCGTCCATTGTAGATAATTTTGCGGGTTGCGGACGAGTTTGGTATTATAAATTGAAACCCACACTTGAATGATGGTAGGTTTGGTATTAGCTCAATATCCTGTGCATACCCGCATGGATATCAGCTAGACCCGTAATTTTTAAAAAATATTTTTAATTTAATTTTAATTGAAAAAATATTTAAATCTAAAAAATATATAAAGAAAATAATGCAATTATGCAAAGTGCCAAGTAACCAAATTTTTTTGTATGGTCTATTTTTCTTTAACTTAATGCATGAATTATTTTATTATTATAATTTTTTTCTTCGAATTAATATTTGAAAAGTATTATTCTTTGGAAAATATTAATCTTAATCATTATTGTAGGCATCATGTTGGATAGGTGCTAATGATGGTGAATGAAACAAAAATCTTCTCTTGGAGGAGCTTGTGTTGAATGATAATTATTATTTTTAGATACTAGTTTGTGGGTTTTTTTAATGGATTTGTGTATTTTATACTTAAATTTGAGAATTTGTGTTGGATTGATGTTGAAATTTTAATTTTTCATTTACAATGGTTAAATTTAAAATTGAGTATGTTATGTCGAATTTGAGGTTATTATTGTAAATTTATATACTAAACATTTGTGATTTTAAATGTACAAACTGTAAAAAATCCGTCGGATACCATTGTAGGTTTGGTAATTGTCAAAACCCACAGGGAATGAGTTTTCTTAAAAAAATTAAAACCCCTGCGGGTTGCGAGTGGATTTAGTAATTTAAATTTTGTGCGAGTTTAGGTTTGGTAATGACAAACCCGTTGCAGGCGGTGTCCATTGCCATCCCTAGTTGGACTTATATAGTTTAGTGGTGAGTTGGCGATCATAATAATATCGAGGACGCCTGTTTAGAGATGACAATGGTGTGGAGGTAGGAATGGGGAGGGCTACCTCATTTCTCACCCTATTAAAAATTTTCACCATCATCCCCCCCACCTCATCCCCAATAAATTTAGTTGATTCTTCATTTCCACCATATTTCTCATTTACTTATTTTATAATAAGTATGGATAAATGGTTTCTGTAAATTAAAAATTAAAGATTTAAATAAAATCATTACTATATTATAAAGTATTTAAATTATTTTTAAAAAATCTTCAAAAGATTGAACCAATATCTTGAAATAATATCAAAACTTAAAAATGTTTGAAGAGAACATCACCTTGAGAGAGAAAAAATATAACAATATTTTAGGATTGAATAAGAATCATAATTTAGGGGTCTCTTTTAATTATAACCTATTTGTATTAGGTAAAAATAAAAATAAAATTTATTAAGCAACAATGTAATTAATAAAACAAAAATTATTGAACAAAACTTAAAAAATTATTCATATATAATAGGGATTGGGGTGGGGGTGGAGAGTATAAAACCAAACTTTATCCTATTAAGAATTTGAAGATTATTTTTCTTTCATTCCTTACTTCGTTCCTTAAAAATTATTTAAAATCCATCTCATTTAGAGTGAAACCTGAAGCTCTAAACCCATAAAAGATTTTATCATCCCTACACCAATTTGAACCATACGATGCCTCTTTCTTCTTCCCATCAAAATGTAGAATATGATAAAAAATTTCTCAAATGTGTCAGCAAAGGAGCCAATATTATTGGCCACCAGCAAAGGTTCCTTTTTTTTTTTTTTTAAATTATTTAAACGTTGAGTTGTCTCATATATCTTTTAGGTTAGAATATTGGAACTCCAAGACCCCAACAATGGGAATGGTCCCATCACGTTGTCCAGAAATAAAAGGGAGAAGTCCCACCCTTAAACAAATCATTTTAGTAGATTCATATACAGTTGGACGTAGTGTTGTGCACATGGAGTTATGTGCCAATAATTTACAACACATTAAATCCCCTCTAATTTATGAGAAGTCTTTTTATCAGATCTTTGATGATATAAGAAAATTGGCATTGGATTTAATCTCCTCCAATTAAAGTGCGTCGCTTTTACATCTTATGTTGTTCATTCAGTCACTGCATCTGAGCCACAACCACTTTGTAATTAATTTCTATCATATCAAATTGTGATTGTCCACAAAATTTGGCCTGTGTTTGTGGACAATAAAGCAACCGTTTTTAATACGTGTGCACTTGTAAAAGTGTGTGGTTTATGATTTATTTAATTACACTTTCTCATCCAATAAATGGCAATCACAGTCTTATACTTTGTCTAGCACAAAAATGTATGGACTTCAGATTCAAATTCTTTTAATAAAAAAAAAATTAAAAAAACTCAAATGTAGTAAGAGGCATCATATGCGGATGGCAAAAAGAGCCCGTCTGAATTTTTCTGGCTTTCACTGAAATTTAAAAATTTAGAATTGGGCTCGAGTCAAAATATCCCGACCCGACCCAACCCAAAATTAAAATAAAAAATAATTTTATTTGTATAACTTTCTTTGAGATGATTTCATATTATGTTTATTTTATTATTTATATAATTATATGATTCAAATAACTTTTATGTTTATGTTAAATTTTAATATATAAATGGGATGTTGTGTCAATTTTTTAAAAATTTAAATAATTAAATATAAAAAAAAAACTTTAAAAAATTATGAACTTTGGACTTAGATAAAAGTCCAACCCAACCTTGACCTGAATCAGGTCGGGCACATTCCATTGACATCCCTAATGTACAGTATTAGAATTTGGGCATTTCAATAAGAAAATTACAGATCCTAACCCAAAGATTTTGAGCATTTTTTTTTTTTTGGAATAGGCATTTTAACACCCTTTAAAATTCCTCATAAGTCTCCATTTTAATTGAAATTACTCAAATAACCTAATATAAATTAATTCATTTCTTGTTTTAAATAGAAATTCAATTAAAAACTTAAATAGATTATTCTTTTGACAAACTTTTTACACCACCCCCATTTCATAATTTATATTTTAACTGATTTTTTTTTAAATGAAGCTATAAGAATATAGAGTTATGAATATAGAAATTATGTAATAAAAGGAAAAAATTTAACACAAATATAATATTTTGGGATTTGCATGTATTTCAAAAGGAAATATATTTTTTAAGGTAAAATTTTATTAGAAGAGTAGAAGACTAAAGATGATTAATTTTAATATATAAATTTGTATTTTATTAATTAAACTGGGGTATTTTAAAATCGAAAGGATGTTATAAGAATTTTAGAGGTGTGTTTGAAGCTCCACTATTTGTTTTGTGGAATGCCGATAACTCAACCACTACTTTGATTTTATGACCCAAAGATTTTTATGGATTTGAGCTTGGACCATTAACACCTGTGGGCCAACAGTCCAGACTCTGGACTTATTATTATTATTTAAGTTTTGGATAACCTATGAAAGAATCAAACATGATAACATAAAGATTTCTGAGGGAGTCTACCGAAAATCTAAATTCATTTAATGATAACATAATCCGTATAACGTATGGCTCGAACATATAACACTAGTTGATTAATTTGTTTTTTATGTCATATTATGCATCCCCCAAATCTTTAAAAGAAAAAAAATTCAACTTACAGACACCCAACGAAAATAGCTATAGAAGAGCAATCTAGGCTAGTATTATATGCCACATTATCTATAATTTTGTCAGCATCGATCATCTAATTTCTAAGCAAAACTTTTTATCAATGGAGAAACACCTCACACAGCTTGTCAGAGGTAAAATATAAGCAGCATAGATGAGAAAATGGCTAAAATTATATAATTGACCCCCAAATGTTTTACTATTTACAAGAATTCCCCAATTTTAATGGACTAGGGGGAGCGTTAGCCCATTGCTGACCAGAGGCAAGTAAGAAATGCATTTTGTTGGTAGACAATGACAACGATGACATCAATGCCGCGGTGGTGTCAATATTCAAATTGAATTGTAATTATCCGGCCAATGAACGAACGAGCCTCACACATCAAAGATAAAAGTCAAGAAAATGAAATTTCATCTCAATTAAAACACTTTCTGGGGTGCGTTTAGCTGTTTCAATTTGAAGTTTAACACAACTTTTCTTTCGTTTTGTGGGCGATTCAACTGAGCACGCGGCACTAGCTAGCTAGCTAGCTGGGTTTCTAGTTCTACTATGTGATAATGTGAAAACGGAAGGCTAATGATTATATTCACTTTCACATAACCTTTTTTTTTTTTTTTTTTTTGAAATCAAAGTCAAGGTCACACTGAATAAAAGGTGAAACTTGAAAGAGAAGAATTAATGGAGAATTCAGAAAAGTGGATGGAATAATGTGGTCCTTTCATAAAGAATGGTATGCAAGTGTTGTGCAACAGTCGTTTCATTTATAAAGCTCCAGTTTTTGTGGTAGGAAAACAAAATTTTGTTTTCAGTTCACATGGTGTGCATCCGATTCGAGAAACAATTCCTATAATTATTAATGAGTTGCGTCTTACGTTTGAATGGTAAAGGAGAGTGATTAAGATTTATAAGTAGGATAAGTTACTCCACTCATTAGGTTAATATTTTATATTAAATATATAAAAATCTAAGTTTAGCTCCATAATAAATGGTATCAAAATTAAATTCTAATGAACCAAATCATATAAATACATGCATGCAACAAAAAAAGAAAAATCGCTGAGTTGTGAATTAAAACTTATAGATAAGATAGATCTCATTCTCTTCATTTAACTGTCTAATCTTTTTAATTAAATATCTAAAAATCTTATCCTCAGACCCAACAATTAAGATCACAAAGGGTAAGAATCAAACAATCACTCATTTTGTTTTAAAAATTCTTTCACATTCTTATGGTTCGCATGGCGTCCAATTCAGCAACCACTGCACATCATTAAAATCACAAAGAGCATGCATCAACACTCACTCAGTTTTGTGTGCGTATATATAGAGAGAATTTGTCAAAAATATATGGCAGGATTTTTTGACAAGCAAATTAGCACCACGAGTTGGTACTTGCTAATGCATCTTGGATTTTTGTTCGTATGCAATCAGAATAAGCATGGGAGTCAAAACCGAAAAGAAAAAGAAAAAAAGAATTATCCTTGTTATTTTTGTGGTGGGTGCAAGATTAAATGAAAAGGAAATGGATATTTTGAAGTCAAAAGTCTCAAAGAATCGAAACATTTGGAATGCATCTTGAAGAAGATGTAACACACTCCTTTCATCTGATCCTTATTATGTGTATCACTCAATCATGTACAGAAATAATCTTAAATGAGGTATAATATATTGGAAATATATACTTGAGACTCAGGGGAATAACTTATATGATAAAAACGCTTTCTATGTACACTTTTACTCATCTAATTAATTTTGTTACTAATGCTCCAAAAATCAAAATATTTATTGGCATATTATCATTTGATTATTAAAGTTTTCCCATAGTATCAATTGGCTGCAAGACTACCGATTTGAATGCTGCACTACTAAAGATTAAAATTTATAACAACCCACTACTAGTTTGTTAACTCTGTTTGTTTGACCTCAACAATAAAAAGGCCAAACAAAGTCATTTCCCATCAAAATTAATTAAAATCAAAATCAAAATCAAACTCGTCTATTATCACCTTGATTTTTAAGAGAAGATAAAAAAGAAATTTTATAAGTGCTATAGACGTACAGAAGCTGTAACCGAGCTAGCTATTGCTGGGTTACAAATTCATAGTTCTTGCAATAAGTTGATAATACAAAGAAACTTTAGTCGTGAGATGAAATAATAAGCCGTATCAATTTGAAGAACAATTAGCGGATGGTGAAAACTGAGTAGTTAAATCAATACATCCTTACTAGGCTGTGAACTTTCATGCAATATCAAATATGAAAGCCCGTTTTACATTTTATAACTCTATATCACTCGTTATAGAACATTTATAACTATGAATCAAGCGCACTAATTAAGATAGCTCATGGTGAAGCATTTGATGATAAATGTACAGGCCTAACTTATGGATAGACGGAAGACAGAATATTTTTTAATTAAAATTTGTCTTAGAAACGAATAAAAGTTACAAATCATCATCATATATGTGTGTGTGTGCATTGAATGTCGTCATCAGACTATGAATATGCACCCAATATATAGATTAAATAATTTATCGCCAATTCTTAAACAAACTTGGGTAGCCATAGGATGCATCATCATTGTCATCGATTTATATAATTTATACAATTCATTATATATTTGTACGGGTACGCTGACGGGTGATTCCATCAAAACTCAAAAGCAAAACCCTGGCAAGCAGTTAGGTCAATTTCAGGTTTTGTCACCTTCTTGTTGCTTTATTTAAACACTGTTCTTTTATTTCTTGAAACTTACGCAATGATTCCAAATTCTTCCTTTTTGTTAGTGTTTCATTTTAGGTCTTTTGTTAACACCCCATTAACCTAAAACCTCTAGCCTCACAAACTAAACAATTTCCAAAAATTAGGTTCTTGTTGCAACTCCAGTGAAGCTAAAGATACATTTACGACACCTGTCTTTACGTGGCATGTACGAGAAAGGAGAGAAAAGAGAAGGAAAGGGGGAAAAATACAGTAAAATATTTGAGAAAGAACAAATAATTTCTCAAATAATTTTAAATCTTTCCCCTTCCTCTTTCTCTTAATTATACAATAGAGTTGTCCATCAAAATTTTTATTTAGTGAGGACATTAAATGAATTGCCGGTGAGGTGGTGTTTGTGAATTTACGAATTTTCTCAACCAAGGAGATATAAATTTCGAGACATTTTGAGGTACGATAATTTCAAGTTCATTTGTTTGTTTGATCCTATAAATGCAATGTCTATATTTTATGTTTGTACGTTAAAAGAAAAAGGAAAAAAGAAAAGCAAAATCAAAACAACCGTCAGCATTGATTGGAAAACTTCATTAGGGCTTTAGGATGTAATGCTGTTGTTTCTTTTTTTTCCCCCCATTTTTTGTTCTGCTAGAAGACGAAATGTTCCATGCTAGGGCTCCAAATATTGAAAATGATTCTTACAATATTATTTGAAAACAATTTATAAAACTTTCTTTTATAGGCCATAAGAAACTTTGTTATGCACTTTCTATATGTTTCCATTAAAAATTATAACGCTTGTTGGTGTGCTGTCAGAACGCAATATTAACACGATAAAATTCAATGTGTAGGCAGAAATTAAATAAAACATAAAAAGAAAAATACTGAATCCATCAACTTGCTGTTGGGGGAAAAATCAGGTTTTTAAATTTTTATAAAACCTTTTGAAGATCGCTCTCATATAATATATAAGAATTCGTATTCTAGAAATCGTACCTTGCAAATCCGAGTTGGCTTTTTCCGCTGAAGTGATTTAGGCTCCTAGATCACGATCTGCCACCACCACTCCTGTTAGATCACGATCCGTCACCACCACGCTTGTTAGATCACGAACTGTCACCAATGATCTTCCAGGTTATGACTCAGGTTCGATCTGCACTTGACGTGTGGGCGCCTTTATCACTACCAAAGCAACTAGCACGAGAAAATCTTTCTCTCAATAATGGAGAGAAAAATCTTATTCTCTGATCTGTATAAAGTGGCTTCTTTTTTTTTCTGTTGAGAAAAATAAGCCTTATATATCTCCCTTTAGTGAAAACCCTAGGCTCCAAATAATGAAAAATCAAAACCCACGTTATTTGCTTTTTCAATAGGGGACCCACCTTGTAAAATAACATAAGGCCCCTTATACAAAAGCTAATTAAATGGAGCCTCCCACTAAATGATATATTTAGGCTTTTGACCCAAATTGCTAGTTATCTTACTTATTAGTCCAGTAGTGGTGCAATCAATTAAATGAGCTAACCCGGGGATCATTTAGGAACATACAATAGTGGCTACAATAATTAGGCATGTAATTAAACTAGCCCAATTATTTAATTCCAAATCTACTCCACTAAAAGATTGGAACTGACTTCTATAATTGTATGCTCGAATAATAATTCGTCCCAAGCCACATTGATTTCTTTACTGCACAATCATTTGTACCACATCGTTAATTAAATTGATATCTCAACTGTCCAATCAATTTAATAACATCTTATTCCTTGATCCTTACTGGTTTTCTCTAATGATCATTTTCAACATACTAAATATGTTGACACACTCTGGCCAGAGAATTCTATGATCAAGTACCGAAAACCTATCAAGAGATGTGTTGTACAAATTCTATATTGTTAATCCATAACTCCAATACTCATAATTGCTTCCACCAAGATACCGGGTAATCTTGATCACAAGGATGTGTCGTGCCCATAGGTAACTCAAATGAAATAACAATCACAATCATGAAATCATAATTAACTCAAGATTAAGATTACAATAAAATCAACGCCTATGAGATTTAATAAGTCTGACAGTTATTACAAAGTTAATTAAATCTCATATGTGATCCTGTTCAATGTAGTCGTACTACATCAATAAATTCATACATGATTAAGACAAATCATTCAATGAATTTATTACAGTCTATACCTAAATAAAGTGCCCAACTTTATTTATCAACTGCGAACTAAATTTATTTAATCATAAGATAACTTGTATTTATGTCTTCTGTGAATCCACATGGTGATCACATAAATACATATAATATGATTAAATGGACTTTAATACAAATATTAATGCAATTAAGATATTTGAATAAAATACCTCATTTATTTTATTAATCAGAAAAAATTGTTTATTACAATTAAATAAACACATATGCTTTTAAAGAGCATATTTTCCCAACACTTGCTTCCTCTCTTTTTCTTTCCCCTTTTCCTGGAAAATTCAAGGGAACACAATTATAGACATTCTCTTACTGTCCAGCTTTGATCTGGTTGGATACATAACTTTTTAAGTGTAGATATTATGTAGTAAACTTTAAGCTAACTAATAATCAAACTTAATTCCAAAATTACATTAGAATTATATAATCTTTTGGTACATAGAATCACTGATTTGATGAGCTGCAATTTGCAATATTGATATATATTCTTTTTACTTTGATGGAACATTCCCAGAAAATCTTGCAAGCTGATAACCAGGACATATATAATTTTGGTTCTAAAATTTTAGAGTCGTGCTGAACCGTCGCACTTGCTATATATATATGTTGCGTAATTAATTACTAATAAAATAAATTATACATCTAAAATTGTCTAGCTGTATGTGGGGACTGGTGCTTGTACTTATGTTTATCAAATCTTCTTCAATCAAAATTTGTCATATAATATGTTTTGACTTATCACTGGCACCCCGAAACTGACGGTGGAATATGCCCCTAATAACATTTATAATACTATATGCACTACATTTATTATAAAGAAATATAGCCACCCGCAATCTTTGCTCTAATAGACAAACTAAGCTCCTATTGTAATTGAAATGGACGTTTAGACCATTACGTTACCGTACAATGCTTATTTGGATAGAGAATTGTACCCACCCGCTCCGAATTTTGGAGGGAACCCGAAATGATCCTTATGGAAACTTTAATTTCTAGGTTTTCAGGTTTGAGTTTGAAAAATCATAATCAATTAAATTTCGATCCGAATTAGTTGGAAACGAGTTTTAAAACATTTTTGAACATGTCTAGTTTAACATACATAAAACCTAGGATCAAACTCAATTTGTACTAATTACTATGACTTTCGGAACAACTCATTAATAGGATATTTCTCTGTACAATGTAAGATTTCTACTTCGATTACAATCTAATCATCATTCTTATAACAATTAACAAAGATCAAAAATCAAAATTTACTCTAATCTTCTCTCAGCACAATACCTGCTTCAATTGACATAATTTTGATATAATAAATCTCTCTTATTTGTGCTCATGGCCGAACCTAAGAAGTGAAGGGTTTCTTCTTCTTTCTTTCTTGCCAATCTCTCTCTTGTAATGGAGATGGCATATTTTTCTTCTTGTACTAGGAGATTAAGGTTTCTGAGGTATGAAAGAAGACTAAATTACCCTTAATCTAATAAAAATGACTAAAATGCCGTGGAAGAATTGAGCGCATTACAAGAATATTCACCAAGATTTAGAATGAGTGATGCTATGTTCACTTAATTAGGATACTTAGGTTGTATTCCCGCTGATGGGGTAAATGATGTCTCATTAATAAAAATTCACTATTTGAATTAAGAATGATAAAGTTTAATAATTATCTATCACTTGAACCAATTAGATAGTGACACATTATTTACCACATGAATTAGAATACACACTAAATATTCTAACTAAGTAAATACAATATTATTGATTTGATATACTATACTATACTATAGTGCCATTGTCTTCCTATTTAAAAGGACAGAATCTATCAATAAAGGAGGTTTGGACATCCATTCTATAAGATGATAGGAGTCTAACTGTCTGCTTTTAAAATGGTAAGGTCTAGTTGTTTATTGGGACAAATCTTAAAGAGCTAGTAATAATATTGATCATGCTTATCATTATCACTTATAAGCCATGTTTGGTATACTGATATAATTCATCATTACCAAAATAGCCATGTTTCGTATAATTATAATTAGTTTTTTTTTTAATTTTTAATTTTTAAATTCGGTACGACAGGCAGACATTGAATTTCTTGGTCAATTTAAGTAGGAATTGGTGACAACAGTTTACATTTGTCTACCTGAAATATCTGAAATTTTCAATTGACATTCAAATGAAACCGATGCACGTGTTTCTTACTTTCTTTATCTATTATACAAAATGATCTTGCGTATGTATTTTCAATTATCAAATGAATATGAAGTAATTTTCTTGGCTACGGCAGGTTTGTTTCCAATAGTCACCCACTTAATTTTTAAAACCACGAACCAAAATTTGTACTGAGCCTCGTGTTTAATTTAGTTTCTTGTTAAATCGGATATTTCAGGTCTACCTCCGAACCAGAAGAAAAAAAAAATATATAATAAAATGATTATATCGTTTTCATTTGTGGTCGCCATTTTCTATGTGTGTTTTTATATCATTTCAAATTTTGACATGATAACTCTGAACTTTATTCTAATTTTTAACAGCTGTTTTTAGAAGCAAACCTAATATAAAAAATATTCAGTTTTTATTCAGATCTGTACCAACTTGTTGATTCATTATATATATATATATATATATGTGTGGTTGAATATCCGCTCGATCAAATTTACCAGTTTTGCATGCCATGCAAAAGTTTTGAGTCACTTTCAAGTTTCAAAAACAATTACAGTCTGTATTTATCAGATAAGGTGAGTGACGATCTCATCATAGTCTCGGTCTCGTTAGCTGACCTAAATTAATTAAATTTAATTTTCGGCTGCTTTGTCTTTTAAACGGTGGTGTCTTTATCAATTTAGAAATTTTTAATCCCCATTGAAAAAGGGCATTTGACGCAATTTAAATCTATATATTTATGCCTGACAGAATGTGGCCCACAATGGAAAGTATTATCTACTTCGGTTTCTTTAGGCTGTAGCTGTCTAAAGACGTGTGTTAGTTGTGCTTACTTGTTTCTTGGATCATATTAGCTCTGCCCTATAAATGGTGATCACCTTCTGAAACATTCTTCAAACTCATCGGCTTTAAAGCAGAGAGCAAAACAAAAATTGAAAAAAAAAAATTTGAAAAAAAGAATCTGTTTGTAGGTATATTAAAAGTGCTTGTGTTGAATAATAATATCAATAGAGTTGCTCTGGAGTTTAGGATTGGTGAGTTTTTGTTTCAGCAGTTGTGTTCTGTAATTTTGCGTTTTTTTGTGAAAATGGTGTGTGATTGATCCCTTCAAGAGTTTGTTTTGTTTATGGTAATCAGTTTGATTTCTTTATGGAGGGCATAGAAATGTTAGAGAGCGCTTGATTTCTGCAAATGTTAATATTAATTTTGTATCATATTAGACATTGGAACTGATTAATGCACAATGCGAATATGAACATTGATTCGTTATATCGACTTGAATTTAACTTTTGAAGTGATAACTTGTTTTCTGAGATCTAAGTGGTGCAGAGGAATCCAGATTTTTTTTTAAAAAAAATATCCAAATGATGAAAGGAGAGCATAATAGAAATGATTGTCATGTTACAGAGTTTTTGAGATGAGATAAAAGAATCGTCTTGTCTCTTGCTTACCAACATGAGATGTATTATTGATTTTTTTTTGTGGCCCTGCTTGCCTGTATTTCTTTTGAAGCAATTTAGCGGCATCTTTAATTAGAGACTGATGATGATGAATAAGCAAATTTCTCAGTAGGTTGGGTTTTATATTTAAGATATTAGCATATTAGGAGAGGTTCGTGTACCTAACTGAGCTGTTATGTCCCTGCTCAGGTGTTCTGTGTATGGTAATGGAGAACATAAAAAACATTGATTCCGAGAAACAGAAATCCTCTGAAGAAATTCCATCACTTATCAAGTTTATATCTTCAAACGAATTAGAGGGCTTCGACAGTGTTAAAGGCAATAGAAACTTGAATAATCATGGTCCAGAAAGTGTCTCGGAGCGCCTGAGTCAACCGGCTATGGTGAGCAGACCTTTCATTAGCTGTGATGCCTTCTAGAAAAAATGTCTATTATTGTTACAGGAGTATTATATTCTCCCGCATCTTTGATAGGTAACCGATATTGCTCATGGTCAAGGCCTGAGTGAAGAATCTCACCGTGGCAATCATAGGAGGGTCCTTTCTATAAGCATGCCATCCTCTCCTAGCGAAGTTGAAATGAAGAACCCGAAAAGTGTACTTTTTGATCTCAAAGGGGCTTCAGATTCTTCTGCTGCTGCGAATGAACTTCCAAGATATCCCAAATCTCATTCTCAGCCAATGCCTAAAGGGTTTGTACATGGGGAGGCAGTTCACCAACAAAGCTTCACCCACCATCCAAGCTTATCCGGATTTAAGGATAAAAGATTTGATTCTTTCAAAACATTTTCTGGGAGACTTGAGAGGCAGCTAACAAATCTTCGTGGAAAGTCAAGGGAAAGCGGACCAGAAAATAGTGCTAGCAGGAAGAAAACAGAAACGGAAACTAATGTACCTGTGGACCGATACTTTGATGCATTGCAAGGGCCTGAACTGGACACACTCAGAGTATGTGTTTATACACCCTGTATGCTTTACTTGACTTTTAGTTTGTATTATAGCTGTTCTAAACAAATTTGTTGGTCTATGACTGGTCGTATCATAACAATAACTTTTGTTTATACAGCCTTCAGAGGAGATGGTGCTTCCTAATGACAAGACTTGGCCATTTCTTCTCCGATTTTCCATCTCTTCATTTGGAATGTGTCTTGGTGTTAGCAGCCAAGCGATTTTGTGGAAAACCATAGCCACCTCTCCCTCCACAAAGTTTCTTCACATAAGACCAGAAATAAATACCGTCCTGTGGTTCATCTCTGTTGCTCTTGTTATCAGTATATCTTTGATCTACCTTATGAAAGTACTTCTCTACTTTGAAGCAGTTCGCCGTGAGTATTATCACCCAATTCGAGTCAACTTCTTCTTTGCCCCTTGGGTAGCATTACTGTTTTTAGCTCTTGGAGTGCCACCTTCAATTCATGAAAAGTTACCTGAATGGCTTTGGTATGTTCTCATGACTCCTATCTTATGTCTTGAGCTTAAGATCTATGGACAATGGATGTCTGGAGGTCAAAGGAGGCTTTCCAAAGTGGCAAATCCCTCAAACCATCTTGCAGTTGTTGGGAATTTTGTTGGGGCATTGCTTGGTGCTACAATGGGAATAAAAGAAGGACCTATACTCTTCTTTGCTATTGGCTTGGCTCACTACACAGTCCTCTTTGTGACTCTCTACCAGAGACTCCCGACAAATGAAACACTTCCAAAGGAACTTCATCCTGTATTCTTCTTGTTTGTCGCTGCACCCAGTGTTGCTTCAATGGCATGGGCGAAAATGCAAGGCTCTTTTAATTATGGATCAAGGATTGCCTACTTCATTGCTTTATTCCTTTATTTCTCACTGGTTAGTCTACTGTTACTCATATACATAAAAGCATTGATCTTTATTGCCTTCAAACAAGATTGATATCTAACCTTTGCTACCATTTCTATATTTTTGTGATATTGCAGGCAGTTCGAATCAACTTTTTCCGAGGATTCAAGTAAGATGACATGAATATTGCCTTTATAATCTCTGTTTTTTGATGACTTGCTTGTGGTTCAGTCTTTTGATGTACATTCTTTCTTTAACTTTGCAGGTTCTCGTTGGCTTGGTGGGCATATACTTTTCCGATGACTGGTGCTGCCATCGCTACAATTAGGTACTCAAATGAAGTCACCTCTGGAGTAACCCAAGCTCTTGCTGTAATCCTCTCTGTGATTTCTACACTAACAGTAACAGCTCTGCTTGTAACTACCATACTGCATGCCTTTGTGCTCCGAGACCTTTTCCCTAACGACATAGCTATTGCCATTAGTAAGAGAAAGCCTAAACATCACCATCATCATCACAACTATTTGAAGTGGTTGAATCGTAGACATGGAAGCTCAGATCATAATGATATCGAAAATTTCTTGAAATTTTCCTACCCAGAGGAAAAAGATTTAGAAGCTTGTGAAAATCCTTCCAGCACCAACGGTAAAGAGAGCTCCGACTCCACGTCATCTCCCACAACATAAGGCTAAGTTTAAAAATAATTTGCCATTTTCTGAATCTTCATCACTCAAACATGTGAGGAACGAGTCCGTCTGCAAAGTTCTGGTGACCATGCTTAGAGATGATATGAAGATTTACGCGGCGAGGATGCAGTAGTTTATAAGAGGTTTTTCATATGAGTTATAAAATATGTATCTTGATGAGTTGTAAATCAGATGGCAATCTGCTGTTTTGAGAATAAAATTTTGTTCATATTAAGTTCTTTTCCTATTTAATTATGAGAGCTTTACTTCATTAAGATACTAAATGAGCCTTTTCTCAGCAATCAGGTCACTTAAGTTAATGCAACAATCTGGACTATAAAAGAATTGACGCAAACTCACTGAATGTTGTTTATGCACTGTGCACTTCTATTGCTCTACACCTCTAACATAACCATCCGTTTGCTTCCACAACAAACTCGGCCACTTGATTAAATGTGTAATGCTAGTAGTTCTACATAAGATTTATCTGACATATTTAATATGAATTCGGTAAGCTAAGCTTGCTCTGCTCTGCTGTTGTTATTGCTCTGCGATGTGACCAAGGCCCCATTTGGGCATATAAGGACCTGAGACTTTGAGAGACATGAGACCATGGAAAGAGAAGTGTTGGTGGATGGAGCAAGAAATGGCAAAGAATCAGACATTTTGAATTTTTAAGGATTTCTTAAAGTATACTGATACAATCTCAAATAGTCAAGAAATGGCATGTAACACCTCAAATTCACCCAAAAACTCAAGAGAAATTTGGAATGAAAGCTTATAACTAATTCCAAATAAAGTTAATGTTGTCCATAAACAAAGCATGTTCTCCAAAATAATAAATAAATCAATAATCCTCCAAAATAAAAACTAGCTCTAAGCAATAATCAAAGTAGTTACAATTAATTCATCTAGAAAATGCCAAAATCTTTCAGCTAACAAATCCTCTCTGCTAGACCAAAAGCCCACATCTCTAAAATCAATCTGTAAAATGTTGGAGATGAGAGGTGAGCCGTCAACTCGGTAAGTAAATTCATGCATAAGGTCACTAATACGAAAAAGTATATAATCATTATTATGAAGTACTATAAGTCAGGAAAACAGTAATAATTTTATAATCATATGTAACTCATAATTAATTAATTCATGACGTAAAAATCATTTTCAATAAATAATCGTGTGAGAAATCTTTTCTCAATAAAACCTTTCTTTTGTTCAATTTGCTCATGCCACATAGTGTCACCTATATCCTCGGTGACCTGGTCAATAGTTCAATATGTCACCTGTACTCCCAGTGACCCAGCTAACAGTTCAATTATGGTATTTTACCCCGCAATAATCATCAATAGGTGCACACAATACAACTAGCTATTCAATAATATCAATAGTGATAACTACGAGCAATGAGCCAAAACCTTGAAAATAATTTCTAGTATTTCTATATCGATTATTCAGTAATATTTCAATAAAATGCTTATAAGACATTGAATTGGCGAAACTTTACAAATATTTTTCAGGAAAACATTTTATAGAAAAACAAGTATTTTAGAGTCATTTTTTTAAAAGTAATTTAAGAAAAACATTTTAAAATAGCCTCAAAACCATAACTTGCCAATTCATTTGAACAAGATTATTCTATTCATGAATATTTACATATATACTTATAATAAACATTATGCATGAATTCACTTACCTCGATCCAATACAATCAACAATGACAACAATGACCCCAATCACATGAGCTCACTCTTAGCCTTCCAAGATAAAATCCAAGCTTAAGACCTCCTTTAATGGCAAACGAGAGCACAATCAAAATCTTCCCCTTTTCTTATTCAAAAACATGAATTCACTCTTATATTGGCCGCTGCATTCTTTTCTTTATTAGCCTTTAGGGTTTTTGAAAAACAAAATAACGTAGAGGAGCTTTTTTATAGGCCAAGCCTTTTTAAAACCCTTACCCATTAAGGAATTTATTTCCTTTTTAAATAAGGTATTTAATAAATAAATAAATGATTTGAGATTTAAAAGAAATAAAATACAGTAAAATACCTTTGAATACATTAACCCAAAATATTATATTCTATAAAATAGATACATAATAATAATAATAGTATAATAAAAATAACGGGTGCTACATGCAAACTTTAAAAAATTTAACAGAATCAGACAACTTGATCATGCCATTTTCCAGGCCCAAGGAATCAACAAAATGGATCCATAGGTGGTGATCCACTGCAACCCACAATCTATTTGGGCCAAGGAATGACTGTTAATATCAATTCCATCAGCAACTTCCTATAATAGCTCTATACCTCTGATCCAAAAGGGAAAAATAATTCGCTATATCAAAATTGAAGTCTCTTTACACATTCTGTAAAATTCTGAATTCATGAACTTATTTCAGGACATGGGGCCTGACACCACTTGGGTCAAGAACGTGCATGCATTTGTACAATGACCTGTTTTCTGTGCAAAAATGGTTCAAGGGATGATAAAGAGTGACAAAGTAGGAGAATGTCTTAATTATCTTGCACTTATTAGGCTATTGTTATGTGGTCTGTTCATGGAAGAAGCAGCACCGAACGATGCAGTCAATACAATCAGAACTGCAAGGCTGCAAAGGCTACTTGTTTTGATGTCTTTAATACGTCTCATCTAGTTTTATCTCCTTCAAAATAACAAATACCAAACCAACTCATTGATATAGACCCTGCCTCATTAGTGCAATGAATACACTCAGTACTCAACAAATTCTTGAAACAGGGAGGAGTTATATGTATCATTCATTGTCCTAAAGAGCACAACAGTGACCTTAGCCCAAAGTCATCCGACACATGGCATACAACAAGGTCTCAGTCCGTTGGCCTGTTTGTTTCAACATGTCTGCAAGTCATTGCAAGCAAACCTGCATGTTACTTGCAGAAGGAAGTTCCAGCTCATTTTTATCAAACACCTGCGTAAAGATTTCAAATATCTATTTGATCACCTCTAGTCTTTTTTGGTGGTTTATCTATCATCTGAGGATATTATCGCGTGAGCTTACATCCTCAACCGTGCCAGCTTTCTAGCTAAACTCAATTCAATGTTTTGGTTGCATTGGCCACTGTGTCTTGTTATTAAGCTTACTACAGCGACTAAAGAATCAATAGCATCAACAAGTAGCACGTATAAGGGTTTCGGTCCCCACAAACATCATAAAGGTAGTAATCTTGATTGTGCTTCTTATGTGAAGATGAAGAAAATCCAACAAGGAAGACAAAAAGAAATAGATAAAATTAACAAAACCAATGTTGTCAAAGCTTTGGCATTTCTGCTAGCACAACTTGTCTCTGTCTCCCTATCTTACTCGTTGACATGTGACAAACTTTTCACTCTAAGCCAATTTTTTTGGCCTTAAAAACTGGACCATATAGATTATAGCTAAAACTTTCGCGTTACGATACCTGCAATTGGCTTGAAATATAGCATCATCATTGAAAGAATAGGCATGTTCAAAGGTGCATAAGACCCCATCTCATGTATTGGACCCCATGCCTTTGGTCCCCAGAAGCTTTTGGTAATATAATAAGCATGATTAGCAAGTAAGCTACTAAACTAGCAGTTTATTTCAAAAAAAAAAAGGAGGGGGGGAGGGGGGGGGGGGGGGGGGGGGTTTAAAACAACTTTTTGCTATTGGGGGGCCCAAAAGGGATGCCACAAAACCCGCCGGTAAAAAAATTGGGTACCAAAAAAAACCCCTTGTTTGATTGGGGTAAAAAAAAGCCCCCAAAGGTTTATTTGGGGCAGGGGTGGTTGGGGGGAAACCCTACCCGTAAAAACTTTCCAAAAAACAAAACCCGGAAACATGGCAAATGTCTCTCCATTTTTGGAAATGGAAAACTCAACTTTTGCCCAAAAAAAAAAAAATGCGGGTTTTTCTTTTAAAATTTTGAAATTTTTCAAGGCTTGTTTCTTTTCATTTGGCATACCAGAAAACCAAAAAAAGAATGGAGGAAAATTTGGTGGGTTTGAAAAACCCAGGTGGTACCGGTTTGGGTTTAGACCTTGCAGCCCCCCCCCCCCGGTTTAAATTTTCCTTTACATTTAAATACCTGGG
>NW_006261964.1:29495958-29707217 GCF_000493195.1 Citrus x clementina | reverse complement strand
TTTTTTTTTTTGAAATGTGTAACCTCCAAGTTAATGTCAAATGAATTTTTTTTCCCCAAAGAATTCTGTTAATTAGATATATTCGAATTAAGCTACAGTCAGTCACCCTTAGATAAATTTTTGAAAAAATAAATAATTAAAAAATCTATAAAAAGATCTAGAGATAAATCCATGAGCTAAATCAAATAACTTCAAGCAAAATGAAAAAGATGAATGCTACATGGTCGATCCTTAACAACATGCAATAATAGGAGATTAATAAATAATAATCCGTTTGCTCTCATCACCATGTGTTCTATGGATTAGAAACATACCTATGAATAAAAAAGTACAGCTGATTTCATTAAGCAAAACACTTTAAAAAACTAAGGGAGAGACATTGAGATTGTTCACATATAATTGGTAGCTTTGCTTCCAAAATGAAAAGAGACAAAGCCAAAATTGTAATATATGCATAATTATTTCTCTCTCTCTCTCTCTCTCTCTCTCAGCCTAGAGCTTCCATCGACAAATTTACATTATCTTCTCAATTAAAGAAGAGAAGCAGAAAGGACAGGCATCACAAGTTGCTGCTCATTTATCTTCTATTCACATGTGAATTTGTCATGGCTAGCTCCTTGCTTTTGTTCCATTCTCCTTTCCTCTTTTACTTTTTTGTACAGTAGCTAGCTCCAATTTATTTTCCTGGAAAGAACAAATAGTAACCAACAATATCAATACCTTATATTTCTTTTTCATTTTTTAAACAGAAAAAGGGTTGGCTAAAATCAAAATGAATCACTTACCAATAGATCTTTTACAATGAAGAACTGCCTCGTAAATGGAGCTGTCAGAATCACAAGACTTGCGCCAATTATCATCAACAGAATAAGCAACGCTTGTTCTTGGAGATGTTTCTGCTGAATATACCCAACTATTCATAACATGAACTCTTGAATTGCCGCCTTCAGCTCTAGAACTTGATCTCTTCCCTCGTATTTTTTGATACAATGGCCTAAGAAAATCCAAATACTTCTGAAATATTCGTTTAGATAATTTTCGACACCTTCTTAAAGAAGTACGATTTGTCTGCTTACTGCCTTGGACCACAAGTTTTGATCCATGTAAAGAGGAAGGCAAGGGTAGAGCTGAATCTGGAGCATCAAAAGCCTCCATCTTCATTTGGTCGACGAATAGAGGCATAACATAACCATTGGAGAAGAGTTCATCAGCATGAACAAGAGCAAGAGGTGACTGTGAAACAGGGAAATCAAATTTGAAGTCCTGAGAGTTTCTAATGAATCTCTTAGATGGTGGCAATCTTGGGTCCATTTCGATGAAAGAAGCTTCATCGCATGCATCAAGCGATGCCCTGAGAGAACTATCCAAGCTTTCTAGAGATGGTTTCAGGTTCACTAACCAACTATACGAAAAACTTTCAATGGAAAGAGGCTGAGAATGAGAAGTTTCCATGGTTACTACTATTATGTAGAAAAAAGAATAGAAGATATACACACAACACAATGAGAGAAAAGAAGATTGCTAGGTGGGTAACAAGAAAGGTCACTCCCTTATGGAACAAATCTTTGTATATTTATATACCTTAATATCCTCTCTTTGCTAACAGTTGTATATGTGGTTGTCTGGCACAAGACAATGAATTTTAATAATTGAAAAGGGAAAAGGAGAAAAGAAACAAAAATGTGAGCCCCCACAGGCACCCATAATGTAATGTTGCATCACAAGTTTACCCCACCTTTTGCTTTTAACTTCACCAACAAGAAGAATAAGACCCCTACTTCTACCTCATAAACATGATTTATACTGATCAAAAGGAATTTAAAGAAAAGAAAGAATAGGTTCATGCATATTCCTTTATTCTACTTAAGAAACCTCTAGAAACTAAGAGAATAATCCGACTTAGAGTAGTATGCTTTAGAATGTTTGTTATAAACCCATATGTTCTCACAATGTGAACTATATTACAAATTAAAAGGCAAGCAGAGGTTTAGATAAACATGAAGCAGGTTCATGCACAAACTCTATTGTTGATTCAAGTTGTCACTAGGCTAGGAATAAAGGATGTGCCATGGCTCTTTATGCTTCAGGAAACTTACGTATCATATACAAAAAATATGACTTGGCTTGGTTTGCTTTTGCCTTGTCATTATCTTTTTTATAATGTTTATTACTTTCTATTTATTCAATTTTGGGTGAGCATGACTAGTTTGAAAGGATCATGAACTCACCATTCTGATGCTTACATTCTAACTACTGGCCTCTGAACTCAACCTAGAAGTTAATACTTTAATAATTTCCACAATATTATATAGATGCTGGTAATGCACTTGATGCTGGTGTGCCACTCAAATGTTGGCCACACAGTTAGTGCTCACCAATGAGTTTTCTTCTCTTATTTATGCTATTAAGGAGTATCTCAATAAGGATTGATAGGTTTCTATCTCCCACGTATACAGAGAGGCGAACTCTGTTGCGGATTACATAGCGAACTTTACTTTTTCTTTGCCTATTGGCCTTACTTTGTATCCCAGTCCTCCGATTGGGGCTAGTTCCCTTCTTATGTATGATGCTTACGAGGTTGCTACCCCCGTCTTTTGTTCTCTAACTCTTGATTGAGCCCCAATTTATCAAAAAAAATAAAAGCCCTAAAGCTTGTACGTAAGTTTTATAATAGAGTATAACAAGCTTGTATGCAACTTTTCAAAGAGTTACATCAAACCAGCATTATACCATATGAAAATAATAATATTAACGTCAAGTTAATAGCGATTGATGAGATTAGTAAAATTCAATTTTGTGCTCTATTCTGGACAAAAATGTAATCGCACAACAATATTAACAGTCTTCGGATTTTATTACAACATCAAAACAAAGCCACAAGAAGACATCCCACATAAATTCGAAAACTCAGCACTGAACAGATAAACAGAAGATGATACACATCGTCATACGTAGCAACAATCTTGTCCTTGAATTAGTTAAAGTGAGACATCTAAAATCGAAGGAAAAGAAGGGAGAAAAGGAAAATATCACTAAGTTCTCTTGGCAAGGAGATTCTAGGCTACTACATCCACTAGGGGTCTGAGTGGTGGTGAAATGCAATCTTCTCGAGACTTAAATGCTTGAGAAAGCAATGTCGATGTCATGTAAAATAGTACTAATTATTATTTGCAGACAATCTACAAAAACAAAAATAGCAGACAGGGGTCCCAAAGCTGTCGGAGAATGAAATAGACATTGACCAAAGTTTCTGCGACAGAAGCCAATTAAAGATTGTAACTTGTAAAGAAGTGGTCCCCCTCATTGTATGCCTTTCAGGACAATAAGCAATTACTAGAGAATCTATGCATCAAAAAGCAATTAGGTTACAAAAATAATGTCTTTCATTGCATAAAGTTTAATCATGAGAAAACATAATTATTCTTTCAGTACATCAAAATAACAACTTCACGCAATAGAACTGCACAGAGTTTCCAACATGAACTTGGAACAAAAAAAAAAAAGAGAGAGAGAGAGAAGCAGGAAAAGAAAATAGTCCATAGTGAGGAAAAAAGTAAATTTACGGTGAGTTGTCTAAATCTCGTTGCATGTTGCAAAGTATACCACCCCATACCCTGCACAAAGGTCTAATGGCACATGCTGGGTTAAGGAAGTGGCCCGGATCCATAATTGTTATTGACAAATCCCTTTCTATGGGGAGTCAGGGTGAATATGCGAGTGTAAATTCACGGTACGGGGCGAAAATCTGACCTTTGATTCGAAAAGGCACCTAGATGAAGCTCTTAAAATGTTTCCACGTTACAATTTTTCTATGGTTGCGGTCTCTAAACTGTCAGTCAATAGACTAAACACAGTGGATCAGATCATGACGAGGCACTAGGCTAGATACGTGTTTTTCAACCTCAACTTAGTTTTCTTATCACAGGAGTATCCTCTAGATGACAGATAGTATATTGTTTTCAGGACAGGACAAAACCTGAAATGCTGTCATTAGAAAGGATTGGTAACACAAGGCAGGACCCCCTAGAATGTCTGTCAAGATAACTCTTGGTAATTTCTAGTTCCTAAATGTCAACACCTTTATAGCAGTTACGGGAAGGCAAAAATGAGTGATATCTGATAAGGGAAAAAAAAAAAAAACCAGAAATCTTGGATAAGAATTGAAGCCAACAGGTTTCTTGGTTGTGCAAAGACAGGCAGCCATTACCAAGCCTAGGAACAAAGTGGTAGCCTCCTCTTCATACTGGAACGTGCCAAGAAAAAGCTATGGACTCAGCAAAATTGAGCACCGGGCAGGCAAATACTTTGTCACTCTGAGGGCGAAGAGGCTGCCGTTAAAGCTATTGGTAAACACTAACAGATGTGGTTAGGAAGTTAAGCTTGATTTTATCTCAAGATTCCTGAATGAAAAGCCTACAATACCTTTATTATTTTTTGTTAAAATTATTATTCAAAACTCATATTTATCATACAAAATAAACTTTTTATTTTACAACAAGAGCTTTTTTATACACCACAATAACAAATGAAGCCTAAGGCTTAAATCTGAACCAATCTGATTGAAGGAGAAGAAATTTGAGAGACACTTGTGAAGGATTACAATATGAGTAAGATCTTTAACCATATCTGTAAAGGGACCGAACGAGGTAAAAATGGCCAACGCACGGCACGACTCATCAAACCAAGGCCCATGGGCTGGCACAGCATAGCCCACTAAGCGAACAGGTGTGCCGTGCCGCGCTCAAATTTTTTTTAGGCTTGGCGTTGCCCACGGCATGAGCCCATGTGTAAGCCATACGCAAAAAAGCATGTCAATCTTTTTTTTCACATGCTTAGCGTGCTTTTTCAAGCCCATTAATGTTAGCCTATATGGCTATAAATATTGATTTTGATGATAACAAACCACATGTATTGATTAAGCAAAGATTTATGAATTGCACTTTTATAATAAGAAAATGATGTTATAGAATCAAAGTGTTTTGGACTAAAATGAATGTATTTTAGAACCTTTGATATTGTTTTAACATTCGGATTTGGACCTAGTTGAAACTATTTAAATATTTTGGGTCATTTTATAATTTCACATAGTTTGGGTGAAATCATAATTCAAAAAGTTTTGGAATTGACAAAGTAATATTTAAAAATTCTAAAATTGGACCTATTTGCAAAGTTTCATAATGTTTTGAGCCATAATACAGTTTTATAAAGTTTTGGGGTCAAACTGTAAAATTAGAAAATATTTCACTGTAGCAGTTACTGTAGCAAGCGGCTAACCAGATCCTGACAAATAGAAATCCGGTTGTTGGGCAGTAAGCTTCTGAGCATAAGCGGCAATCTGGATTTGACAAAGCGGCATAACGGATGTTCAGAAATTCAAAATTATGGCTGTAACGGTAACATTAAATGGCTAACCGGATGTCCATAACCGGCAATCCGGTTACGACCAAAATGTGCATAACGGCTAGTTTTTGAGCTCAAACTATAAGAACTCAAATCCATCTCATTTTCAATCTCTCCAACAAGCAAAAACAAAAAGAACACGAGATATCTTGAGCCTTCAAACTTGCAAAATAAAAACATTGAATCATTTCTTATTCTTCATTTTTGAATATCTACTCATTGAGTGAGTTTCATTGTAACCTTCATTTATTTATCTCAATTGTAAGAGTTTGAGTGTGTGAGACACTTGAGTGAAGAGATTGTGAGATAATCTTTTTGTTGTAAAGGTTCATTGACACCTTGAAGTCAATTGTAATCGGTTGAAGCCTTGGAAAGGCTTGAATAGTGAAATCTTCAAGCTTGGATCGCTTGGAAGCGTGGACGTAGGCGGGGATTGCTGAACCACGTAAAAATTCGTGTGTTTATTTCTCTTCTCTCTTACTTTTTAATTATTGTGCTTTTATTGAACTTATTGCTTTCAATTTTTATTAAGACATTAGATTGCTTGTTGTGTGGATTTGCTAGGATAATTTTTTAAAATTCCAATTCACCCCCCCTCTTGGGTTGCACACTTATATTTCATTTGGTATCAGAGTGAGGTGCTCTTATTTAGACTTAACCGTCTAGAGCTAAAGATCAATGGCAACTCAAAATGATTCTACATTTAGGGAAGGACAGTCCACAACTAGACCACCTTACTTTAATGGAAATGATTGCCCATATTGAAAAATTAGGATGAGAATTTACTTGCAAGCCTTAGATTATGAGATTTGGGAAATTGTTAATGATGGTCCTTTCATGCCTTTGACTAAAAATGAAGTCGGAGAAGATATTTCAAAACCTTCACGAGATTGGAATGAATTCGAAAAGAGAAAAGCCTTTCTAAACTCCAAGGTCATGAATGCCTTATTTTGTGCACTAGATAAGAAAAAGTTTCATAAAGTATCTAGTTGCGAAAGTGCTAATGAGATTTGACACAAACTTGAGGTTGTCTATGAAGGTACAAACCAAGTGAAAGAATCTAAAATAAGTAGGTACACTCGACAATATGAATTGTTCCAAATGGAACAAAATAAAAATGTGTACTCTATGTATACTAGATTTACGGACATAGTGAACACTCTAGGTGCTATAAGGAAGATTTTTTCAAATAGCGAAAAAGTCAAGAAAATCATTAGGTCACTACCTAAGGAATGGAGACAAAAAAGGACTGCCATTGATGAAACAAAAGATTTAAATGTATTACCTATTGATGATTTAATTGGTTCTCTCATTTCATATGAAGAAGATTTGGCAGCTGAAAAAGGGCATGAGGAAAAAAAGAAAAACATTGCTCTCAAGGCTTCAAAACGTGAGAGTGATGAGGAAAGAGAAATGGATGATGAAGAGTTGGCTATGTTGGCTAGAAGATTCAGAAAATTTTACAAGAAGAATAATGAGCAGAGAAAGTTCAGAGGCTACAAGAATAAGAAGGAGAAGAAGGAGCCAATCACTTGTTATGAATGCAAGAAGCCCGGACACATACGACCGGAATGTCCCCTTCTCAACAAACTCAAGAAGAAAGCTATGGTGGCCACATGGGATGATAGCGATGAGGAAACAAGTGATGAAGATAAGCAGCAAGAAATGACAAACTTAGCTCTCATGGCCGTTGGGGAAGAATCATGTGATGAACTTGATAAGGTAAATGTTCTTTCTACACATGATAAATTACATGATACCTTTAAGGATTTGCATGATGAGCTGATGAAGATTGGTAAAAAGAATATATGTCTTAAAAAGAAGATGATAGAGCTTAAAAATGAAAATAAATCATTTAGTGCAAAGATTACATGCCTAGAATTAGAAAATAAAACATTGCATGATAGCATAACATTATTTGAGAATTCTAGCACTTCACATGAGCACTTAGAATCACACATGAATGACTTGAAAAATGAAAATGAAATGCTTAGAAAGAAGAGCAATGAATTAAATGAAATTGTGCTAAAATTCACAAATGGGCAAAAGATGTTGGACAATTTGCTAAACTTACAAAAATGTGTATTTGACAAAAAGTGGCATTGGTTATAAACCAAATTTGAAACAAAAATTTTACAAGAGCTATTTTGTGAAGAATACATCTATTAACAATCAAATTGTATGTTATTATTGTAATCAAGATGATCATATGAAAAATAGATGTGCAGTGAAGAGAAATGCATATTATGGTGTGAAATGTGTTTGGGTTCCGAAAGGAACCATTGCTAACTCTCAAGGATCCAAAAATGTTTGGGTACCTAAAACTTGAGATTTTCTCTACAGAGCTTGAAGAAGAAGAAGAATAAGTGGTACTTGGACAGCGGTTGTTCAAGACACATGACAGAGAATTATTCTTGGCTTTCAAGTTTCACTAAGATCGAAAATGGTGGAGATGTATCGTTTGGAGATAATTCAAAAGGAAAAATCATTGGGATTGGAAATGTCAGTAATGTATCCTTTACTCTCATTGAAAATGTGTGTTTGGTTGAAAACTTGAAACACAATTTGCTTAGTATTAGTCAATTATGCGATAAAAGATATAGAGTTATCTTTGATGAATCAAAATGTGTTATTGAGAATGCATGTGATGGTAAAGTCTTGTTTGTAGGAAATAGATGTGTTAATGTCTATACTATTAATATAGATTGTGCATCATTACATGATAAATGTCTCTCTGCATTGCATGATGATGGTTGGTTGTGGCACAGAAGATTAGGTCATGCAAGCATGGATTTGATTTCAAAATCGTGAAAAATGATTTAGTTAAAGATCTTCCAAAAATCAGTTTTCAAAAAGATAGAATTTGTGAAGCATGCCAATTTGGAAAACAAATCAAGACTTCCTTTAAAAGCAAGAATCATATCTCTACTTCAAAACCACTTCAATTGCTTCATATAGATTTGTTTGGACCTTTTAGATATGCTAGTTTAAGTGACAAATATTATGCATTTGTAATTGTGGATGATTATTTTAGATACACATGGGTATTGTTCTTAACTATAGGGGTGGGCACGGTTCGGTTCGGTTCGGTTCGGTTCGAAATTAAGTAGAACCGATTTAAATCGGTTATTTTATAAAAAGAACCGAATAAGAACCGAACTCAATAAGAACCGAACTCAAACGGTTCTTTTCGGATCGGTTCGGTTCGGTTCGGTTTTTTCGGTTCTTGGCCTATTGAGCTTATTTTTAATTTTTAATTTTTTAGTCCATTGGGCCTCATGAATGTAATAATTTTTTTCAACAATTAATTTATCCTAATTTTATTACAAATATTAACAATAAATACAAAGTATTCAAAACACATTTTATCACTAATATCTTACTAACTATTAATAAGATACTCCCAAAATATGAAATATTAAAATTTCAAAATACATAACCAAACTCCAATACTCCATCTATATAAACATAATCATAATGTTATAAAGAGAAATAACACATGTTTGATTTGAATAAAATCATGTTTGATTTGAATAAAATTATTAACACATGTTTGATTTGAATAAAATAAAAAAATAATTCGGTTTTTCGGTTCGGTTTTTCGGTTCAGCTAAGTGAACCGAATACCGAACCGACATTTCGGTTTTTTTTACAAACGGTATATTCGGTTTTTTTAAAAAATAAAAACCGAACCGAATTAAAAAAAACCGTCGGTTCGGTTCGGTTTTTTTAACACTACGGTTTTTTTGCCCACCCCTACTTAACTAATAAGGATGATGCCATTGATGCATTTCGAATTTTCTATAAAAAGGTTCAAAATGAAAAATGTTATTCTATTACTTGTATTAGAAGTGATCATGGTGGAGAATTTGAAAATCATGCATTTGAAAATTTTTGTAATGACTTTGGCATTGAACATCAATTTTCATCACCTAGGACTTCACAACAAAATGGAGTAGTAGAGAGAAAAAAATAGGTCTATTTAAGAAATGACTAGGACCATGTTGAATGAAAATTATTTGCCTAAGTATTTTTGGGCCGAAGCCGTCAACACTGCTTGTTATATTTTAAATAGGGTGTTGATTAGACTTAATCTTAATAAAACTCCATATGAGCTTTAGAAAGATAGAAAACCCAACATTGGCTATTTTAAAGTTTTTGGATGCAAATGTTTTGTTTTGAACACAAAAGATAATCTTGGTAAATTTGATCCAAAATCTGATGTTGGTATTTTTCTTGGTTATTCAAATTCAAGCAAAGCTTATAGAGTTTATAGCAAAAGAACTTTAGTTGTGGAAGAATCTATGCATGTTACATTTGATGAGTCTAACCCCTCCTCTACGGAGAAAGTCATTGTTGATAATGCAGAAGAAGAAGAACAAGAAGAAGCATCAAATAACAACCAAGAAGACGCACCACATGGAATTCAAGAGGAACATCATGAAGAAACAAATGTAGAGCAAAATGAAGGTACTTATCAAACACTCCCCGAAGAGTGGAGGTATATTTCCTCTCACCTTAAGGATGTAATTTTAGGAGATCCCTCACGAGGTGTTACCACTAGATCATCTCTTAGGAACACATGTAAGCATGCTGCATTTATTTCTCAAATTGAACCAAAATCCTTTGCGGATGCGGAAAATGATGAATTTTGGATTATGGCAATGCAAAATGAGTTGAATCAATTTGAGAGAAATAATGTGCGGGAGTTAGTTCATAATCCAGGACATTAATCCATTATAGGCACTAAATGGGTATTTAGAAACAAAATGGATGAATCTAGTGTGGTTGTAAGAAATAAAGCTAGATTAGTGGCTCAAGGTTACAACCAAGAAGAATGAATTGATTTTGATGAAACTTTTGCACATGTAGCAAGGTTAGAATCCATTAGGATGTTGTTAGCATATGCATGTCATAAGAATTTTATTTTATATCAAATGGATGTCAAGAGTGTTTTCTTAAATGGGTCTATTATGGAGGAAGTTTATGTGAAACAACCTCATGGTTTTGAAAATGAAAAATTTTCAGATCATGTGTATAAGTTATCCAAGGCTTTGTATGGTTTAAAACAAGCGCCTAGAGCTTGGTATGATAGGCTTAAAAACTTCTTGTTGGATAACAATTTTTCAATGGGAAAAGCGGACACAACTCTTTTTGTTAAGCATAAGAACCAAGACATATTTATTGTTTAAATTTATGTTGGTGATATTATTTTTGGTTCTACTAATGAGTTGTTGTGTAAAGATTTTTCATCATGTATGAGCCAAGAATTTGAGATGAGTATGATGGGAGAGTTGAAGTACTTCCTTGGACTTCAAATTAAACAAAACGAGGAAGGAATTTTCATAAACCAAGCCAAGTACGTGAAAGATCTACTCAAAAGATTTGGCTATGATAATGGAATGGCAAAAAGCACTCATATGAGTACTACCATCAAGCTGGACAAAGATGAAAAAGGTAAGGAAGTTGATATAAAGACATATCGAGGTATGATCGGATCCTTACTCTACTTGACTGCTAGTAGACCTGATATTATGTTTAGTGTATGCTTGTGTGCTAGATTTCAATCTTGTCCTAAGGAGTCTCACATGCTTGCTGTCAAACGCATTTTTCGATATTTGATGGCACCATTAATTTTGGCCTTTGGTATCCTAGAGGAACTCATATTGATTTAACTTGTTATTCGGATGCCGATTTTGTTGGGTATAAGGTTGATAGAAAAAGTACTAGTGGAATATGTCACTTCCTAGGACATTCTCTTGTCTCTTGGTTTAGTAAGAAACAAAACTCTCGGTTGCGCTTTCAACCACCGAGGCAGAATATATTGCCGCAGGTAGTTGTTGTGCACAAATTCTTTGGATGAAACAAACCCTTAGAGACTATGGTATTAAACTTGATCAAATACCTATCTTATGTGACAATACTAGTGTTATAAATCTTTCCAAGAATCCCATTCAACATTCTAGGACTAAGCATATAGAAATTAGACATCATTTTCTTAGAGATCATGTTAAAAAAGGAGATGTAATTAAATTTGTTTCTACTGAAAATTAACTTGCGGATATCTTTACAAACCTCTTAGCGAAGAGCATTTTATAAAGATAAGACATGAGCTTGGAATGATGAATGTTGCATCTTGATTTATGTTTTACTACATGGCTTGATATGTTTGTTATTATGTGGATCTATGCTTCATGAATTAGATAGCTTGATATGCTTGTAATTTTATGATTTTATATTTCATGCATTAAATGGCTTATTGAAAGGTTTTAAATCTCAAAATGATTTAAAATTAATCAATTTTAAAAAGCCAAAAATTAAATGGTGTGTGTAATACAAGTATAAGAGCTTGCCAAAAATCAATTAAAGCCAAATAGATTTCCAATGACTAAATCGGTTTATCACTTTCTCTTATCCGGAAAACCGCTTTCTTATTGATTTATCTCGGGACAAGTTCCGGATAACCGGATTTAGCACCCGGTAAGCCGGATTAGCTTTGGCTACTCTCGGGTCATCATTCGGATAATCGGATTTATCAATTCGGAAAACCGGATTTGCTAAGCCTCCTCACTGCCTCCAAACCGGATAACCGGTTCTTAAAACCGAAAAACCGAATTCGAGAAGCAACTTTCTGCCTCCAAACCGGACAACCGGTTAGATAAACCGGAAAGCCGGATATGGTTTTCTTGCTTTCTGCCCTATAACTGGCTAACTGGTTAGTGAAATCCGGTTAGCCGGATTCGCGTGATTACTTTGTTGGACTATAACCAGATTTCCGGTTGAAGTCAAACCGGCAAGTCGGTTATGGGTTGTAAGCTTCTGGTCACAACCGGCTAGCCGGTTAGTAAAATCCGGAAAGCCGATTTCATGAACTATTTCATCTATTCATTTTCCTCACTCATTCGGTATTCCAGTTCTCTCTCTCTCACTAAAAATCGATTGCTCCTCACTTGATTTCACTCAAAAATCCATTTTTTTCTTCCGTTTTCGCATCAATTTGAGTCTCAAAAATCATTTCCCATCACTTTATTTTCTCAAAATCATCCTTAAACTCCATTTTCAACATCCAAATCTCTAGATCCCAAATTTAACCTAGGTTTTGGGCTGATTTTCCTCTCTCTAGATTTCTCCCTCCTTAGCCGTTTTTGATCCAATTTGTTTCTCAAACTATCTTTCAATCTTCATCATCTTCATTCTCTTTGCTGTTTTTATCTTTAAATTCATCAAAATCACAATGTCAAGCTCTCGGCCGGTTCGAAGAAAAGGCAAAGAACCGGTTCAGCCAACCAACTGGTCACGGCAAGCAGGGGGCACCTCCGATCAATCCAATTTCGAGTCCACACATTTTTAAAACAAGAAACATCTAGCCAAACGTTTTTACCAACAGTTCATGACTCGTGAGGTACTCCAAACCTTTTTTGTTTTACCGGATTGGTTGAATCATTTTAGTATTAGCAATAGAACTTTATTGCAATTGTTGGAAGATGTTGGTTGGCTTAATGCACTTGTTGTTGAGGAAAATGTATATCCTGACTTGGTGAAAGTGTTTTACTCGAATATGGATTGTTTTACGGAGAAAGAGAATCGAGTAATCACCACAGTTGAAGGAGTTTTGATTGAGTTTGATGATTCGGAGTTGAACTCCATCCTAGGATCTTCCGATGATGGCCTAGAAATTTTTTCACCTAGGAAACCTCCTAACATTGATGACTATGTTTATATTGATGCTGTTAAGAATATATGTCGTCGTGTCGACCTTTCCAATGAAGATTGTACTATCCAATTTCGCAACAAATGTCTTTGTTTTCAAACTCGGATATTACTTCGTTTTATTCAGAGTATTGTCCTTTCTAGATCAGGCCATTTGGATGAGGTCTCTCATATGGATGTCGCCTTGATTGATTGTATTCTTAGACATCGTCCAGTCGACTTAGGATATACCATTGTCCGAAACATGCTCAGTATACCTAAGATGATTACTCGCTCCCTTCCTTATGGTCATTTCATTACCCGAATCCTGAAATTTTTTGATGTGCCGATTAAAGAACCGTCGTGTAGACCGTCTAAGGGTATCGGGGATGATGCTATTCTCGGCTTAGGCTTTGAGTGGAAAAATAGCACTTGGGTCAAATATACTGAGAACAAGTTTACCTTTCTTGCTCCAAGTGATGATCGGCCACTTAATGCTGTGGTTCCAGCTGATCAGCTACCCATTTTCTCATTCTCATTTCGGGGGCAGCGTAGACGCTGAGATCGTCCCGTGATTGCTTCAGCTCCCGATGTCTCTGCATCTGTTTCATCACCGCCACGGCCTCCTACCTCTGGAGATGTTACTCTTCAGCAGCTTATGGATGAGGTGCAGACACTTTCGGTGCGGCAGATTGAGTTTCAACAGCAGCAGCTTATTCATGGACAGTGCCTTCTCTTTGAGCACTTCGGCATTCTATATCCGTATCCACCTCCTTCACCTCCATCCTCACCACCTGAGTAGTTTTCTTATGCTTGTATTTGGACACACCTACATCTCATTTACTGCATTATGTTCTTTTATTTTTGACTCTATGGATAGTTATTATGCTTTTCGGTTTATGTATTTGTTTTGGATGATATGGATTTGTTTTGATTGATCATTATGGATTGTATGGATTTCCTTATGCTTATGAGTATTTTTTTAACTAATGTGCTTGAGTTGCGACTTTAATGATTAATAGAGGGAGCTTTTATTCTTTTGATGATAAAGGGGGAGAATAATTGAATATGTGTTATAAAAAGTGTTATGAAAATATGCATGTATCCAGAGGGAGTATGCATGTAAAAAGTGTTATAAAAAGTGTTATGAAAATATGCCTGTATCTAGGGGGAGTATGCATGTATGCAGGGGGAGTCTCGTTAAATAATTTTCAAATCATTTTTTTTAACTTGCATTGATTGAGGGGGAGCTTTTCATAACTAGATTAAATTTTTTATAATGTGTTTAGTCATCATCAAAAAAGGGGAGATTGTTAGCCTATATGGCTATAAATATTGATTTTGATGATAACAAACCACATGTATTGATTAAACAAAAATTTATGAATTGCGCTTTTATAATAAGAAAATAATGTTATAGAATCAAAGTGTTTTGGACTAAAATGAATGTATTTTAAAACCTTTGATATTGTTTTAAATTTCGGATTTGGACCTAGTTGAAACTATTTAAATATTTTTGGTCATTCTATAATTTCACATAGTTTGGGTGAAATCATAATTTTAGAAAGTTTTGGGATTGACAAATAATATTTAGAAATTTTGAAATTGGACCTATTTGCAAAGTTTCATAACATTTTGAGCAATAATATAGTTTTATAAAGTTTTGGGGTCAAACTATAAAATTGAAAAATATTTCACTGTAGCAGTTACTGTAGCAAGCGGCTAACCGGATCCTGACAAACGAAAATCCGGTTGTTGGGCAGTAAGCTTCTGAGCATAAGCGACAATCCAGATTTGACAAAGCGGTATACCGGATGTTCAGAAATTCAAAATTGTGGCTGTAACGGTAACATTAAACGGCTAACCGGATGTCCATAACCGGCAATCCGGTTACGATCAAAATGTGCATAACGGCTAGTTTTTGAGCTCAAACTATAAGAACTCAAATCCATCTCATTTTCAATCTCTCCAACAAGCAAAAACAAAAAGAACACGAGATATCTTGAGCCTTCAAACTTGCAAAATAAAAACATTGAATCATTTCTTGTTCTTCATTTTTGAATATCTACTCATTGAGTGAATTTCATTGTAACATTCATTTATTCATCTCAATTGTAAGAGTTTGAGTGTGTGAGACACTTGAGTGAAGAGATTGGGAGATAATCTTTTTGTTGTAAAGGTTCATTGACACCTTGAAGTCAATTGTTATCGGTTGAAGCCTTGGAAAGGCTTGGATAGTGAAATCTTCAAGTTTGGATCGCTTGGAGGCGTGGACGTAGGCGGGGATTGCCGAACCACATAAAAATTCGTGTGTTTGTTTCTCTTCTCTCTTACTATTTAATTATTGTGCTTTTATTGAACTTATTGCTTTCAATTTTTATTAAGATATTAGATTCCTTGTTGTGTGGATTCGCTAGGATAATTTTTTAAAATTCCAATTCACCCCCCCTCTTGGGTTGCACACTTATATTTCAATTAGCTCATCCACTTATAACAACAACAACAACAAAAATTTTTATTAAGGAATAATTAATATTTCACAACTATATATTTAATTTCACAATAATCAATTATAATACAACAATACATAAATTTAATTCTATAGATCATAGTAATGATTAATAAAAATTAAAATTACTATAATTGAATAACGATTACAAGAAGTCACAACTACGAAATATTAATTATAACAAGTCACAAGTCATGACTTACAACTACGAAATGCGGATTACGACTAATCACGACTACAAAAATACGAAATATTGATTGTTAAGTCCGAAATAATGTTTATTAATATTTCATATTATTAATGTCATAAAATTTTAGATTTATCATTTATAAAATCATGATATTTATAATTTTATTTATTAAAATCAAGATATTATTTATTCATTTAATAAATTATAAACATAAAACAATTAGAATTTTTTTAAACTAAGACTTAAATTAATTTTAAAAGCCTATGCTAATAAAATATATTAAAAATTTAATTTCAAAATATTTAGAAAATCATAACATTTTATATTTACTTTTCATTAAAAATTTTTACTTTAATAATACTTTAGCTCACATGCTATTGATGGTCCACGAGCCACGTGCTAACCCATCAATGAAGCGTGCTTATTATGTACTTTTTTGCGTGCTATGTTTTGGCTCATTTCTAATTGTGTTGTGCTTTTAAGGCCCACATGCTTAAAATTCTTAGCCTGGCCCAACCCACGTGCATGCCGTGTCGTGTCGCGTGCCCTACCGAAATATACTCATGCTGTGTTGTGTTGTACGAACACATGCCGTACCACGTGCTGCCCAACCTGTTGGCCATCTTTAGTATGAGGTTTGCTCTATGTGTGTCAAGGACTCCTTTCTAAAGATGATTGTGTCTGCTACAAGTGATATTATCCAAGATCCTATGAACCACAATGAGGCAACATGGGAGGGCCTCTCAACGCCTTCTTTTTTTTTTTTCCCCATTGAAGTTATTTCACAAATACCTGCCATGATAAGGAAGAGGAAGGGAACAAGCATAGTTGGAGAGATTAATACAACGGAGAGTTGTATGCTGCATTCGGGAAGGATGAATCACAGAAACATAACCTGCAAGACTAGAAAAACTCACTTTGCTTTTCTTCCAAAGAAAAATCACAAATTGTTCGACCACGTTTCCCATAAATACAAAAGTTCTGTTGTTTTTATAGATGCTTAAACACAGAACAGTTCATGCAAACATTAAATACATAATTCATGATATTGAGATGTGACATTTACATTAAACATGAAGCTAGAAGACGACTAAAATAATTTAGAAAAGAAGAACCACAATCCAAAAGAAAGTCGCTTGTTATCTAAATAATTGGGGAAACGCTTGACATGAAACCCGAGCTAATGTACCATATATAAATGATTAACACAATCAACGCCTTTATCATTGCCCACGCTTTTGACAGCCATGAAAAGATTTATGCCGTCAATTTTTCTTAAAAGCTTGAAAAGCAAGAAACAAGAGCTTACCGTTTAGAGATATGAAACTCTTATCTATCACAAACGATTTGAATAATCAAATTCTCTCCAAGTCTTCGTGCTTAGAGCTCTCAAATCTTCATCATGAAATTCCTAATTCAACTTCACCAAGTGTTGGCTGTAAGGTGAATTCAAACACATTCTCAGCAAATGACAACGTTTCCAAGTTTGTTCAAAGCTTTAAGTGACTCACGTGAGAAGCATAGCTAGTGTTTAAACTGAAACGACATTATGTGAGATCGTTTTGGTAACACTCAGTTTTAGTTAGATCACGGAGCAATCACGTGACCATCGATTGAAGCTGAGTTCGTTATAAATAGACTTGATTCACACGTGTCAAAGAGCTGTATGTTCTGGGTTGTTAAAGTTGTTAAAGGACGGGTATATATGCTGTTGACCTTCTGGATTGAAGGAGTGTGTGTAAGATATTGAGAGAAACTGGAGAAAAGGTTTACTTGTTCTTGGTTCTCAAAATCTCTGTAACAAAAATTCTTGAATCATTCAATAAAACTGACTGATGAATTCACTCGTGGATGTAAGTAGGGATGGCAAAAATTCCCACAGGGACGGGTACCTTCAGGGATTTTCCCCATTCGGGGAGGGTATGAGGATAATTTCATAACCAATTTCTTATTCGAAGAAGGGACAACGAAATTTTTTTACCCAATTTCTCATTCGGGGAGGGGACGGGGATGATGTGGAATCCCCATCCCCTACCCATTTCCCCATTTTCATTTTTTATTTTATTTTTATTTTTTGAAATTACTAGTAAATAAATTATAAAATTATAAATATTGGTAAAAATAAAAAATATCAAAATATTTATATTATTAAACTTTTAGGCTTAATTAACTAATTAAAGTCCTAAATTTTTATTTAGGACATTAAAAAAATCGGGTAAATTCTATTACCCCAAAAATTTTGTTTTAATTTTAATATTCATTAAATATTTTAAACTTAAATCTATTTTTTTATTTTTAAATGTTATAATTACCCACAACGAATCACAATTTTAATATCTAATCTAATCTAATCTAGTCTAATATAATATTTGCTCTTGATTTACTCCGACTTAATTATTGTGCTGTAAAAGGAATAGTCCACATTTATAAAGTGTCCACGCCACCATTGAAAAAGTTAATTTTGCATCTAAATTCAATTTTATTTATAACAATTTTGTATTAGACTATTAATTTATTCACGATAGTTTGTAAAAGAAGTTTATATCCCTTACATGCTGTGTTACTTACTAATTTAATGTATGTGACTTTTGTAATGGATATTAATGTAAGATATATTTCAAATTTTACTTTTATTTAAATTTTTTATTTTAATATGATTAATTCAAAATCGAAAACAAAAAATATATTAGTTATTCGGGGATCGGAAACCCTTGAGGATCCCCTGTTATTATTTGGGGAGGGGATGATGATTCTCTCAAGTAATCCTGACGGGGACGGGGACATAAGCAAAATATCGAAGATGGATACAGGGAGATTGGTCCCCTCCCCTCCCCTCCCCATTGCCATCCCTAGATGTAAGCCATTAATGGCTGAACCACGTAAATAATCTGTGCTCTGTTCTTTCTAATTGGTTTCTTTGTATTGCTTGGTTTTTGTGTTCGTGAATACTCTTTTGTATCTAGTATGAATAGGTCACTTGATTCTCTAAGTCTAATCTGATCTGTTAAAGCATCTTGATTAATCTTGGTGGAGAATCTTAGGAGGGTCTAATTTTGTAACACTAAGTTTAACCCTTTTAACCTGAAGTATAAATTACAAAAACTCTAAAATTTTTCAGGTTAATTCAGCTGCATATTAAGAATTTAATTGAAAAAAAAAGCAGTGGGCTTAATTGAAGAATATCATGATTCAACTACACTTAGCTTAATCCACTTAAGTTGCAAACGATCTTGAGCTTAAACAAATTTACGTTAGAACAAAAAAACTTTTGATGAAAACCATCACCTGTAACCCAAGAATATTCATGTTGTATCACCAAGAATTAATAACGAATTATGCGGAAGCATACTTGAATCCATAATGCAGGAATATTTATGTTGTATCACCAAGAACCAATAACGAATTATGCAGAAGTGTACTTGAATCCATAATGTGGTAATGCCGTTGTACGGTTGGCCTTCCAGATCAATACATTCTCCTAGAGAATCTTTTAATTTTCTCTGTGCTCTCTTTCTCTGATAATGAGATGTCTGAAAGAATAGAAAGATACATGTGACCTGGGGACTATAATCACTTATATAGGCAACTTTTTCATGTTGTCATTTGATATTCTTAATTTTATCCATCATATAATTAGAATACTATTAGGTCTCTATACATTAAAGACTCACACTTTATTACATACATTAAAGTCCATAATACCGAAAATTTTAATAGATCACTATTAATTAGATTTAACCTTATATAACAGTCCGCAACACATAATTATTCACATATAAACTCAATGTTGGATTAATGATCCAACAATGGTACATTAAAAAATCCAACAATTTGTTTCATTCCCCAAGGATATAAATAACAAAAATCTTTTTTTTTTTTTTCAGTTTGATTATGCTACTTATGGAGAATTTAAACGAGAATATAAAATTTAAATTCTCATTCTCTTTGACAAGAAAACGGTGCGCATTGAAATTCAAATAAGAAATAAGGAGCTTACGTGAGTTAGAGATGTAGATTATGCAGTGACACGTAAGCTCGGGTCGACGGAGTGAAAATGGAGTTTCACAGGGGTCACCCAGCGTGAACAGAGACTAAAACGCACCGTTTTAGCGATTTATGAAAAGGGGTACCGTCGATCCCAGAATGGCAGATTCCTCATGCTAACTTTTTCATAGGGATGTGAGAATGTATCGCCGCCACCATGCATGCCATCATCCATCCATCTTATGTCCGTCGTTAAAAAGTTTTACAAGTCCCACAACAAGGGAACAAGAGCTCTTTCTTTTTTTCTTTTTCTTCTTTTTTTTTTCTTTTTAATATATAAATTATTGCGCATTTCGGCTTAATTTCTTTGACTACAGGCTGTACAGATGTCAATTCTATTTGTTTACTAGCAGTTTGAAGGTTTTCTTGCCTACACGAGGGGCTTAAGGGATGAATCTTTGAAATTAATCCATCTTCGAAAGTCAAATTTTGATTTGAAACACATTTCTCTTGGAATAATGTCAAGGTAAGAAAATATGATCCATGATTAAGTTGAAATTCGGGGAGCAAAAGTAACTTTAGTACCCATTGTACATAATGTATAAGCCACGTCTACAATGTTTTATTATTTACAATATACATAAATGGGATATAAATAATTTAGCGATTGATACGACTTGGCCCATTGCTGTGAATCAGATCGAGCTCCAAGAGACAGCAATGGAAGAAACCCAGCCTACAGAAATGGAAGAAGCCCAACCCTTGAATGAAACTCAAGCTAGAGAGCAGCTCAAGACAGGACCAGCTCGCGCGAGAAAGAAACCAGGATGGCTCAAAGGCTTTGTTATTTGAAGAAAGTTCGAGAATGCTTGGGATATCAGAATAACGAATATTGTCCTGTTTCAATTATTGTTTTGCTGTTATTATCGATTTTATTATATTTAGTTAGTTAAAGGTGCGTGACTATTTCGGCTGGAAGAATATATTTGTATTGTCAAGGGACCCGTGAGGTCATTCAAGAAATATAACATTTTGTCTTTTTCTCACCTTCGTCTTCTTTCTTTTCTCTGCAACTCCCCTGTCCCATTTTTTCTTTCTTTCTTCAAATTCTCTTCCCCACCGATTGGAGCCTGCACTCGCTCAAAGAGTGTCGTATCAACTGGTGCTTTCATTGCATTTCATCTCTTTACACAAAAAAACAACAACAACAAAAAAAAGACTATCACAGAGCCAACGACTGATTCAGCGATTCTCTCTACCGTGAAGACGCTCATTGAAAATCAAACGCTTGCTATTCATCAGACCTTACAACAATATATGTCCACGGTTGATTCTCGATTTGATGAGTTACGTTCCCAAATCAATGGTTCTGTCGGAGCTTCAGTGGGTTCTTCCCGTCCAACGGTGCCGGAACCGACATCTTCGCACGTACTGTCAGGTGTTCCTGATATCTCTCATCTGTTGCGTTCTATGAAAATGGATGTCCCCAAATTTGATGGCACTGATCCGAATGGTTGGGATTTTCGCATCAACGAGTTCTTCGATTTTCATGGCACCCATGACCATTTACGCCTCTGTATTGTATCTTTTCACATGGTGGGGAAAGCAGCAGCATAGTATCAATGGATGAAGGCCAACAACTTGCTAAGCACTTGGCAGAATTTTTTAATCAATCTTAAGCAAAGATTTGGTACATCTATGTATGAAGATCATCAAGGTAACCTCTCCAAACTTACCCAAACATCGACTGTTGCTGATTTTCAATCCGCCTTTGAGGATTTGATGAACAAGGTCATGGCCATCTCCGAACCACTGCTGGTTAGTTTCTTTATCACGGGATTGAAACCCGATATCCGGCGAGAACTATTATTTGCAAGACCCACATCTTTCATGAAGGCTTTTGCTTTAGCCAAAGCTTATGAGGCATGATCAGAAGAAATCAAGACCTCCAGCCGATCTTGGACAAAATGGACACCTTCATCTACTCACACTCGCCAATCCACCATTACTGCTTCACCAAATCCTGCACATAAAACCCCAACAACAAGTCCTCTTCCGAATTTGTCAGCCACTAAACAACCACCTCAACCCCCATTATTGCCCACTCCTACCCTGCCCATTCGTAGATTAACTCCAGCAGAGTTAAGAGAGAAAAGAGAAAAAGGACTATGTTACAATTGCGACAAAAAATATCATGCCACACATCGCTGTCGTAGTAAGTTTCTGTTACTAATGGGTACCGATGATGAAGATGCTGAGCCGAGTGATGACACTTTTATTCATGAACAACCAGAAGAAGTAGTCACAGCTGACATATCCAGTTTGAATGCCTTGACTGGACAATCTAATCCACGATCTTTAAGGGTGTTGGGCATCGTTGCCAGCTCTCAGTTTCAGGTGTTAATCAACAGTGGCAGTACTCATAATTTTCTTAAGCCGCCATTGGCTGAATGACTTGGCCTTTCCATTCAAGCTATAACTCTTTTTCGAGTTTACATTGGCAATGGAGATTTTCTCACTTGTCGTTTTCTCTGCCCTAAGGTGCCTATCAATATGCAGGGGCATGAATTTCTTTTGGACTTCTTCCTTTTGCCAATCGAAGGCCCAAATGTTGTCCTTGGGATTCAATGGTTACAAAGCTTGGGAAGAATTTCTATGGATTACTCTGAGATGACGATGAAGTTTAAGTGGGAGGGACAATCTGTCATTTTACGTGGAGACCCAATTCCAAACCCAAATCTGATCTCTTTTAATCAGTTTCAGGCCTTGCTATCCAACTCCAAAATCGACAGCTTATTTAAACTTCATTATCTACCAACTGAACCACCAGCAACTCACACATCTACCAACACATTACCGGATAATGACTTAGCATTTCCAGAGTCGTTGCCTGAATCTATTACTACTCTCTTTCAAAAATTTAAAGCATTATTTGCTTCACCCACTAGTCTTCCCCCTTAACGGTTATTTGATCACAAAATACATCTTATCCCCAATTCCAAGCCAGTCAACGTTCGCTTGTATTGGTATCCTTATTTTCAGAAAACCGAAATGGAGAAATTGGTGAGAGAATTGTTAACCCAAGGCATCATAAAACCCAGCCAAAGCTCGTTTTCTTCACTGGTAATGCTAGTAAAGAAAAAAGATGGCTCATATAGATTTTGTGTGGATTACCGCGCTGTGAATGTGGTGACAGTAAAGGACAAATTTCCCATCCCCACCATTGATGAATTGTTTGACGAACTGGGTGGTGCTCGGATTTTCAGCAAACTTGATCTACGAGCCGGATATCACCAGATAAGAGTTCACAAGAGGGATACTTATAAAACAGCGTTTCGCACGCATGAAGGACACTACAAGTTTCTTGTTATGCCGTTCGGTTTGACCAACGCGCTGTCCACTTTTCAAGCAACAATGAACCAACTATTTGCTTCTTTTTTATGCAAATTTGTTATTGTCTTTTTTGATGATATATTGGTATATAGTGCATCATTGGCTGATCATGTATATCATTTGGAGCAGGTCATGAGTTGTTTATACACATCTCAATTTTATGTCAAACTCTCCAAATGTTTATTTTGTCAGGAATCAATTGATTATTTGGGCCATATAGTGTCGGCTCGAGGAGTACATGCGGATCTTCAAAAGATCACAGCCATGGTGGATTGGCCTTTACCGAAATCGGTGAAGCAACTGAGAAGGTTCTTGGGGCTGACCGGGTACTACCGACGTTTTATTCAAGGTTATGCAACTATCGCAGCTCCTCTCACTGAGTTGCTTTGTAAGGAGGCTTTTAATTGGAATCCTGCAGCTATTCAAGCTTTTCAAGCATTAAAGAAGGCCCTTGTGGAAGCTCCTGTACTTCACTTGCCGAATTTTATCTTGGAGTTCGTCATTGAGACCGATGCTTCTAATGTTGGGATCAATGCTGTGCTAATGCAAGCCAGGCATCCTCTATCTTATTTTAGCAAAAAGTTGGGTCCTCGAATGCATGCATCCTCGACATATTTGAAGGAATTATATGTTATTGTCGCTGCAGTTCAAAAATGGCGTCAATACCTCATTGGCCGATTTTTCTTTATACGCACTGACCGTAAAAGCATCAAGGAATTGTTTCAACAAGTTATTCACACACCAGAGCAGCAATTTTACATTCGCAAGTTGATGGGTTACACACCAGAGCAGCAATTTTACATTCGCAAGTTGATGGGTTATCAATTCAGAATTGATTATAAAGCTGCTGATGCTTTATCGCGAATTCATGAGGAAAATGTGACGGAAGAACCCAAACCAACAGCTCTTTGTTTGTCATTGGTAAGTCAACCTTCTAGTGAAATATTGGCAGCTTTGTACAAGGAAAATGACTCCCTTCCTGATATGAAGCAACTCCATCAGAGGTATGCAGCCGGTTCACTCACTTATGATTTCTCAGTTCAAGGAGGGTTACTGCTATTTTGACACCGGTATTATCTCAGCCCCCACTCATTATTAAAAACCATGCTACTTAAAGAATTTCATGAGACACCTATGGCAGGACATGCTAGTATTAAAAAGACATTGGTGTGTCTTTCATCTACTTTCTTTTGGCCTAAGATGAGGAAAGATGTGGAGCAACATGTAGCAGCTTGCCTTGTTTACCAGCAAATTAAATATTCAACTCAAGCGCCGGCGGGTCTGTTACAACCTTTACCTGTTCCTTCATTAGTTTGGGATGAGTTAACCATGGATTTCATTATAGGGCTGCCACTTTCGAGAGGATTTGAAATAATTCTAGTTGTTGTAGACCGTTTATCAAAGTCAGCTCACTTTGGAGCCTTGCCTTCTCAATTTACTGCTGTCAAAACAGCAAATTTATTTGCTGACATGGTTGTAAAGTTACATGGATTTCCTAGCTCTATAATTTCATATCGTGATCCTATCTTCATGAGCAACTTTTGGCAGAAATTGTTTGAATTAAGTGGGACACAGTTACGCCACAACACGGCCTATCACCCTCAAACGGATGGTCCAATCCGAAGTAGTTAATAGGGGGCTTGAGCAATATTTACGAGCCTTCACACAAGACAAGCCACAGACATGGTTTTCCTTTTTAGGCTGGGCTGAATTTTGCTACAATACAAGTTATCACAGCAGCTTGCGTATGACTCCCTTTCAAGCCCTTTATGGCCAACTTCCTCCTACAATTCCAAGTTACTCAAAGGGCTCTACTTCAATCCAAGCTTTAGAAGACATGTTAATTGAGAGGGATTCCATGCTTTGCTCATTGAAAGAGAACTTGCGACAAGCACAACACCGAATGGCTCAAAAGGCTAACTTACATCGCCGAGAAACTCAATTGCAGGTGGGTGATAAAGTGCTGGTGCGCCTTCAGCCATATCGTCAGGCATCAGTTGCTAAACGCTCATCTCACAAGCTGGCAAGGCGCTATTATGGACCATTCGCCATGGTTGAGCGCATTGGACCTGTTGCTTACAAGTTAGATTTACCCATGGATTGTCGAATTCACCCGGTGCTTCATATTTCCTTACTCAAACCTTATGTGGGAAACTCCTTCATTGACGTTTATTCACTGCCTCCGGGAAGTGTGGATAACAAGCCCCTTTCATTGCCAATTGCTATTTGTACTGAGCGAAAGATACTTCGACAAGGCAAAGAAATTCCATAAATTTTGGTGCAATGGTCTAATAGCTCACCAGAAAATTCAACTTGGGAGGACTTTGAGGAATTTCGTAAACTCTATCCTGCACTACACCTTGAGGACAAGGTATGCTTTCAAGGAATGGGGAATGAAACGACTTGGCCCATTGCTGTGAATCAGATCGAGCTCCAGGAGACAGCAAGGGAAGAAACCCAGCCTACAGAAATGGAAGAAGCCCAAGCCTTGAATGAGACTCAAGCTAAAGAGCAGCTCAAGACAGGACCAGCTCGCGCGAGAAAGAAACCAGGATGGCTCAAAGACTTTGTTATTTGAAGAAAGTTCGAGAATGCTTGGGATATCAGAATAACGAATATTGTCCTGTTTCAATTATTGTTTTGCTGTTATTATCTATTTTATTATATTTAGTTAGTTAAGGGTGCGTGACTGTTTCGGCTGGAAGAATATATTTGTATTGTCAAGGGACCCATGAGGTCATTCAAGAAATATAACATTTTGTCTTTTTCTCACCTTCGTCTTCTTTCTTTTCTCTGCAACTCCCCTGTCCCATTTTTTCTTTTTTTCTTCAAATTCTCTTCCCCACTGATTGGAGCCTGCACTCGCTCAAAGAGTGTCGTATCAGCGATCAACTTCGCTAATCATAGCATAGAAAACTAGATACATGTGACACAATTATTGAATTTATCATGAAAATAGAGTTGAAGCTGCGGACAAGGGTAGAATTAGAAATTTACATTCAAGGATAGACACAAGAAAATATTGTAAACACAAGGGGGTCAAAAATGTAACTTTCGCATAGAAATAGGCAAAATTTCAATTTATGTCCCTGACCTTTTTGAATTTTTGTCTGACGAGGGGTTGCCAAGCCCCCAGGCCAGAACCTAGTTTGGACCCTGGTTGCAAACTAATTGGACATGATAGTATCACTCACCAATCACCATAACTCGCTAGATTAATGCTTTAATGAAAATTCATGAAGCAAATAAGGAATTCTGATATTACCATACACCATCTAATTTTTTGAATTATATGATCCAACCACTTTTTGTAAGAAGAAGAAAAATGATATTTTTATAAAGATTTTTCAATAGAGGTAACGATAAATTAAATAAATGGTGTAATTATTAAAAGATTAAGTAGTGCATAGTAATTAACTAATTATCAAAATTTCCTCGGTGGCCAAACAACCTAACTGCGGGATGAGACAAAATATATACAATCCACTCTAGCTTTAAATCTGAAACGATCGGCGCATGAAAACCAAGTTGGATCTAATCATTAATTGAAATCCATATACTTCGCATCACTCTGAGCTCAATAATTGGTCACCAAGCCCAAATCTTGTCGCCACCTTTTTGGTGGGAAAAACCGAAAATCCTGAAAAATTTTCATGCAGTTCTATATATACAGTAGCGTTACGTGTCAATAAAACTTAGGGCCTTTCAGTTGGTCGGAGCAGCTTTCAGGCCGTACAGCAGCAAACACGTGCCACAGTACCCACTTGTTCTTCTCACTCCCAGCCGACCAAGTTCTGATGTAAAAATTTTTCAAAGTTTAGCTCACCCACCACTGTACACGTGTTCCGATCTTCCATTTTCGTTCCCCACGCTTTGGACTTTGGACTTTGGTACTTGAATTTCTCAATCATTATAAGAGCTGCCCATGCCAATTTAAGTAAGCTCTTTAACAAACATTATTTCACTGCATCACTTGTATGCTAGCTAGCTCTTCATGGCTATGGCTACTAATTCTATGTGTTACTACTACTTTTCATGGGTTCTGTTTCTTTCGTTCATGCTCGGGTTAATGGATTGTTGCATGGCTAGCCATATTGGCTTGGGCTCGAGGCTGTTGGCTAGCCAGGACCAAGCTTGGATTTCTGATAATGGAACATTTGCTTTTGGGTTCACTCCAATTGTGAACATTCAAGACCGCTTTCAGCTGGGAATCTGGTTCAATGAGCTTCCTGGAGATCGAACTGTTGTCTGGTCAGCTAACAGGTAACTAAATACAAAGACATTTATTAATAATTCTTCATATTTGTTCTTTATGAAACTTTGTCTTAATTATAATATTTCCATTGTATATTCACGTGTAAAAGCGCATGATCACACGTGCTCTTTAGGTAACGCGATAGATTCATAATGTTCAAATTTAGCCACATAGCATGTATGATTCTCTTCCACAGTGCTATGAAAAGAGAAATGCTACTTTTACCCAAAAGAGGAAAGGACCAAAATGCCCGCAAAGCTAAGTAAATGACTTGTAAGGGCATTTGGATCTTTTCAATATTCTGGACATTTCGATCACTGTTCAGGCAAAGTAATATTATATGATCAAAAGTTTTTTAAATATGAGAGTCTAGTTTCTCAGGTATTGGCGTCTTATAAGGTATTGATGTCTATAATACTGAAGAAAGACTCCCAAAATGTATGTGTGTAAATTTAAATAAATTAGAAAACGTATTTGAATGTACCTTTTTCTTTTTCTTTTTTGGTAATTGATGATAATGAAACTCAAGACTCCAATGTCTCTAATTGATCAATCAAACATTAATTAATTTGCACTATTGAGCTTGTATAGCTAGCTTGGCATGCAATCCTACTAGGTTACTGGTTCATGACTTAGAAAAGGCACAATACATTTTCTCATCTCTAGTCCTTAGCAGGTAAACAATATGATGTGATGACAGTAAGCCAACGCTTTGATTTTCTCTTCGTTATCATCTAAATAGAAACTTTCCAGTCACTAAAGATGCAATCCTGGAGTTGGACACAACTGGAAATCTAGTCCTCAACGATGGAGACACCACTATCTGGGCCTCAAACTCCTCTGGCGCCGGCGTTGAGCTTGCTACCATGTCAGAATCAGGAAACTTCATCCTCTACGCCCCAAACAATCAGCCAGTATGGCAAAGCTTTTTGCACCCATCTGATACTCTTCTCCCAAACCAGCCCTTATCTGTTTCTCTTGAACTAACATCTCCAAAATCTCTTCAAAATGGAGGCTATTACTCTCTCAAAATGCTGCAACAGCCAACTTCATTAAGCCTTGCCTTGACATATAACTTGCCTGGATCATATGATGCTGCTAATTCACCTAAGGCTTTTGCAAACAAATCTTACTGGTCTGGACCCGATATTTCGAATGTCACTGGGGATGTTGTTGCTGTGTTAGATGAGGCTGGAAGCTTTGGAATTGTATATGGAGAGTCATCAAATGGGGCTGTTTATGTTTACCAGAATGATGGCGATTATGATGGATTAGCTTCTGCTACAAATAAATCAACTCGGTTAACAGTTCTTCGGAGATTGATACTTGAGACTAATGGTAACTTGCGTTTGTATAGATGGGACAATGATGTTAATGGCTCGCGCCAATGGGTGCCAGAATGGGCAGCAGTATCAAACCCTTGTAACATCGCTGGAATTTGCGGCAAGGGGATATGTAATTTGGATAGAAGCAAGACTAAAGCTTCTTGTACTTGCTTGCCTGGTGATTCCAAAATTGGAAGTGATGGGCTCTGTTCAGACAATTCGTCAGTGAATGGAAAATGTGATCCTAGGCATCGAAATCAATCATCTCACGATTACAGAATTGCATCCGTGCAGCAAACAAACTACTATTTCCCTGAATATTCAGTGATAGCCAATTACAGTGACATTGCCACAGTATCCAAATGTGGTGACGCTTGTTTATCGAACTGTCAGTGTGTTGCTTCTGTTTATGGACTTGATGATGAGAAACCTTATTGTTGGGTTCTGAGGAGCTTGGATTTCGGTGGATTCGAAGACCCTAGCTCAACTCTGTTTGTGAAGTTTATGTCTAATCGGTCACTGACTCCGGGCAGCAACAGAGGATCTGGTGATTCTTCAGAAGATTCTGAGACCCGCCGTACAAAGGTTGTAGTAATTCCTATTGTTCTCAGCATGACTCTCCTTATTGGACTCCTCTGTTTGTTACTGTACTACAACGTTCATAGAAAAAGATTCTTAAAGAGGGCTGTGGAAAACTCTTTGATTGTGTGTGGTGCTCCAGTGAATTTCACTTACCGAGATTTACAGATTCGTACCAGCAACTTTGCGCAGCTACTTGGAACAGGTTAGTGTAGATTATTATTATTATTATTTTCAATACAGAGGAGATAGATACAAGGGAATCGATAACAATTAGGCACTTACAATTCACATTGTTATGTTGTTGTGCAGGAGGATTTGGAAGTGTATACAAGGGAAGCCTTGGAGATGGGACTCTTGTTGCTGTAAAGAAACTTGACAGAGTTTTGCCTCATGGGGAGAAAGAATTTGTAACAGAAGTTAACACCATTGGCTCTATGCATCACATGAACTTGGTTCGTCTATGCGGGTACTGCTCTGAAGGCTCAAACCGGTAAGCAATATTGGATTTTAATTGAATCTGGTAGAATAAACAAATGAAGAAATTTCCCACTAAGCATTGGATTTGATCTTAGAAGTTTGATCATCACAGGCTTTTAGTCTATGAGTTTATGAAGAACGGGTCTTTGGACAAATGGATCTTCCCTTCATATCACCACCGAGATAGGGTACTGGATTGGACTACTCGCTTTAATATAGCGATTGCTACAGCACAAGGGATTGCATATTTTCACGAGCAGTGCAGAAACCGGATCATACACTGTGACATCAAGCCAGAAAACATATTGTTAGATGAAAACTTCTGCCCCAAGGTATCAGATTTCGGACTGGCTAAGTTAATGGGAAGAGAGCACTCTCAAGTTGTCACCATGGTCAGAGGAACACGAGGCTATTTGGCTCCAGAATGGGTTAGCAATCGGCCTATCACTGTAAAAGCCGACGTTTACAGCTATGGAATGCTTCTTTTGGAAATTGTTGGTGGCAGACGAAACCTCGACATGTCTGGTGACGCAGAAGACTTCTTCTACCCCGGCTGGGCTTTCAAGGTACTTGAAAAGATTTTTCGCTTAATTTTTCTTAAATTTATCATTTGTTTGATACTGCTATTAATCACATAAAAGTTCAAAACTCTAGGAGATGACAAATGGGACACCACTGAAAGTCGCGGACAGGCGACTAGAAGGGGCAGTGGAAGAAGAGGAGCTGATGAGAGCTATGAAAGTTGCATTTTGGTGCATTCAAGATGAAGTCTTCATGAGGCCTTCAATGGGGGAAGTGGTGAAGATGTTGGAAGGATCAGCCGATATCAACACACCCCCAATGCCTCAAACAGTCTTGGAATTGATTGAAGAAGGCTTAGATCATGTGTACAAAGCCATGAAGAGAGACTTTAATCAATTTAGCTCCTTCACTATTAATTCTAGTACTCATCTATCATCTCATGCGACCTGCAGTTATTCCTCAATGTCACCCAGATAGCTAGTCTAGGCATTTCAATACAGTTTTTCTTTTATTCTTTCTTTTGTTGTTGTTTTTAGCTAACAAGGAATCTTTGAACCCTCAGTAAGATTATGATGAATCCACAACATGTAAAAGAATTCTCAGACCTGTTATTAACATACATCATGAAACGTAATATTATCGAATTTCTTTTTTTTTTTTTGGGTTAATTTTTATTTGATGATTTTGGACAATCATAGAGGACTAATCTAACATTTGATGTTATCATCCGATTGGAATAACTGTAACTAGTTGACTATCATATTGATTTATCAATAAGCTAGAATATTGATGGTGAAAAAGCTTCTCATTAAGAATAGTCAACACCTAACCAAACAACAATCTCCAGCTAACAACAAGAAAATCATAAAAGTCCTCTGAGTCCTGGACTTGGATGGGAAAAGAATCCGTAGAAAATTTGCTGGGAAAATATCAAGAGAAAAGAAGGCCTTGACTTTCCTTTTCCAATTATAAATTAACTTCGGCAACAATAATTCTAAATAAAAAAGAACGAACAGCATTTTGACTTCCATGTGATGGTATGTAAGGCATCATAGTCTAAATTAAAACTTGTAGAAATTTGGTTCATTTTTAGTACTGTTCATGAAAACAAATCTCAATAAGGCAAGCACTCGTTTGTTAAGTGGTGGACAGCTCTTTGTCTCATTATTAACTCGAAGTATGAGTCCTCCCATGTGCATCATAGAAATTGATTTACTTTCAAGTAGGTCAGCTCCTTCTGAGCTTAGATAACCAAACTAATTAATCTGTAAATTGTAATTTATAATTCGGAAAAGGAAAAAAAATCTAATGAACATCATTTAGTAACTAACTAGAAAATTCCATATAAATACTATATAAATAATGATCAGAACGTCTACGAGAATTATATAATCTCTTTATTGCATTTCACAGAACCTTCAATCTGTAAATTAAAATACAAACAATCTGTAAATTAAAATACAAACCCCCTTATTTAACACAAGACTTGGATTGCGCATGGAGCACGCTAGCTAGTGGATTAAAAATTAAACCTATATAATTAATCTAACACAAGATAAATTAAATTAAGGAAATCAGATGTCACTCCAAAATTTCATACGGCCGCTTAATTAATATATAAAATCAGATTACTTGCAAAGAACAGAAAGCAAATTTTGTATAATTTATACGATAACGCGTAGTGATAGCTGTTTATATACATGAACTTGTTAGGTAATCCAGCGCAACTGTGCAAGAGCAGAAAGTGGGAAAAGTAGATACCATCTATAACTTGCTGCAAAACAGATAATGGAACTCGAAGAGCTTAAAGATGCCTCAAGGGAATTAGGGCACATAAATGAAAGACAAGAAAAGAGAGTTCATTTCTATGAAACAAGAGCTCATGTATTAACAATTGGTTATATTCTTTTCCAGGGAAGTATTCTCATCTCAGTCTCACTTCAATCATCATCCAATCAATGTAAACGTTGGTGGGTGATTTTCACAGTCTCCTTATTATCTTCCTTGATCTTCTTCATGGCATTTGTTGGCGCCGTCAGGAAGTTCTATGAAACTCAGTACCATCTAGATGTGAACTACATAGAGCTGCAAATCATCAACAAGCACATGCAAGAAGCGAAACACGGTCACTCGATAAGAATTGGAGAATCATCACCACCACCATCATCATCCAATGAGCAGAAGCCATTTCATGATGACTGCTTGGAGCCTGATGCATTTGAGTTGTTTAAGCGAAAAGTTCATATTACGGTAACCCTATTGGTTTTGATTGTTTTTAGTGCGGTTACGTTGTACGCATGTCGTTCGTTTCTTTGTAATGGTGGCTCGGAGGTTTGATTTCCCCGTCTTTGTCACCTTGAAGATGAGGGATCCATGTGGCTTCATTTCTCTTGTGGGCTTTAGTCCTGCAAGTTCAAGAACTTACTCATATCTCGTTATAAAACAAAATTGAGGGACTCTTTGGTACCACCGGTGTATAGCACGCTCCCTCTCTGCTAACTTTTTGCCACGTGTGTATGAAGTTAAAATATACACATGACAAGCAGTTAATAGAGAGGGAGCTATGAGCACTCTAGATTTTTCTTTTCTTTTCTTTTTCTCAAAGAAAATCTGGATTAAGATCGATTATCTGTTTTTTACAATTTTTGAGTTATACCACTCCTACTTGTTACATGTTTGATGAAAATTTTAATAAAAAAAAGCATCATTTCGTAGATGAAGTAAGTTTTAAGTATCATTTTATGGATGAAGTCAATTTTAAGTATCATTTCGTGGATAAAATAAGTTTTTCTATAATATTATAACATTAATGAATAACGGAATTTAAAATTGTACGTGGTAAGTGTTAAAGTTTAAAAACTATTAGGGGAAAATGTCATTCTCTCTGAGTGTTATGTAATATGAAATATTCCAATAAACATGTATATCAGTCAAAGTTTTATATACCAGCTAATCTTTATAGTAATCAATTAACATTAGTGAGAAGATGAAACTTTCAATTAATTTTCGCTTATAGATCTCAATAAATATTAGCGATTGAGGAAGACTTAGGTGGAACCGACATGCTATGTCTCTAGTACATTTATCCAGTAAAAATTTAACACATATACATGTATCATAATAATGAAAGAAAATTTCTTTTCAAATGTGACAAGAATTTATTGGATGTTTCCCTTGAGATAGTCTCTTGTAGGTTTTCCCTTAAGTGATCACAGTAATATTATTGAACTACATAAAATTTATTTTTCTACATATTTTTTCGATATTCATTAATCAAAGCAGCAGATAATTAAATAATCTCAACCCTGATCTTACTTTGATTTGAAATATATTGAGGTATGAGTAAATAAATACTTGGATTAGCTTGATCTTATTAATATTAGCTCACAGTTATATAGTGTTAAATAAAAATTTCAGCCGAGCAGCTGGCTGCAGACGTCAGTCCAGGAATTATAAATTTATAATGCATTGCATTATTATTTTCTTAATTTCTTCTGTAAGCATGAATATTGTAAATTTGCGATAGTTGACCTTGTTGCATGATATTGTAATTTATATGATGAATCGATCATCAGATGATCTGTATCAAATAATTAAAATCGAAGTTTGTTTATTTAATTTTTACGGTGTTAATTATTCGTTGAAGTGTGATTGTCTCGTTGTTAATATCAAACTTTGCATACTTATCGTGCACGTCATGCATATTATGGGCCCACCACTTGAAACTCTACACTTTTCTCCATCTCTTTCATACGGCGTGATCAAGGGCAGAACCAGAACGAGATGTTCTGAGGAGGCCGGGCCACGCAGTTACCGGCATCAGAAAAATGTAAGGGATGAAAATGAAAATATACTAAATTACATTATAGTACTTATTGTTGGCCCCATCAGTTTTATTGATTTTATGTTACAACCAGCTTAAATTTACAAGTAATTCGTTTTGGCCCCTCAAACTAAAAGCATAGCTCCGCCCAAAGGTTTGATTAATTAATTATTAAATTTGACTACTAGTATATCTCTAACTTACAAACTACAAATTTGAACTATGATCAACTTTCTATGTCAAGGTAGAACTTATTTATGCTAGCATAAAACATTAATCACAATTCAAACTTCGTAAGGACCGTAAGTTACAAAAAAAAAATCAGTTAATATATATATGTATGAAAAAAAAGAGATATTTATTATTAATAAGAAAAAAATCTTGATATTTCTTACATATTAAAACTATATATTGGACAAAATTTAAAATTTTAGGTCTTATTTTTACTAATAAAAATTAAAATTGAAGACAACTTATATTTTTAGCTAACGTTTAATCTCCCTAACATATTTTTATATCATAAACACGGATTGTGGGCAAAATTATTTCTAAAGGAATGCGTTCTTTATTTCTTTCTATTAACTATTAAGCACATTATGCATGTTAAGCAATAGGCAGAAGGTGCCTGACAAAAATATTAAACTCGTGTGGTTTAGTCATTAATGCATTCTGCGCAGCTAGTTGAATACGATTACTGGCTCTGGTTGGGACCTATTTGATATGACAGTCTATTTATATTCTTATATGAGAAAACGTAAAACTATAGCCATCCAAATGTTATTGACCGTAAAAGAAAAAATGAGTCTCATGACGTGGCATGATGCTATTGGGACTGAGAATTGAGTTCGAGCACTGTTCTAACAGCGGAGTGAGTGCAATTTCACTCAAAAATTGTCGTAGAAGAGGATTTAAGCGCCAAGTTCGTAAATCATTGACGAAATTGTCCTACCGAAAATCCCTAATCGGAAGAAATCGATTCAATCCGTTTCCTCACAGCAATTTCAGTCCGTACGGCTCAGTAATTTACAGTTCCCCTCCATTTCTATACGGTACGCATCGCGCTCTTTCTTTTCGCATACTCTTTGTATCAAAAAATAATTTCAAATTCAGTTACTTTATTTTGATATTATTTGCTTAAATATAAGGTGATTTTAAATTTTTTATGCTTAATTTGTTGCAATGATAATTTACATTTGAGTGCTAGATTCAGTAATTTTGTGATACTTTAAGGATTATCAGGGATAAAGATTAGTGATTTTTATATTCGGTCCGTGAATGAACTTCAATGCATTGATTATGCAACTCTTTGTACAGGGTGTTGCAGCAAATGTGAAGAGATGTTTTTCAGTGAACGGGTCTACAGGGTGTTGCAGCAAATGTGAAGAGATGTCTTTTAGTGAACAGGTCTAGTATGATAAGATGGAGAACATGCAATATGCTGAGGAGCTGGTGAGGGAATTTCTTGTGTTTAGAGGGTTTACGAATACTTTGCAAGCTTTTGAGAAGGAATTAAGCACGGATATAGGTAAAGGATTTCAAGTGGATAAGATATTAAACTTAATCTTCTCGGTGTATATTACCAACTTTCAAGCTGAAAAATTGGTTGGTCTGCTGAGTTTCTTCAAGCAGTGCGTTTCATCATCTGAGACCGTACTCACTGCTACTCTTGCAAAACTAGAGATCTCGATTCTCCGCTACTATATAGTTCATGCCTTACAATCAGGAAGAAAAGACAAAGTTGTAGAGTTTTTTGGAACAAATGGAAATGATCTGTTGCTGAGGGGTCAAGACTGGACTTCATGGTTTGGTGGGTTTGTCTCTTATTCTTTTATTTATTTGTTTGTTTATTTTTATGAAGTAAAATATAGTCCATGTTAAATAATGGGCACGCAATGCAGCCATTCCTTACTTGAAGAATCCAAGTTTGGATCCCCAATTTCGCATATATTTTACGAAAGAATGGTTCGAAGCTTTGCGACTTTCTGTGAGGAACTTTTTTAGTGAGATCTTCAATGGAACTCATATCCTTTTGACTGCAAGTTTGATGCTTTATTTCTATCCCCCTCCTTAAGTTGCAGATGCAACCACAATTTCTTTTATCAGAGGATTTACATTTTCTCTTGGGCACATTTATTGAATGAGAAACTTACTTGCTCTTTAACATTAAAATTGTCCTAGATATTATGATTTTCACAAATAGCATCTCTTTTATTGTCATAAATTTGCCATCAATTTGGTGTATGAACATGGTTTTAACAAAATTGAGGTCATTTATTCATAATTACCACGTTCCACTATTTTTCCATGTTACCAAGCTAGTTCCTAATTTCTCTCCTATATTTTTTTCCACTAAGCTGTGATACGGTAGGCATTTTGTGGTTTTTATACCCCTTGCAAATAAGTTTATTGTTTACTGATTGGAGTTTGAAGTATTTGTCCTTAACCAAAATCAAGTCTCCCTGCCCTCTTGAAGATCAGTTCAGAGAAGAACACTGTTAAGCATCTCAAAAAAGACATCAAGCAGCTTAATATGAAGCTGTCACAACTTCAGGCCTTATTGGAGGAAAAAGAGGCTCAGTTAAGCCGGTTGAAGAAGTAAGAGCTTTATTTATTGTTTCTGCTGGGACTTTAATGTGTTACTTCCCTACGTTGTTTCTATGAAAGCTGGTGATATTTTGGCCCTTTATGATTCCAGTAATTCTGAGACAATAAAATATGCAAACATTGGGCAAACTAAGAACTCAACTTTGGCAAGTGGAGTAAATGAAGAAAGTCTTCTTCTATCTACAAACAGTTCAGAAGCTTGTGCTACTACTGCCACGCATATGGGTTCAGCAGAGATGGGTCAGACATGGGCCAGCTCTCGACCTGCATTGTCAAGGTTTGCTACAAACATGTCTGGAAATGATTCAATTTCTCCTTCAAAGCTTGAGTTTGAAGATGTTGGAGCTGGTGATATCATTCAAATGTTCAATGACGGTCTTTATACTGGTGTGTATACTTTTTGCATCGTTTAGAATCCTTTGTCAATTGAGGATAAAAAATGTTATTTTAGCATCATATTTCTGCCTTACTAAAGAAATTATATGATTCAAATAGTGGGTTCAGTAATAGGCTACCTAGACTTGATATGAAATAAGTGATAGCCTATGATTCAAGCATGAAGCTCTGAGGTGTGGTAATTTTTATATTTAGAGGCTGGTTTTAGTAGCTTTGAGCATCAAAGTATGGAAGCCATGCATTGCCATTGAACTGAAGTTACTGAGAGAACAATTGTTTTTGTTTATGCTATACTGAAATAATTTATGTCCAACGGACTCAAATTTTTGTTTCCTTTCTTTAATAGATCTGGTTACAGTGAAACTTAGAAAAGTTAGTTGGTAGAACTAATTATTGAAGGTTTTGTGGCAGAGAATGGTAGAGATGCACAGGGAGAAGAAGATTTTCCAGAAGTGAAAGTAGACTTCCTGGTAAATTTCTTGTTGAGTGTTGTACCTCCTTTCTTAATTGATTCTGACGTATTGTTTCCTGTACTTTGCTGGTATATTGTGCGTCAATCTCTGTGTGTAACTTCATGTACCATGTTTTTTAGGAGACATTTTTAGGCCACACAAGTCCAATCAGTTGCTGCCGCTTTTCTTCATCCGGAAACAATATAGCCAGTGCTTCTGTGGATGGCACTGTCAGGTACTTGCTGGAAGTAGGCAATATATTCATAGAGATTAACTGCACTATTGTTGCGTGATGGCCTTTGGCTCCTTAGTTACATCACATGGTTTGTTCATGTATTAAATACTACTAGGTATCCCGCTTGACTTAACATCTGTGGTTCATTCTATGCCTGTAGTAATAAAAAACTTAATTTGTGGATGTTAAATTGGTCAGTTCAAATGGATTAATGCTGACTTTGGTTCAAAAACCCTGATATGGATGGACATTGGACAACCTAATGCTGGATAAGAGCCCGAGCATTCCTTAATTGCTTATTGTTCTTCAACTGTTTGATTATTTCTGATATCCACTGTATACTTTTCAATTTATGCATATCCAACAAAGGATATGGACATATGACTCGTCAACTCCAGCTTCTAGAAATGCAACGATATACTGTGGCACAGAGATTATGTCACTTGAGTGGGAGTGTAAATCTGACCGTCTGGTATGATGTGTCAATTTTGGCTATTACATATGCGCTTTTTGATGCTTTGTTGTTTGGCATCAGAAGTACATGTTTCTGAGGTTGTCTTTCTTTCTTTTTGACAAAAGCTTCTAATTGGCACTGCTGATGGAGGCATTAAAGCATGGAATGTTGATGCCAAGAGAGTTGTCTGTGATCTCAATACAACTGACGCATTTCCTAGGTACTTAAGATACTGTTTTAATTAAGGAGTAGAAGATTGTGTGCTCCTGCTTTACATTTTTGTTTTGTGACAGTGTCTTGGACCTAAAGTGCAGTCCTGTAGAACCAATTTTTGTGTCTGCAGCAGCTTCCAGAAGGTACTTTTTTTTATATTTACATTTCTACATGACTACTTTTAAGACGTTTACCTGAATAAAGCATGCTTCACTACTGTTTGGTTAAATATTAGCCAATAAGTTTCCAATTTGTGCACATCTAGTAAATCATAATTTCATTACAATATCATAGTTTGAACCTTTTCCCTGTCAATAGATTTCCTTTACTTACCTTTAAGGTAGTGACACATGTGTTCTATCCTCTTTGTTCTGCGAATGGAGCTTTTGGACAGTTGACATGCCGTGTTTTTCCTGGGACCACTCATTTGCTGGGTTGAGCTGACCATCTGCAGTCCTATATCTTGAAACCTCATACATTCATTGAAATGTTACATACTTATTGAGTTGTAATCATACTAGAAGTTTACTGAAAATTGTCCTAGGTACTAAATCATTTTTATGAATAAAGTCTGTTAGTGTATCTCTAGACCTGCAACTGGTGTTCGTGTATACAGGAGTTATGATTATACTCTTTTTGGTCATATTGATATGAATTGCTAAAAGGAAAAGCATTTTTTAACTAGTACCAAATTATTCACTTTATGTTTGAAAATTCTTACAGAAGTTATGATACACTAGGTGAATTAGTATGCCAGTCTTCTTAAGTGTGAGATTTATATCATTTCAAAAATTAAAAAAATGAAATTTAGATGGTTAAAAACTGGTACTACCTGCTGAGGTGTTATTTTAGAGCATATATCGTCATTTCACATATAGTTTATGAGATTGACCATTTATTCACAATGATGTTACAATCTTTTTCTCTGACTCTCTCACTTTTGATTTCGTTTGGGTGCGAGAGATGAATTTGATCATTTTGCTTTACAGGTATGGCTCAAGTAATATTTATAGTTGGGGGTTTGCCTCATTGACCGTCTGGAACATGAAAACGTGGAAAGCCATGGTATGTGCCTTGAACTTCTTATTTGAATGTTGTTTATTTTATCTGTCCCTTACTGATTTTTAACTTTCTATGAAGACAGTCCTTCCTCTTGGTGAAGATCCACCGGCAATAACTTCCCTATGCTTCAATCACAATGGAAAGATTCTTGCAGCTTCTGCAGTTGATGGAATGATCCACATGTTTGGTATCCTTTTAAAATATGTGGTTTGATGTAATATATATCTAGCTAAGTGGTTATGTATAATTTATCTATAATTTCAACACCCTTTTTCACATTCGCAGTTGTAAAAACTGTGAAGACTAACCAAAGCCTTTGTTTTCCCTTTTTTCTTTTTCATCCAACTCAAATGTTTGGTTGAATACGTTACAGTTGTTCTTGAAAGGCTTATCTACCTTTCTGTTGAAAGGGTGTTCCCATGTCACTTGACAGAAAGAGAAGAGTGCCCAATTTATGCACATGTGAGGCACTCATGCTCGCTATAGACTTGAACCTTAACTTGACAGACATGTCTGCTGGTCTACAAATTACTGGCTGGCCTGCACATGATTCAGCTATCAGTTCAATTCTTTTTGGTCCTGATGAGACCAGCATTTTTAGCTTGGGGTCAGATGGAAAGGCAAGTATTTTCATTTTCCATATTTTTTTTTTTATTTTTTATAAATTTGGATCAATGTTCTTTAATCTGTATAAGTTTTGAGTTTTCCCATTTTATTTTTGTATGGAGACCTGATAGAATCAGTTTTATTTTGTTAGATTATTGAATGGAGCTTGCAAAACCAAGGTCAGGTGCTTTGGACAAGGAATTGTAGCAGGTACTGTAGAGTACTTTGGTGTCTTAGAATATCTGTAACTTGTTGGTGGTATGCTACACTTCAAAGAAAATATTATATGGATCATATACATCACACCTTAATCTTCAATCACTGATTTATGGATTTTTTGATTGTTTTGAGACTAAGAATTGAATTTTTTTTGTTCACAACCATGCAAATGAAAATTTGACATCCAAACATTATCATGTGTGGTCTGCTAAACTTATTGTGTTGAACTCAGCTTGCATTCTTGCCTTTTTATGTCTTCTTTTCATAATTTTTAATTTTTTGGTTTAAAAGACCTTTTAAAATGAGTGTCTTTATGCATAACATGGTTATTTAATGAGGAACATCCATCATGGTCCAATACTTTACTGTTTTGCATCAAAATCATGAAAGAAACTATAATGTGACAAGGTGTTTGTTCTCTGTAGGTTCTGTGATCCTGAGTCCTCAAAATCTTGTAGACATGAGATGGCTTTGGACGTAAATGGGAGGAGACTGCTGGTAACGTCTGGTTCTGTAAGGGCACCTATATATCAGGTTTCTCCCTCTCTCTGTTTCGCAAACACTCATGGGCTGACACACCTTCTCTGTGTGGCTCTGCCAGCATTATTGAACCAGTTATGGTTTGCTTGTAGACTGATTCTTAATGTCCAACCTTTGATACTATAGTTGGTGACTTTTAGCCCAACGGAGAAATCTTTTACTGTTTCAGATTGCCTAATATACTGCTCCATGCTCTCATGATAAATCATAAATTGGAGTTTCTTTCTCTTTTTCTCATTGTATTGACTTGACTTAGGTTCGAGGTCATGCTAGCGGGATGAGAACTCTTCCCCATGGTGCAGCTATAACAACTGTGGATTGGCACCCAACGTTGCCCATGTTCTTAACTGGTTCAGCTGATCACTCGGTTCAAGTAATGTCCCTATCATAGTGGCTTCTCACTTTTGTGTTGTTTTAATTATTAAACTTTTTGTACTGTTTGGAGGATGGAGTGATGTTCGCTTCTGGTTGTCATTTGAAAAAAGTTCCTACTTGAGAGAATATCTTTGAGCATTTAGTATCATGCATACAAGATCGGCTTGCGTTTCAACAGGAAGGGTGGTGGGATTTATTTTGTTGTAATTTGTTGAATAGTTCAAGTTATATAATATATCATTCTTTCTTTGTTGTATATTCTTTTTGCTCCTGGAGAATGTGGAACTGTTTCTGTTAATTAGCTTGGATTGGACTATACAAACAATATTGGCTTGTCACTGGTAAATGAAACATTGGTTTATATAATACCATCATACTACGCAGGAGAATTTGATTTTCTGACATTATTACATTAAGCAAAGCATAGATGATGAGCTACAGAGCCATATACAAGTTCCTTCAAGCATTCACCTAATATCATGTACCATTAAAATAAGACTGCATTGTTTTTGGAAAGCTTCTGAGTATAAAACAAGCACTCTGTAGAATAAAGGAGCGGACGCCATCCGAGAGAGAACAATAGCTCCTGCCAGAGATGTTGAATGGAAAAAAAAAAAAAAAAAAAAAAAAAAAAGACAATGACACATTAGTTTGAGAAGAAAAAGCATTTGAATAATATCATCATAACTAAAACACACTTGGAAACAGCGTTACCATTTAGCTTCTCATCTTTTGCTGAATTTTGCCAATGTTCACTACTGCTGTCACATAGAGCCAATCTTTTGTAACGGTCAAGAAATTGTAGAAACAATGTTTCCACGAATTATTCAGCAGTTGAGTGCCACAAACTCCCCAAAATCCAACAATGAAACCTAGAATCAATGTCACAAAAAACCCAAGAGTTATAAACTGATCCTCATCTTCTGAAGTGTCTGCATCATCTCTGCCTTTAGTAATGGCTGGACCTGGAGCTGATTCTTCATCCCAACACTTAGATGGAAGTGGAAGGCCACAAAGTTCAGGATTTCCATCATACACTGAGGCATTGAAGCTTTGAAGTTGAGTCCCTGTTGGAATTTTGCCCGACAAGTTGTTGTGTGACAAGTCCATGACACTAAGACGATTTACTTGGGAAAGGCTTGAAGGAATACCGCCAGAAAACTGATTTCTAGACAAATCGAGGAAATCTAATGACTGTAACTGACCAATCTTTGGAGTGATATATCCTGTTAAATTGTTTCTTGAAAGGTTTAAGCCAATCAATCCAACAAGATCCATTATCTCTTCAGGAACTTCTCCACCTAATTTATTACTTGAAAGGTCAACACTTTTGACAAGTCCCAGAGTATTTTTATACTCGTATTCACTTCCCTTCCACGTCAACAGTACAATGTCAAAAAATATGTGAACTGGAAGCATTGTTGTACGACTAGGAACAGCATAGCTAAAAGTAATGGCAGAGGAGTTGTAACTCCTTTCTTGGGTCATTGCAGTAAAATTGTTGAAACACTTCGGTATGTTTCCCGAAATATTGTTTAATGAAAGGTCCAAGATCTGAATATCGGCCAGATGACATAGCTGAAAAGGTATCTTTCCATAGAATCTGTTAGACCGGAGATCAAGAACAACTAAATTGAGTAGGCTTTCCCCAATCCATGCTGGTATGTTTCCGGATATAGAATTTTCTTCAAGAGCCACAACTCTAAGGTGCGTAAAATTTTTCAAAAGTGAAGGCAACTCTCCGGAGAAATTATTATGGTGTAAACTCAATGTCAGCATCTTTTGTAGATAACCACAAGAGTTTGGAATTTTTCCAGAAAAGTTATTATTCGCCAAGTTCAAAATCCTCAACATATTGAATTGAAGCCAACAGTCTGGAAGCTTTCCTGAGAGTAAGTTGCTGGAGAGATCAAGATACACCAAATTCTGGCCACTGAATGAACACAAAAAAGAAATTGGCCCCGAAAACTTATTTTTGGAAAGATCTATGTAAAATGCATTAGAAGGAAGTGAAGGACTTGGGCCCTCCAAATGGTTTGAACTGATATCAATTCCAGGAGACTCAAGAATAAACATCGAAGATATATAATTTGGAAATCTACCGGTCATTTGGTTGTGAGAGAAATTTAAATCGGCTAATTTATGGGATGTATCTGAAAACCAATCAGGGATGGAATCTGAGATTCCAGCACTTGAGATATCAAGCACTGAAAAATGTTTTTGAGTTTGAAGCCATTTTGGAAAATGAGGGCCCATCTTTCAAGAGGCGAGGCTAATAGTGTTAAGTTGAAAAGGAGGAATCCAATCATGGCTAAATTCCAAAACCAGGAAGTTATTAGCTAAGTCCAGTAACTTTTAAGTATGAAAAATTTGAGAAGAAGTGTTCAGATATGACACCTTCTAATGAATTCCCACGGAGTGACAGACCCTCAAGCTTGAACATATTCTGAAAGAATTTTGGAATCTCCCCATCAAGCTCATTATCCGAGAGAGTCAGAGTCCTAAGAGAAATCATGGGTCCCGGAGCATCCGGAATCGAACCTTTTAAATGGTTCGAGTCAAGGTAAATTTCAACTGTTGATGCGAAAATCTGGATAAGTTGGTCAGATCTCAGATCCCTGCATCATTATTAAATTTGTTTGGTGGGAAGTGTTGATGCGAGATTCCGGTTCTCCTCGTTCTACGACCAGGATCTCTGCTCGATCAACGTCATCACGACCAGGGGGTCTCCTCGCCAGGCTTCTTCTCCAGAAGTTCCTGCGCACACAGACAAGTCAGAGTACGCCGGTTGTTTTCCCGGCGCAAATCCTCCGACGCTCAAGTCAGATATGAAGGTTCGGGGAACGCTTGCCACAGATCTTATGGCTTTTTCGTGGTTTTCTCTTCTTTAGAATTTCTTTTCTAATCTCAAAAATGCTAACCCTTTTACCTTCGTTGGCTACCTTTTTATAGGCTTCCTCTGAATCCCAGTTTTCCGCTTTCTTCGAGACGGTATGGGACTCTGACTGCCGCGTTATGGGCAAACGTGGGATCTTGCGTGTTACGCCACGGTTCTGGGGAAAGCGTGGCTGTCGTGGTTTTGTGAGATCTTGTTTCCGCTTTTTTGGGGGACGGTATGGGGCTCCGACTGCTGCGTTATGGGCAAACGTGGGATCTTGCGTGTTACGCCACGGTTCTGGGGAAAGCGTGGCTGTCGTGCTTAGATTCTCGGGCTGGAGAGCAGGTCTTGCCAACTGCCGTCGACCGGGTCTCCTCGCCTCTCGACCTCTAGCCGGAATGGCCTTATGCCTCTTACAGGGAATTTGCCTCACAGATGACGTGCTCGTGGACGAGCAGGATATTTCTGCTCCTGTTCCCCCGCGCACCAGGCTTTTACGGAACACACCGGTTCGCAGAACTCTGCCATAGGATATCTGCTTACCATGCCTGGTCTTGTCGACGTATTTCTCCCAAACAACACCGGTTCGCAGAACTCTGCCATCAGATATCTGCTCACCATGCCTGGTCTCGTCGACGTATTTCTCCCAAACACCGGTCCCCCAGTTTCTGGTGTTGGGTAATGTAGTGGACCAGCAGTAGAAACTCGTTAGTACTCGCTCGCGTGGGATTGGAAAAGGCTGCCAAGAATCACGTCGCATTTAATTGCGGATGAGGTGACATGGCAGAAATCCCCCCCTCAATTTGAATTTCAAACCGACGGTTATGAGACCCTCGGGATTCGGCGCTGTTAAATGCTGGCAACCCAAGAGTCCGTCCTCATTAGGAAAACCAAATCCTCTCTGTTAATTATTAACAAATTAATAAAAATATTTTTTGATTACTTTCTTGTGTTGTAATTATGAATTAATTTTCGTTTGAGAATCTGCTTGTCTTTGTCTAGACGAGCAGGTTCCGGCTTTGCTCATGGTTTTGCCACACACCTTTGAAGATTCTTCAATGCCTGGGATTCGGCTCGCCTTCGCGCGGTCGAGCAGATCCTGGCACGCTTGGCATCTGTCTCGCCATAAAACAGGCTTTGAGACTTGGTGAGCCTTTGCATGCCTCAGGAATTTCTTCGAATGCTTTGGAGTCTGCTCGCCTTCTCGTGGTCGAGCAGATCCTGGCATGCTTGGCTTCTGTCTCGCCATAAGACAGGCTTTGAGACTTTGTCGAGCCTTTGCATGCCTTGGATTCTTCGAGGATTGGGTTTCTGCTCACCTTCTCGTGGCCGAGCAGATCCTGGCATGCTTGGCTTCTGTCTCGCCATAAGACATGCTTTGAGATTTTGTTGAGCCTTTGCATGCCTCAAGAATTTCTTCGAATGCTTTGGAGTCTGCTCGCCTTCTCGTGGTCGAGCAGATCCGGGCATGCTTGGCTTCTGTCTCGCCATAAGACAGGCTTTGAGACTTTGTCGAGCCTTTGCATGCCTTGGATTCTTCGAGGATTGGGATTCTGCTCGCCTTCTCGTGGCCGAGCAGATCCTGGCATGCTTGGCTTCTGTCTCGCCATAAGACAGGCTTTAAGACTTTGTTGAGCTTTTGCATGCCTTAGGAATTTCTTCGAATGCTTGGGATTCTGCTAGCCTTCTCGTGGCCGAGCAGATCCTGGCATGCTTGGCTTCTGTCTCGCCATAAAACAGGCTTTGAGACTTGGTGAGCCTTTGCATGCCTTCGATGATTTCTTCAAAGCTTGGGATTCTGCTAGCCTTCTCGTGGCCGAGCAGATCCTGGCATGCTTGGCTTCTGTCTCGCCATAAACAGGCTTTGAGACTTAGTGAGCCTTTGCATGCCTTTGGGAATTTTCTCGGTTTCAAGCGAAAGAAATTCCTCGACGTTCCACTAATGGCAGGATTCGACTTACATGAAATTGTTTGGACATAAAGCGTGAAAGATAAACGATAATGAACATGAGCAAAAATAGCTTTCAAATGTGAACAAGTCTTACTGGAAGTATTTTCGAAGGTGTGCTGCGTTCCATGGGCGTTTCACCTCGTGGCCGTCCGTGCGAGCCAGCTTGTAAGCTCCGGGTCCTGCTATCTGCTTGACTCTATATGGCCCTTCCCAATTCGGTCCCAGCACTCCTTGAGTCGAATCTTTGGTGTTCTGATTCACTCTTCTCAGTACCCAGTCTCCGACCCTGAATTGCCGTATGTTCACCTTCTGGTTATAATACCGAGCAACCCTCTGTTGGTAAATGACTGATCGCTCGGCTGCTTGCTCCCTCCTTTCCGTTAGCAGATCAAGATTCAAACATATCTGCTCGTCGTTCTCCTGTTCATTAAAATGATTTGTCTGGTGTGTGGTCGTTCCTATCTTAGCCGGCACAACCGCTTCATGTCCAAAAGCCAAAGCGAACGGTGTCTCCCCAGTTGCGGTTTTGTGGGTTGTTCTGTATGCCCATAGCACACCTGACAGCTCGTCAACCCACGCACCCTTTTTTGCTCCAAGCCTGGTTTTCAAAAGCCTCTTGATGGTCTTGTTGGCTGCTTCTACTTGTCCATTCGATTGAGGGTGAGCAGGCGAGCAATACTTCAGCTCTATCCCGAGGTTCTGGCAGAAATCCCTGAAGCTGTGATTATCGAACTGCCTGCCATTATCCGTTACCAAGGCATAAGGGATCCCGTATCGACAGACCAGGTTTCTCCACACGAAGTCTGTTGTTTTCTTCTCTGTGATCCTGCTAAGGGCTTCTACCTCTATCCACTTCGTGAAGTAATCTATAGCAACTATTGCATGTGTTGCTGCTCCTCGTGCCTTTGGCAATGGGCCGATCAGATCAATTCCCCATTGAGCAAATGGCCAGGGGGAGGTCATGGAGGTGAGCTTCTCTGGTGGTTGGTTAGAGAAATTTGCAAAACTCTGGCAGCTTACACAACTCCTGGTCTTCTCTTGCGCATCCTGGTGCATTGTCGGCCAGAAATATCCCTGCCTTAGAACCTTGTGGGCCAGGGACCTCCCGCCAGAATGATTTCCGCAAATTCCTTCATGTACTTCTCTCAGTACGTAATCCGCGTCGTCCTCATCCAAACACCGAAGGAACGGTAGTGTATATCCTCGCCGATACAGTACCCCATCAATCATCGTGTATCTCGAGGCCTGGGCTCTAATCTTGCGAGCTCGCAGCTTATCTGGTGGTAATACCCCGTCTCTAAGGTATGAGACTATCGGGTCCCTCCACGAGCATTTTTGTTCTATCCGCAACACCCCCAAATTCTGATCGATACTTGGGCTGGACTTTACCTCCAGAGGGACCGACTTTGGCATTTTTGGGTCGGCTACTGCTGCCATCCTAGCCAAAATGTCTGCTCGACTATTCTGCTCCCTGGGGATTTATATCACCTCCACTGCTTCGAACTTCCCCATCATCTGCCTGACTATCTTCAGGTACTGCTCCATCTTCTCCTCTCTTGGTTGGAATCTTTCACTGACATGATTCGCAACCAGCTGGGAATCAGTTCTGATCTTAACTCTGTCTGCTTTCACGGCCTTAGCCAATTCCAAACCTGCTATCAAGGCTTCATACTCTGCCTGGTTATTCGTGGCTGCAAATTCCAACTTTACAGCATAAGAGATCTCCTCCCCCTCTGGGCCTTCCAAGACAATCCCTGCTCCTGAACCCCGCTCCCCTGATGACCCATCCACAGACATCTGCCATACTTGAGTTTTGTCATTGCCTATAACTGCATCTTGTTGATCTAAGCATACTTCGGGCTCTGTGAATTCAGCTACGAAATCGGCCATTGCCTGGGCTTTTATCGCTGCGCGGGGTTTATAGTATATGTCGAACTCGCTCAGCTCTACAGCCCACTTGACGAGCCGACCAGAGGCATCTGGCTTGTGCAGAGTTTGACGCAATGGCTGGTTTGTTATTACCGAGACCGGGAATGCTTGAAAATATGGCCTCAACTTCCGAGCAGCAACCACAAGGGCAAGTGCCCATTTCTCCAACGGTGGGTATCTGGTCTCAGCGTCGAGCAGGGACTTGCTGGTGTAGTATATCGGATACTGAACTCCTTCTTCCTCTCTCACCAGAACAGAACTGGCGGCCCGATCCGATATCGCCAAATACAGATACAACTTGTCCCCCTCCCTCGGTGTGGACAGCAGAGGAGCTTGCTGCAAGTATCGCTTCAAGTTCCGGAAGGCTTCCTCGCATTCTGGGGTCCATTCCGTTTTCTTTCCCCTCCTTATCACTTGAAAGAATGGCTGACACTTATCTGTAGCCTTGGATACGAATATGCTCAACGCCGCCAACCTCCCCGTGAGGCTCTGCATCTCCTTCAGGTTACGAGGAGACGTCATTTGCACAATCGCCTGGATTTTCTCGGGATTTGCTTCAATCCCCCTATGGCTCACCATGAATCCAAGGAATTTCCCTGACTCCACCCCAAAAGCACACTTCTCCGGGTTGAGCTTCATCTTATACTTCCTCAAAAGCTCGAATGTCTCCTCGAGGTGTCTGACATGTTCCTTCGGGATTTTGGACTTGGTGATCATGTCATCCACGTACACCTCCATGGTTTTCCCAATCAACGGCTTAAAGACTTTGTTCACCAGCCTTTGATAGGTGGCCCCAGCATTTTTGAGACCGAATGGCATTACCCTGTAACAGAACAAACCTTGGTTAGTGATGAAAGCCGTGCTCTCCTCATCCTGCTCGTACATGGGGATCTGGTTGTATCCCGAGAACGCGTCCATGAAGCTAAGCAGACCATGTCCAGCCGTTGAATCTACTAGCTGATCGATCTTTGGTAAAGGGAAGCTGTCTTTTGGGCACGCCTTATTGAGGTCTGTGAAATCCACACACATCCTCCACTTGCCGTTTGCCTTCTTTACCAACACCACATTCGATATCCACTCAGGGTAACTGACTTCCCGAATGAACCCTGCTCTCAAGAGCTTCTCCACCTCGCCATTTATAGCCTCATACCTCTCCTGGTTGAAGCACCTCCTCTTCTGCCTTACTGCCCGAGCACCTTTCTTTATTGCCAGTTTATGACATGCTACCTCAGGGTCAATCCCTGGCATGTCTTCATGTGTCCAAGCAAACACATCAGCATAAGCCTCTAAGCATTTTACCAACTCCTGCTTTTGCTCTCCCTTAAGTCTCGACCCGATTCTAATCGTCTTTCCCAGGTTCTCTGGTCCCAGGCTTACTGTTTCCAGATCCTCTACAAGTTCTTGTCTGCCCTTCTTGTTTTCCACTCGGGTATCGATGGATGTTATCTGCATTGCTTCCCTTGCTGCCGAGGAGTAGCAGTTACTTGTGATCCTCTGGTCTCCTCGTACCACTCCTACTACCCCATTCACCCGGTATTTCAGAGCCAGATAATGGTTGGACAACACCGCTTTGCTCATCCTTAAAAATGGCCGACCTAGGATCATCTGGTAAGGACCTTCCTCATCCACTACGACAAAGTCCAGTATCATTGTTCTTTCTGTCGGGGAGCTCCCAATTGTGATAGGCAGCTCGACCACGCCCAGAGGGACCAGCTTCCCTCATCTGAACCCCTTCAAGGAGGTATTGGTGTATTCCAACTTCCGGTCGGCTATTCCCATCTCTTCCATGGTTGACTTAAATAACACATCAACTGAGCTCCCTGTATCAATCAGTATCCGGTCAAACTTCTTGCTAGCGACAGTAGCCTTGATTACTAAAGCATCCTCGTGGGGGTATAGAATCCCTTCCTCATCCTCATCCGTCCACATGATTGGCACTTGCCTGACCCTTGCTCGTTTGGCTGCTGGGGTGTTGAAGAGTACATTTTTACTGGTCATGGCGTACCTAGCATAATTTTTTCTCGATCTGTTAGAATCTCCGGCCAATGTTGGGCCCCCAGCTATCACCCTTACTGCGGGCTGCTCGCGCCTCAAGTTTCTACCACCCTGCTCCCCTTCACCTGTTGTGGCCACCATCGGGAAAGTCTCATCCATAAACTCGTCCAGGTACCGATTTCTCACCAAATCTTCGACCTGGGTCTTAAGATCTCTACACTCTGCTGTGGTATGGCCATGGGTGCCATGGAACTTACAATAACGTCCTCTATCCCTCCTGTTGGGTAGCTTTGTTATTGGTGTAGGGAGGTGCAGCAGCCCTCGATCCTTTATGGCCTCGTACACCTCATCCAGGGACATCTTCAAGGAAGTGTACCGTCCATAGTCCGGGTTCTGGTCGATCAGGTGCACTGCTCTTTCTCTGTTTGCCCCGCTCTGAGTTGGGGGCGGTGGAAGTATTTCTGGTCTGCTTGCTCTGCTATCGTGGGGATGTTGATGAAGACCACCAGATGCCGACTCATGCCTTCTCCAAGGCTCCCTAGCTGGGGAACGAGGAGGTTGCGCCCTGCTGCGCTGATACTGTGGTGGCCTCTGATGAGGCTGGTAAGCAGTTACCCGACCTCCTGCTCCACTACTGGAGGCCTGGTGGTCCCTCCTCCTGATCGGCTCATTCTCCGGTAATGCTTTCTTCTCTTTCCTCCCCAACCCTTCTAACTGGTCTGTCTTAATCCGTGCAGTCTTCTCCTCTTCAATCTCGATGTCTCTCTTAGCCTGTTCGTATGCGGCTGCATACGTTTGAATAGCTGGGCTTCTCAAATTATACCACAGCCTTCCTATCTTCACCCCTTCTTTCAATCCCCTTAACGCCTGAGGGTGGTTGAAGGCTCCCAAGTCGAGGACAGTCCGATGAAACCTTTTGATGAATTCCCGAAAGGTTTCTTGCTCCCCCTGTTTCATGCTTTTCAGCTCCATCATGTCATCTTCCGGTGCCACTACCCCACTAAACTGCTCCGCGAATTCCTGGCACATCTGCTTGAAGGTTTTAATGCTGCCCCGAGGAAGTTTCCTGTACCATTCTCGTGCACGTCCCTCAAGGGATAGTGGGAACACCCTGCGCCTTTGGGATTGAGATAATCCTTGTACCCCAGTTATGTCGTTGAAGCGCTCTATGTGCACCAGCGGATCAGTTCCTCCCGAGTATCTGAGGTCTGGGAGGCGGAAATCTCTCGGAATAACTGCCCTCATGATCTCTGCTGCGAGCGGTGATTCTCTGTCCAGCATTATCCTCCAACCAGGGGCTCTGTTTCTTCCTTGCATGTCGTCAATTATTTGCGCTAGTCTGCGCACTTCCTCCTCCAGCTGCACTGCACGACCAGGGTCACGTGCTGCAACTTGATCCCACTCTTGCTCTACATCATGCAAGTGTTGCCTCAACTCTGTTTCCTCTGCATTCACCACCCCGTCGTCCTCGTCACTAGTCTGTATTGCCAGGGACTGCTCTCTTTCTCTATGAAATTCTCCCCGCAGAGGTACGTTACCTCTCTCACCACCAAATCTCCCAGTGGTTTGACTTCTCCCCGCACCATCGCCCATCGGGACCTGGTGCCATTCCACCGCCTCTCACCCTTCCCTCTTGGGTTACCCTTCGCTCGCTCCGCAGCTCATGCAGGATAGTTGTCAAGGTCTCCATCTGCTTTTCCATCCGTTCCATCCGGTCGAACATGACTTTTTCCCGTGCTTCACTGACTATCTCCCTCAGCGTCACGGAATCGTTAAGCCTCCTATCACCCCCTTGTGCACTACTTCCTCATGTCTCCATTACTTTTCACTTGCTTCACCCCTCTTCTTGCTATCAACAGAAGCTTTTTGCTCTCATCCCCACAGACGGCGCCAAAATGTTGATGCGAAAATCTGGATAAGTTGGTCAGATCTCAGATCCCTGCATCATCATTAAATTTGTTTGGTGGGAAGTGTTTATGCGAGATTCCGGTTCTCCTCGTTCTACGACCAGGATCTCTGCTCGATCAACGTCATCATGACCAGGGGGTCTCCTCGCCAGGCTTCTTCTCCAGAAGTTCCTGCGCACACAGACAAGTCAGAGTACGTCGGTCGTTTTCCCGGCGCAAACCCTCCGACGCTCAAGTCAGATATGAAGGTTCGGGGAACGCTTGCCACAGATCTTATGGCTTTTTCGTGGTTTTCTCTTCTTTAGAATTTCTTTTCTAATCTCAAAAATGCTAACCCTTTTACCTTCGTTGGCTACCTTTTTATAGGCTTCCTCTGAATCCCAGTTTTCCGCTTTCTTCGAGACGGTATGGGACTCTGACTGCCGCGTTATGGGCAAACGTGGGATCTTGCGTGTTACGCCACGGTTCTGGGGAAAGCGTGGCTGTCGTGGTTTTGTGAGATCTTGTTTCCGCTTTTTTGGGGGACGGTATGGGGCTCCGACTGCTGCGTTATGCTGCGTTATGGGCAAACGTGGGATCTTGCGTGTTACGCCACGGTTCTGGGGAAAGCGTGGCTGTCGTGCCTAGATTCTCGGGCTGGAGAGCAGGTCTTGCCAACTGCCGTCGACCGGGTCTCCTCGCCTCTCGACCTCTAGCCGGAATGGCCTTATGCCTCTTACAGGGAATTTGCCTCGCGGATGACGTGCTCGTGGACGAGCAGGATATTTCTGCTCCTGTTCCCCCGCGCACCAGGCTTTTACGGAACACACCGGTTCGCAGAACTCTGCCATAGGATATCTGCTCACCATGCCTGGTCTCGTCGACGTATTTCTCCCAAACAACACCGGTTCGCAGAACTCTGCCATCAGATATCTGCTCACCATGTCTGGTCTCGTCGACGTATTTCTCCCAAACATCAACAATGTTGCTACTAACATTGAATAGCCAAGGGTATATAGAAGCAGTGAGATTGTTATAGGAGAGGCCTAGGGTTTCAAGAGATGGACTAGAATTGAGGTGTGAAAATGACCGATGAATGGTTGGTTGAAGTTGAAGATCACATTGCTCTAGATACAATGTTTTTAGAGAAGGGATCTTATCAACCTCTTGAAGCCAATCAGTGGATTTACTAAGATTACAGCTACTTAGATCAAGATATCTTAAAGAAAAAAGCTGAGAAATCCAATCAAGATTTCCAGCCCTTAATAATTTATTGTACCCGAGACTAAGGTACTGCAATCTTGAAAGGTTTCCAAGCAGAGGAGGAATTGGTCCACTGAAAGAAGCAGCAAAGAGATCGAGGTATTCCAATTTGCTGAGTGAACCAATGAACATAGGAATTTGGCTTCCACTGAAATTGTTGAAACTAAGGTCTAAATGTCTTAAATAATGCAGCTTAAGCAAAGCAGGATTAAGTGTACCTCTCAAGGACGCATTTCCGGACATCACTCTCGTTTGAATATCAAGAACTTTTACTCTTCCTGTGCCGTGAAGATCAAGAACTTTTACGTGACCCGTTTGGTTGCTACATCGAACTCCTCTCCAATTGCAACAATCTTTTTTCTCACCTTCGCTTCCCCAGGAGGAAAGAAAGCCAAATTCATCCACCAGGCCTTGTTTGAATTTCAGAAGCGCTTTTCTTTCCTCTTCTATGCACCTTATGCTACTAGAATCTGCAGTTTTTGGCTCTAAGTGCAACAAAATGATCGCAGAAAACAAAACCCTATATTGAAACAAAATGAACCATTTAGATGACATTGCTAACATTGATATATTTTTTTCCAATTTTTCCTTTTTCCATGGAGTTTAAGTTCTACTTGCTTTTTATATCCTGCACTGAAATATCTCTACTCTGTCCGACTCAACTAGTCTTCAGTCAGGAAAGACTTTTGATAGAAGAATTTGCTAGTCTTTCTTGTTTTCTTGCTCAGTTTCTCTTTTTGAAAATCATAAATTCATCAAAGATTCTCAGTATGAGTTTCGTAAATGCTGAATTTTGGTTCAGGGCACTGAAAATGATTTGGAGTCCAACAATTTTTTAACAGATGACTGACGGCTAATTCGTTAAGCTTCTATGAGACAATAATGTGCGTTGATGAGACACTATTAGGATGTGATAGTACGTATGAGATGATTAAAGAAGACAAAAGTCTCAGGCGAAAATATTATCAATAATATGTGGTGCAGCACCTATTTTTCTATGTACAAAAAATCATTATTAAAAATTTAATTAAGAATTAAGATTTTTCTTACGAACTCTCATAATTTTGATAATAGAAAATAACTTTGGCGAGATTCTTCTATTGCTATTTACAAGTAGGAGATTTAGATTATTTGGTTTTTTTGTAATCTATTTTTAACTGTTAATTCCTTAATTTATTTTACCATTACGTTATTTCTTTTTAGAGTAGGATTTAATGTTCCCCTTAAATGGTTGTTTTATTATTTTCATTTTTAAGAAATCTCTAGCTCTACAAAGTGTTAAAAAGAAAAAGAAAATACAATGAAAAGCTCATTATTTAAAATTTTTCCCCGAATAAAAAGGGGGAAAATAAATATATTTCCGCTGTTTCTCTTCCCATTTTTGTTCCCTAGACTCTTCTACATTTATCACCTATCAAACATCCCTCCCAAACTTTCCACACCATATAGTATTGAAAACGCTGAAATTGGGCCAAGGCAATGAAAATGCAAGTTTGGATCCCAAATCTCGCAAATATTTCTCCAAATATACCCCTATTTTAGACGAGTCTAATGACTAATATCTTTAAGCTGCACATGTTCCCGGGGGATTTTGGAATTCCTCCTTCAAGTTAGTTAGAATAGAGATAGAGATATGTAAGAGAAGCCATCTTCATAGAAGTATCAGGAATTGAACCTTGTAACTGGTTAGAATGAAAGTCAAGTGAAATAAAATTTTCCCTATCATTGAACAGCCAAGACTATACGGAAGAAGTGAGATTGTTTTCGGAGAGACAAGGGCCTCAAGGATGCACTAGAATTGAGGATATTAAGAGACGAAGGATTGACAGATGGAAGGTCATACGAGTATAAGACGAGGTTTCTAGAGAATGGAGCTCTATGGACCAGTCAGCCCAGCAATCAAAGACACAGCCCAAGCAATTCAACAGACAGCCCAGAAATCAGATCAAACAAGACCAGTAATCTGCTGTCACCACTCTCATAGACAAGACTTGCAGAGCAAGGCTGAGTGAACTTGTCACTGAAGGAAACGTGATTCCTGTTTTTATGAAAACAAAATTCTGTCTGCACAAATGGTACACACCACATTGAGAAATAGTGATTTACTCCATTTCTTGTATAAATATCACTCTTTGCAAACTTTTCATCAATCAATGAAATCATAATCATTCCAGCTCATCACACAAATTCTTAGCTAAACCAATCAGTAGATTTAACAAGATTGTTCTCCTTCAGCTTAAGATATCTTAGAGAAGAAAGATGAGAAAGCCACTCAAGGTTAGATGATTAGAGCCGAGGTCAAGATATTGCGACCATGAAAGTTTCCCAAGTTGAGGAGGAATTGGTCCTGCATACTAAGCACTAAATAGATGAGGTACCTCAATATGCTGAAGGAACCAATGAAACGAAGATATAAATATATCTTAGATGTTGCAAATGAAGCAAAAAAGGGCGGATTGTCCCTTTCAAAGCCTGGCCTCGACAGACGAGCCGGACGTTGGTGAAAGAATAAGCTCAATTACATGGCCTGGTCTGTTGCTACAGTTAACGCTCCATTTACAACAATACCTTTTCTCATTTTCTTGTCCCCATGAAGATGAAACACCAGATTCATCCATCGGGCTTCGTTTGAAAGTGAGAAGCGCTTCCCTCTCCTCATCAATGCACCCTATTACGTCGTTAGAATCTGCAAACCTTGGCTCAGAGTTTATCAAAATCATAAACAAAACTAGATGTTGAAGAAAACTTCCACCTGTACACTCAATTCTGATCGCACCGCTGCAGCTGCTATAACGTCGCCATTGGAATTCCTGATTACCATATCTAGCCCCGGTACCTTATATTTTTCCCAAATTTGCTGCATGCAAATTCATGATGTACCAATTTTCTGTAGGTGGTCTGCAAAGGGAGATAGCTTGCGAACGAAAATAACATTTGAAAAAAAAAGTGTAGGAAAGTAGACAAAAGTCAAATCAATTTTGTTAGTTCTCAGACTTTTCGCAGAATTCGAACTCAGGTGACTAATTAAATAAAATTATTTGAAATTCAATTCATAAGGTTAAAGTTCATCCATTTTAGAACGACTTTTATTCAAGTAAGCTCATTAACTTATTTTGGATGGATCCAATGTGCATTAGTGCTAATATAGTTGCACCAGGTACGAAATTAACATAATAACGTGAATTTGGAAATGTTCATGCTCGATCTTTTGGGATATTTTAGGCGTTGTAGACATGTCAAAGGATCTTGAAATGATTTCTATGCTCATTAATTTCCATATTTTTGTCTGAAAGGGAAATCTCGGTTGATTCAATTTAAGAATACATAATGGGAAGGTGCAATAGATTAGTTGGAGAATGGTTTCTCTCGCTACAACTTCGACTTCTAATTAATGTTTGGAAAAAGTGTTGGTATTGGACCTCCTGGTGGAGAATTGTTTCTTTTCCATGTATTTTAGTTAATTGTTATAATATTTAATACATGAATAAATAAACAACAAATGAACAATAAATGCTCACCAAATTTAAACTAAAAATTTTGGGCGTGTATTGATGGTGCAGTCTTGTTAATAGCTGCCGAATAATAAATGAGAGATTGTGGCAGGTAAGCCTTTGAGCTGGTACGTTTTTCAAAATATTAATATTCACATGGTGAAATGTACGCCATCGCAATGTGATTTCTTATACATTCATGGCTGCAGGCCCACTCGCATTTATAATTTTTTATGTTACTGTAAATAAACAAGCGATTCTCCTTGTTAAGAAAAAAAAAAAAAGGACTTTCATTTTTTTAATTGTTTTCACCATTTGGCTTCTGCTAAAACTATCTTAACCTACCGAGTAGTTTCAGCTGTTAAGGATCACTAAATAATATTTTATTTTAAAAAGTGAGTTAAGATAGAAATTAAATTTATCCGGCCCTTGCCCATCCCTTTACATCTATTTTTTTTTGGGAAAAAATCGATTAATATTTCCTTAGATTTTAGTTTTTAACTTTTTCTTTCTGCAGTAAGAGACCAATTGAATAAATTATTGGTTCAGAGTAATTTAATTTATGGGTTTAAATAAGTAAACTAAAATAAAACAATTAAAAGATGAATAATAAATTACTTTAATTCATGAGCAAATCGGTGTGATCTATTCATTCAGGCCGCTCTTATTATTTTCTTAAACAATGATATGTGTAATTAAGAGCTGCTAAAACTGAAGCCATAGAATGGGGCATGCAGATTGTTAGAGATGCACATGTACGCGCTTTGATTGTGGAATCAGACGCACAAGAAGTGGTTAACTTAGTAAACAACAGGCAGGGTAGTAGAATCGAGATTTATTGGGTACTTTTAGAAATCTAAAGCTTAATGAAATAATTTGAACAAGTTAACATCAAGTATACCCATAGATCTTGTAATGCCATTGCCCATTCTCTAACTAAACTAACTTTAGAAAAATGTGAAATTATTGTACGGATGAGTTCATACCCTTCACATTTGATGTACCATTTTTCTTCCTTAAATTAATAGAATCTTCTTTTTCAAAAAAAAAAAAAAAAAAAAGAGCTGCTAAAACTAATAGAGATATTTTACCAACCTTTCTGTTTTGCTTTTTTATTTTGTGCGCGATCCAAATTTATTTTCCGTCTAAAATAATTATATTCAAAGACCCATCTACCAACATTGAGGGAGTTAAATCAAGACTCCAATCCGTCCCCTCCTTCATGAGGGGACAGGTTGGTTGATAATTACCACTCAGCCTTTCAGCTGTCCATACTTAGATGTTGACATGTTCAATTTGAAAAGGCAGCAGCTGGTGAAATTGAATGATCAGCCAACTCAATATTTATTATTCAGACATGTTAATTGTTGATTTGTGTATAGAATTAACAATATCCCCAGTTTCACTATGTACGTATATTTTGTTTTTTGTTGCTTTTACTTTTTCGTAAAAATTAATATTTCGTTAGCACAAAATCAAATACATGGTACATTTGGTTAATGCTAATAGCTGCGTTTGACAAGAGAAACAAAGAAAATGTTGTAATTCAAAACTTCAAATATAAACATAAATTATATGAGAGAGATGGGTTTATTTCAAACAATTCAATGAAAATAAATGAAAATACATGCAATTTTCTCATGGGTAAATGGAATGAAACATAAAATATGTCGGCACATAAATGATACTAAGCAAGTCGCCGGATTTTTATTTTTTTTTAAAAAGGGAAATACCTCAATTTTAAACATCCACATCAAGAAGGCAAACGGATCAAGCTGCGAATTTCCTTGTTGAGTGATTTGCTACTGGCAAGACGCTTGGATTAGGGTCAGCAAATGCAAGAAGCTCTTCGTCTCGTTCAAACAAAGCCATATCTTCTTCACTCAGACTCACCAACGCTTCTATTCCCTCACCGTTTCTTGTACTCAACAGCATTATCATGTTGTGCATATAATTAGGGATTGTTACCCATACGGGCTTTCCCAATCCGAAATCTGTATCGTACATTGGGAGTCTGGATAAGTCTGAATACATATAAAAATCTACTGCATCTCCTTCGACCCCGTGCATTAAGGAACTCTTCTTCTCCAAAATATTTTGCATCCCATTTTTACAAAATTCATCCTTACCTTTCCGAAGTTGATGAACCAAGTCTTGTAATTCTATCTCCCTTTGGGTTGCCTTGGCAGGAAAATCACCAACAAAATTGCCCACACAGTTATCAGGCAACGGCGGGGAAACCATCCTACGCAAATTCATTGAGTGTGCTGTTAAAGACACCCGTGGAAACCCCCGGATTGATCTTGATGCAGTTATAGTACTTTTCCAAATGAGTGCGACAATAGCTTCCACTCGTGTTGGTTTTGGCACGCTTGCACTGGTAACTTTAGCTTTAAGTTGAGCAATTTTTGAGGCATGAAACACAAACCTCTTTGTAATATAATTTTGTCCGGTAACATCCGCATGAGGCTCCAAGGAATCATCCGGAGGAAACAGGGAAGCTGCAATAACATATTCAGGAGTATTAACCTTTGCCTTATTGCCAGGATCAAGAACGGTGGCTGCCCAGCTTTTGGCCAAAAAGCTAGCCGCACATCCATCAGCGATCTTGTGCGAAAGGCAATTCCCTACTGCCACTCCTCCGCATTTGAAAATGGTGACTTGTGTGAGCAACAGAGGACCTGAGCCGGCTTTTGTTGATTCAATCTCAATTGGAAGGAACTCTCGCAGTAACTTATGATCGTGTTGTTGAAGAACTTCAGATAAAGGGTAATTTGCCCTAGCTTCAACGAATACCGCCCCATTGTCATTACATTCAACTAAGACATTGTCTTTGATTATCCCGGCAAATGGGTAGAAGTTTTTCAGAGTTTCTGGTAATGCTGCCTTTAGGCGTTGAGACATTTCGGCACCATCAGCGTGGTGACCATTATTGCTGTAGAAAAGGATTGCTGCTGTATATTCAACAGGCATGATCTGGTCGAGAAGGGAGAGCTTAAAATTTCTGAGGTTATGGGGAGTTGGAGAAGATGGTTTGATGGTTTCTCTAGCTAATATCTCAACCTCTAGTGCTCTAACCATCTTGGGCTCCGTTTAATTTCTCTGTGAGTGATGTTGCGTTTGTCTCTGAAATCCCCTGCTTAATATATAGGAATTAAATGATTGAATTAGTGGATACCAGCTAGTTTGGTTAACAGATGGAAAAATCTTTGTTAGTTCTCACCTATTGGAGAAACTCTAAGACGCTAAATTACTCCTTCATTTATTGATTCTTATTATGTGGATATATTTGAAGTCATAAACTGTGAAAAAATAAAGACAGGCTTAAGAATAATTAATACAACGGTTGGATAATAATATTGGAGCACGCAACGTTGTTTTCTCACTCTCTCTTGCAGAAAAATAAGTCCCCCAGTTGGTTTCGGATAGATTTATTAATTATCATTCCTGTTTTAAAGTAAATATCATCTTTGGATAGAAATCTCTTTTCACCGTAAGCGAGCTAAATGTAGACACTGAGTCCCCATAAATTTGTTAGAGTCAGCACACAATATAATGTTGTCTGATACAGTGACCTCTCCACTCCCTCTATTTGCGAAACCTCAAGGATAAAAAGTTGTTTTATTACCAAGTTTTTATTTGTTGTTTTATTACTAAGTTTTTATATATGTCTCTCAATTTATGATAGATTAGCTACACTTATGTAAATCTGGGGTATAATAAAAAATGAAGGTTCTCAATGGAGAGAAAATTTATTTTCTTTGAACTACTAAGTTATTGTTCTTGCGTTCCAATTTATGATTTGTTATGTATACTATAGTAAAATTTGGGCCATCAATGATAAAAATAGTTTGAAGATAAAAAAAGAATAAAATAAAACTAAAAGATTTTATTTCTAGGTTTTGGTACTGTAGTTTTCAAACAGTTTCTTTGATTGGCCATCCGAATTCGGATTTTGGAGAAGATAAGGATTTAAAAATGATTTGTTGTTTATCTATCTGTCTTTCAAATAAATATTTAAAAAACATGGGGCCGTAGTACCGAGCAACTCTGCATTTTGCAGATATGAACCTTTTAGTGAGGAATAAGTTTTAAGATTTTCAATGTCACTTGCATAAGGTTTGAGAGGGACTACAACTTTGATATACTTCCATGCACAATTTGTCCATTCCACGAAATAAACACAAATTACCCAATGTACTTAGCAAATAGCAACTCCTCATTTAGAACGTTGCTAAAGGTTAATTGACTTTCTAGCTAAGTTCGCGGCGTCTATTCTTCTCTCTTTGAGGTTAATGGTCCAAGCTTCTTCAAGGCCTAAAAGTTTTATGTTTATTTTTTTAATTTCAGATTTTTAAATTGGACTTTAGTTTTGATACATCTAGAAAGACATTAAATTACACTTCAGGTACTGATAAATATATTAGGGTATATTTATCACTAATTGTATATTTGTATTATACTCTACAATGTAATATTATAAAAAAGGAAAAAAAAACAAACGCACGAATTAAAGTGGGGCCAATTTATTAATTTATATATACGTACAAACACGTGTTGACGGATATGTCATTGTTTTCATGATGTTTATAAGTCTTATGAATCATAATTAGACGCAAATAAATCTTTTCTTTGAAGAGTGTGATCTGCGTTCAAAGAATTAATACATCATTGTTAATCAATGAGATCATTATATTTCCAAAAATAGTACTATACTGATGATGCATTTACTAAACGGAAATCAGAATGGGTTAAAATTGAAATAAGCTGAAATCGAAAAAGAGAATTGGAATCAAAATAAGTTGCTTACTTGAGCTGTACGAATCGAAATAGTAATGAACTGCATTATTTAAATGATGTTTAAGATAGCGTGTCTATTTATTAACTAGATGATTCACAAATCACAAGTTACAAAGTGAATTTATTACATTATTTGATCATCACTTGATAAAACACATCACACCGCCACACTATTTAAGCTACAATTTAGAATACAATATTTAAAAAATGCATGGATTTGCTTCTTACATTTTTGTTTTAGTAGCATTGACCATGGGAGAAATTTATTAATAACAAATTAAAAAAAGAAACTTATTCATCAAATTAATGTGTCTTGACTCTCAAATTCTGTCTCTGTGCGTGCGTTCGCCGAAAGTAAAATACCCATTTAGTACAAGAAAAAAAAAATAATGATATCCATTACTAACGTGTTTTAATTGACCGAATTATCGGACGACGGGTGGTACTTTATAACATAGGTACGGATAGTGGAGTGGTTGAATATTATTAACCATTTACTTAATTATATAGCTAAAGGCAGTTGACGAACGACTTTGGTGCCCGGACTGCTGCTTCTTTAAATTGCAACAAAATTAGGTTCTGACTCTTTTTTTTGGTAAGAAAATGGTTCTTTCATTCAATAGTAAAAAGAAAAAGACATTATATCTGCTGGAAAATTATGCAGCCATATGACAGAATCTGAGCTTTCAGAGCTCTTTTAGCAAGAGAGTGAGTAAATTTGTTACAGGATCTCGAGATATGTTGCACCATCACCGATGGGAAATATGCCTTGCTGCTTTGACTTTTGAGAAGTGAGCAGAGCTCCCTCGTTTATTTTTATACGGCAAGGCTAAAAGTCAAAGAAAAAAGATTGCCAATTAGAACTGTCTACGGATTACGAATCTATGATGTCTTTTACCAACTCGTGATATAAATTTTGTTGTAATTCACTAATTCAGTTATATCTTTTAATGATTCTTGTACCTCTTTTAGGCATGTCGCGTGGAGATTTACTATTAAGTTTCATATGATCAAGATTTATCACATATTAATTTATGGGTAATACTTAATTTAACGGATAAAATCTCTTTAGGTGATATAAGACACCTATAAAATTAATATCGAGAGAAATACTTGTATCAAAGTTTAGGTGTGCGAATTCATTCATTATCAACAATTCATTGGTAGTTGATGTGCACAATCTAGGCCCATAGAGCTTTTTCACCAATATTGGGAGAGATTCAAATTTTAATTTTTCAAGAGTTAATAGAGATTGTAGGCATTTCTTGAAGAATTAAATTGCTTAACATACCATTATTTTATTTCTTTCATAATTTTCTTGAAAATACGCCAACTAAAGTGATTTCTCAATTTTTATTAAAAACTCTCACTCACAATCAAACAATAATTTTTCATTTTTTTATTTTTAAAAATTCTACTAGTAAAAGTTGTATTAATAATAATTCTAATTGAAAAATCTCTCCTCGAACGACTCTTAAGTTTTATTATCATTTTCATCATTTCATAATTATTCTTGTATTTTTTTTCCTTTGGTACTCTTTAACTATTTTAGGCTCTCCTTATTTTTAAATTTACTTTCAAATTTTTTCATTCAATAATTATTGTTAAAGAGAGGATAAGAAAGGAACTTTATATTTTACTTCTTGTTGGCAATACTACAAATCAGCATTTCTATAAAACTTACAAGATGATAAATAAGGAAACTAAATATATACATAATGATATGATATACATTGGAGAATCCTGATGTTGGTGCTTGTACATTATAAAAAGATAATAATGTTATATTTACTAATTTTGAATACTTAATTGAGATACTCAAGTTTGGGAAAAAAAAAATCGCCATTTCAAACGTATATCTCACAGATCCGAAAGCAACCCTGGCCTCTGATTCGTTGTCGGCAAGACACTTGGATTAGCAGCAGCAAACGCAAGCAGCACTTTGTCATGTTCAAACAAGGCCATATCTTCTTTGCTCAAACTCACCAACGCTTCCATGCCCTTACCATCTCTTGTGCCTAACAACATAAACATGTTGTGCATATAGTTAGGAATTGTCATCCATATTGGCTTTTCCCATCCGAAATCTGTCTCGTATTTTTGCAGTCTACTTAGGTTCGAGTACATATAGTAATCAATTTCATCTCCTTCCACCCTGTTGATTGCGAGACTCTTCTTCTCCAAAATAGCCTATATTCCGTTTCTAGAGAATTCATCCTTCCCTTTTTCTAAGTAGACAAACTAGGTCTTGCAATTCTATCTCCTTTTCCCTCGTTTGCGATAATAGTCCCCAACAAAATGCCCGCACACCCATCTGGCAACGTCTGCATAACCATCTTTCGTAAATTCATTGAGTGCACTGTTAAAGATAGATTTGGAAATCCTCGGATTGATCTTGAAGCAGCTATTGTACATTTCCAAATGAGTGCCGTGACAGCTTCCACACGCGTTGGCTTCGGCACGCTTGCACTGGCAACTTTAGTCCTAAGTGCAGCAATATTTGAAGCATCAAACACAAACCTCTTTGTTATGTAATTTGTTCCGATCACGTCCATGTAGGGCTTCAAGAAATCATCTGGAGGAAAAATTGACGCTGCATTGTACTCAGGGATGTTCTCCGAAGTCTTGCCTGAACCGCGAGCTGTGGCAGCCCAGTTGTTGATGACTGTGCTTGTCGTGCATCCATCTCCGATCTTGTGCGAAAGACAATTTCCAATTGCCACTCCCCCGCATTTGAAAAATATAAATTTAATAAGTAGTAGAGGAGCTGAGCCTGCTTTTGGGGATTCTATCTCAATTGGAAGAAACTTCCGCAGAAACTTTTGAATAGGTCGTAGAAGAATGTCAGCTAATAGGTGTTGGAAAATTGATGGTGAAGCAGACATGCAATTAAAGTGAAATTGAGAAATAACGAGACAACAGAATCACACAGGGATACCAGAATTTACGTAGTTCGATTTTTAATCTACGTCCACGGTGAAAATAGAAAGAAAATATTTTACTAATGAAAAACAGTTACAAGTATTATGGTATTTTAACTCATTACTCAAAACTTCAATACACTCAAACTCTCAAATCACTTAATCACTCAAGAGTTTACTAAACTTTTAAAAACACTCTCTATTATTTTGAAAAACGTGTGCACCGAAATGAAATTTGACATTCCCTTCCTCCCTTTTCGTTTTTCTTCTTTTTCCAAGGTGGATTGAGCTTCGACGTATTCAACCCCATTGTCTTTACATTCAACCAAGATGTGATCTTTGATTATGCCGGCAAATGGATAGTAAATTTTGAGAGTTTCGGATAGTGATTGCTTTAGATGTTGGGATATATGCGAATGGTGATGAGTGTCATCATTACCCCTATAGAAAAGAATTACTGCTGTATATTCCACAGGAATGATCTGGTCCAAAAGGGATAGCTTCAAATTTCTTAGGTGATGTGGAGTAGGAGAAGAAGGCTTGATAATTTCTCTCGCTAATGTCTCTACCTCTATTGACCTACTCATCTTATATTCTTGTCTTTTGAAATTCGTGACCAATTTGTGACCTTATTTTTAAAAAAAAGACCTGCTTAATACATAGAAAATCTAAATGCTTGAATCTTCTTAATAGTACACCAAAATTGTATAATTAACACCATCTTCGCTTGTATTGGTATCAGCACTCAATTTCATATTCAAATGATTTGGACATGGAATGCTTGGGATTAAAGGCTTATTCTTAGCCCGTGATTTGAACATTCATTTTTATGTGTTTTGAAGGAAACTTAGCTATCTTTGTATCAAAATCTAGGGACCATCAACTTCTTGTAAAATTTTCGTGATTTTCGGATGGGTGTCTTGGTTTTTTTTCGCTTCCTTATTTGTTTCCAAGGAGGCAATTGGGCAACAAATTTCTTGGCTAATTTGGGTCTGAAAAAGTCTTCGACTCTGTCGACTCCAAATTCGGGTCAATGAAAAGCAAGACAATAAATGGAGTACTTTGCTTAGCTTTAAATTATCTACATTTTTGCGGATAATGTGGTATTTTCATTTTCTAGCTGTAGAATATCTTCCATGCATTAAATTGTTAGTAAATTGATGGGTGTAGCAAATATGCAACTAAAGTGAAATTGAGAAATAATGAGACACAGAATCACACAGGGACACCAGAAATTATGTGGTTCGGCTTTTAGCCTACGTCCACGGGCGAAGACAGAAGAAAAATATTTTACTAGTGAAAAGAAGTTACAAGTATTGTAGTATTTTAGCTCACTACCCAAAACCCCAATACACCTAAACTCTCAAATCACTAGACTCTTAAATCGCTCTCTAAATAAAGAAAAAAGAACTAAAGAATTCGATGATTAAAATGAGGGAAACGCCCCTCTATTTATAGCAATCAAATGATTAATGCGCACTATTATTTTATTATTTTTCTTCTTCTTCCTTATGCGGCACCATTTTTTTTTCTTCTTCTTTTGTCTTCTTTCCTTTTTTTTTTTTTTTTGCTTTTGCGGTGGGGTATTGACATTCTCCCACTTGGAAATTAGATTGAAAATCAATCAATCTCCACACTATCCTTCCTGCTTCGCCTATATTCATATTGCCTACGTTTCTACTAGGCCACAAGAGAATCTACTCTAGACAAACTTGTCAGCATTTATTGGCTTGGTCAAAACATCTGCTAGGTTCTCATTCGTATGGATTTTCTGTAAATCCACATTTCTGTCTTCCACTACTTCTCGAACGAAGTGATATTGAACTCCTATGTGCTTTGTCCTGGAATAGCCTTGGTGGGGGGCGTGGGCGAAGTTCGTCCGCGGGACTCGGAATGGCACCAGACTTGGCGGGCGGCCTCCGTGTGCCAAAAATAGGCCACGGGCACAGCCGCGCCCAAAAAACAGCCCCCGAAGGTCGGGGTCCGAAGACCCCCCAGCAGAAAAATGGCCAAAAAACGGGTGGGCTATAGCCTTGGTGGGGGGCGTGGGCTAAGTTCGTCCGCGGGACTCGGAAAGGCACCAGACTTGGCGGGCGGCCTTCGTGTGCCAAAAATAGGCCACGGGCACAGCCGCGCCCAAAAAACAGCCCCCGAAGGTCGGGGTCCGAAGACCCCCCAGCGGAAAAATGGCCAAAAAACGGGTGGGCTATAGCCTTGGTGGGGGGCGTGGGCTAAGTTCGTCCGCGGGACTCGGAAAGGCACCAGACTTGGCGGGCGGCCTTCGTGTGCCAAAAATAGGCCACGGGCACAGCCGCGCCCAAAAAACAGCCCCCGAAGGTCGGGGTCCGAAGACCCCCCAGCGGAAAAATGGCCAAAAAATGGGTGGGCTATAGCCTTTGCGGGGGGCGTGGGCGAAGTTCGTCCGCGGGACTCGTTATGGCACCAGACTTGGCGGGCGGCCTCCGTGTGCCAAAAATAGGCCACGGGCACAGCCGCGCCCAAAAACCAGCCCCCGAAGGTCGGGGTCCGAAGACCCCCCAGCGGAAAAATGGCCAAAAAATGGGTGGGCTATAGCCTTGGTGGGGGGCGTGGGCGAAGTTCGTCCACGGGACTCGGAAAGGCACCAAACTTGGCGGGCGGCCTCCGTGTGCCAAAAATAGGCCACGGGCACAGCCGCGCCCAAAAAACAGCCCCCGAAGGTCGGGGTCCGAAGACCCCCCAGCGGAAAAATAGCCAAAAAACGGGTGGGCTATAGCCTTGGTGGGGGGCGTGGGCGAAGTTCGTCCGCGGGACTCGGAATGGCACCAGACTTGGCGGGCGGCCTCCGTGTGCCAAAAATAGGCCACGGGCACAGCCGCGCCCAAAAACCAGCCCCCGATGGTCGGGGTCCGAAGACCCCCCAGCGGAAAAATGGCCAAAAAATGGGTGGGCTATAGCCTTGGTGGGGGGCGTGGGCGAAGTTCGTCCGCGGGACTCGGTGTTGAATTCCTTGCAATGTGCAAGACATTCTGACTGTCACAAAACACAAAAATTTTCTCTTGTTTGTGCTCGAGCTCCTCCAATAACCTTTGTATCCAAATAGCTTCCTTGCAAACTTGTGTAGCTGCCATGTATTTTGTTTTTGTTGTAGATAAAGCCACAACAGTCTGCAGTTTTGAAACTCAGATTACAACTGCTCTTGCAAGTGTAAACATATAGCCAGTAATGGATTTCCTTTTATCAAGGTCTCTTACAAAATCTAAATCAACATAGCCCCTGACAAAAACTCTGATCTTCCATAACATAATGGCAACATCGGAGGTTCCTCTGATGTACCTCAAAATCCTCTTCACAGCTATCTAATGCTCTCCACTAGGATTTGCCATGTATCGACTGACTGCTCCAATTGCTTGTGCAATGTCTGGTCTAGTACATATCATAGCGAACATCAAACTTTCCACTGCTGATGCATACGGTACTCGAGACATTTCATTTCTCTTTGCTTCATTGCTAGGACACATATTTGAGGATAATTTGAAATTAACAGGAAGTGAGATAGAAATTGGTTTACAATCGTGCATGTTGAAGCGTCGCAAGATTTTCTTCAAGTAGTTCTTCTGAGAAAGCCAAATCTTCCTGTTATTTATGTCTCGGTGAATTTACATCCCTAGAATCTTATTTGTCGGTCCTAAATCCTTCATTTTAAACTCCCTAGCCAATTATGCCTTCAATTCTTGGACTCGATCTTTGTTGGGGCTTGCTACCAACATGTCATCCACATACAACAGCAAAATGATGAAATCATTATCTTCAAACCTCTTGTAATATGCACAATAGTCTGAATTGAGTCTGTTGGATCCAAGGCTCATGATGAAGGAATCAAATCTCTTATACTAACACTTCGACGTTTGTTTGAGACCGTATAGAGATTTGTTCAACCTGCAAACCAAGTTCTCCTTTTCCTTTTTAGTAAAACATTTTGGTTGGAGCATATAAATTTCTTTTTCAAGTTCTCCATGAAGAAATGTAGTTTTTACATCTAACTGCTCTAGATGTAGATCAAATGTAGCACATATCGCCAAGATTATTCTAACTGTCGTGAGTCGAACTACCAGAGAAAATATCTCGTTGAAGTCAATACCTTCTTTTTGAGCATATCATTTCACCACCAATCTTGCACGATACCGCTCCATTTGGTCATTATCATCACGTTTGATCTTATAGACCCATTTGTTTCCAATAGCTTTTCTTCCACATGGTAGTGGTACAAGTTCTCATGTCTTATTCTTGTGTAGAGCTTTAATTTCTTCATGCATTGCTGTCATCCATAAAGCAACATCTGAGTTGTTTAAAGCTTCATGGAAAGTTGATAGCTTTCTATCCTCTGTTAGAAGACAATATGCAACATTAATCTTTGAGACATACTCCGAGTGCCACGCTGGCGGTCGTCTCTCACGAGTTGACCGACGAACTTCTAAAGCCTCAGACTCGACTGGTTCTTGTTCCTCGTGCTCTGGTGCTGCTTCAAAAGAATCTAAATATTCTTTTTCCAGATTATTTTTCATATATACCGGTACAGTTTCTGACTTTTCTTTTACAGTGTTATCATCTTCATCTCTCCTTTGAAATTGATCCTTTATAAAGATAACATCTCTACTGATGGCGATCTTGTGGGCAGTGGGATCCCACAAACGATACCCCTTTACTCCATCAACATATCCCAAGAAGATACACCTCCTAGATTTTGGATCTAACTTTGTTCTTTCTTGGGCATTGTACATCACGTACACGTGACATTCAAATGCATGTAGGTAGGAGTAATCAGTTGGCTTTCTAGTCCACATCTCCATCGTTGTCTTCAGCCCAATTGCTGTGGATGGCAACTGATTTACTAAATAACAGGTAGTTTTGGCTGCTTCTGCCCAGAATGAATTGGGTAGACCAACGGTCCTCAACATAGTTCTTATCATTTCTGTAAGAGTCATGTTCATCCGCTCTGCCATTCAATTTTGTTAAGGAATGTATGCTACCGTGAACTGTCTTTGAATACCTTCTTGCTTACAGAAAGCAAGAAACTCGCCATCTGTATACTCTCCACCATTATATGTCCTCAAGCACTTGATCCTTTTACCAGATTCAAGTTCTATATGTGCTTTGTATTCTTTAAACATTGAAAATACATATGACTTCCTTAATTGGATACACCCAACATCTCTTGGAATAATCATCAATAAAAGTCACCATTTACTTTGCACCTCCCATGGATATGTCTGGTGATTCCCAAGCATCAGAATGAACCAATTCTAGAATGCATTTATTTCTAGTAATAAATCTACTGAACTTTAATCTATACTGCTTACTTGTAACATAATGCTCGCAAAATGGTAAGTTTACCGATTTGAGCCCTAGAAGTAATTTTCGCTCAGAGAGAATCTTCAAACCTTGTTCCGACATGTGGCCAAGTTTGAGATGCCACGCCATCGTTGACTCTTCTCCATTTGATGCGACACACGCATCAGCCTCCTGTAGTGTTTCTCCTTTAAGCATGAATAGATTAGTACCAATCTTTTCTACCTTCATCAATACAAGCGCACCTTTAACAATCTTTATAATCTCATTTTTCAACATGAGTTTTACACCCATGACTGTCTATTTGTCCCAGAGACAATAGATTCTTCTTCAGACCTTTGACATGTCGTACCTCCTTAATTGTGCGTATTGTACTATCAAACATTTTGATTTTGATGGTACCAATACTAGAGATCTCTAAGGCAGAATCATCTCCCATATATACAGATCCTCCTAAGATAGGTTCATATGTATGGAACCATTCTCTTCGAGAGGTCATGTGTCAGGTAACTCCTGAGTCTATGAGCCAGACGTCAGATAGTCGTTTTCTGCCTTCTGAAACAATTGTTGCCTCGTTGTAGAGAATTTCTCCATCATCCGAGGTACTTGTTATACACCCATGAGCATTTGATAACTCAAGTTCTTTGCCCTCTCTTCTCTTCTAGTTGTTCCAACACTTTTTCTTGACGTGCCCTTTTTTGCCACAATTATAGCATTTAACATTTTTTTTCTTCTAGATTTTGATTTACCATGATTGTGACTCCCACTGAGGCCATATTCTGTTGATCTCCCTTTCGTCACTGATAGTGCTTCTGCTTGCTGCGAACTTGCTTGTTGGTCTTCCTTACTTTTTCGTCTGCTCTCCTAATTTAATACGGAGGCTGCAACATCGTTGAAAACCAGACTGTCCGCTGGATTATTGTTCGTCAGGTTGATGATGAGTTGATCATACGAATCTGGTAGACTTTGAAGTAGAAGCTCTGCACGTTCATTTTCCTCTATTTTATGACCCAACGTTGTGAGTTGTGAAAATAAAGTTTTTAAGGTGTTGATATGGTCCGTCGCCATTGTAGATTCCGCCATTTGAAGAGTATAGAGTTTTCTCTTCGAGAAAATTTTGTTGTGTAGTGACTTGGCCTCGTACAATTTTGTAATAGTATATCATATTTCCTTCGTTGTCTTTTTCTCCTCTACACTGGATAACATCCCGTCTGCAAGTGCTAAGTGTAGATCAGCAATTGCATTGCCGTCCATCTCATTCCACTTGTCATCATCAGTTATCTCCATGGGCCTTTCTCCAATTACTGCTAAGCAATTATTTTTCCTTAAAATTGCCCTCATCTTCATTTTCCACAATGAAAAATTATTTCCGTTGAACTTCTCAATTTCATACTTTGCCACCATTTTATTAATAAATACCGCACACAAGCTAGTGTACCACCGTGAATAGTTGTGAGTATGTGTGAGAATGTACACCAAGAAAGTTCTTAGAAAAGACTAGAGGGGTCACAATGGTCCTACTTAAAACCCAGACTCCTTAGGCTCTTATTGCATTTGTGACATAACTTTCTTAGACATGTACAAAACCACACAATTGCTCTACTCACACCACTATTCCCTGCTTTGCACCATAAAATTCTTGGATCGCTCCCATCGTTTATCGTGAATAGTATCGTATATATGAACAGTGTGGTATACGTGAACAGTACCCGACTCTAAAAAAAAAAAACAACCAATAGCTCTTATACCACTGTTAGTAAATTGATGGGTATAGCAGATATGCAACTAAAGTGAAATTGAGAAATAATGAGACACATAATCACACAGGGACACTAGAAATTACGTGATTCATCTTTTAGCCTACGTCCACGGGCGAAAACAGAAGGAAAATATTTTACTAGTGAAAATGAGTTACAAGTATTGTAGTATTTTATCTCATTACCCAAAATCTCAATACACCCAAACTCTCAAATCATTAGACTCTTAAATCGCTCTCTAAATAAAGAAAAAGGAATTGAAGAATTCGATGATTAAAATGAGGGAAACGCCCCTTTATTTATAGCAATCAAATGGCTATTGTGCACTATTATTTTATTATTTATTATTATTTTATTAATTTTTTTTTCTTCTTCCCTATACGGCGCGGCACCATTTTTTTTCTTCCTTCTTTTTCTTTTTCTTCTTCCTCTTTTGTCTTCTTTCCTTTTGCTTTTGCGGTGGGGTGTTGACACAAATTAAGATACTAAATTTGTGCTTTGATATTTTCTTTTTATTTATTAAAATCTTCTATAAATCAAAGATATTACATCTGCGGTATAAAATTTTTCCAAATAATTTGATACAATATTCTTTTCTTAATTTTAACGGTATCTACTCTATACAATTCACCAATTCGGGTATAGGATAAAAGAGTAAAAAAAAATGTTATTATTACTTTTACTTGAACCTAATAATGTTATTGATCAAAGAAATTTGAAATCTTTTGAAAATTAACCTTCATGTTGATAATGGGTGTCCAATGCATAGCGATAATATAAGAGTACTATATATATATATAAAATTAAAAGAACAATAAAAAATAAAGATGCTTTTATTACTACCATTTCAAGCCGCGAATCCATACAAAGCAAAAATTCTTTAACAATTCAATCACATGTATCCGACCTGCATTACGAGCTGCAGTTGATACATAATGAAGGTATGTCGAAAGGGAAGCTTTGTACTGCCTCACATTATTATATATATATAAAGTCTATTTCAGTCGGTACAAGATCAAATGATAAAGAGAATCCTGATCCTATTAGTGATGTTTCTTTTTAATGCCACGATAAATGCGCGATGGGATGCTTTGTTCATTTCTAAAGAAATTACCAGGATCCACCTTAGTTTTGACATCAACCAACCTGTAGAAATTGTTCTTGAAATATTTTTTCCCCCAAATACTGGCTTCTTTGACGCTTGTGTAATTATTACCATAATTATTTCTTCCAATTTCTATATCCTTGCAGTTAAAATATGTAGCTCGAGGATTTTTGGTAACATAGGGAGTCATGTACTCATAGAGCTTTCTGTCCAATTCAAGTACCTTTTGGGATTCTTCTCCATCACTCCATGCCGCAAAGTACATCATGTGGAATTTGTTAGTTCTATGCGGGAACGCGATTTCTGTCTCAGGGATCTCATTCAATCTTCCACCATAAGGAAATGAAATCACGTAAATATTGTGCCCCCCTTCTTCATAGAGAATCTCATACATCCCTTCCAAAACTTCAACAGGAATAGGCTCCCTCACATAGTCAGATTTTGCTTTCAGGTAGTATTTGGTGTAATTAACCCTATCAAGCAATAGTTCCAAATTCTTGGATGCTCTTATTTCGAATGCAAAATGGTAGACGGTAGATTCAACCCAGCTCATTTCTTGGCAATCTTCTTTCACCAAACCAAGTTCAGGGAATCTCTCCTGCATCAGTGGAAGCAGCCTATCAACCCCACCAAGATACACGGCTGAGAATGTTGCCACCAACGCCCTCTTTCCTTTCTGTGATTGAAGGCCAGCACTGATGACTAATTCTTTCGGAAGATCATACGCAATCTGCTGCCATTTGTGATGGATCTGTGATGCATTTTGTTCCAAGGTCTTTTGAACAGTGAATACAGTCACAATTGATGGAACATCGACTAGGTTTACTTTCCATGCAACAAGGACTCCAAAGCTAGCTGCTCCACCTCCTCGAATGGCCCAAAAAAGATCTTCTCCCATTGATTTTCTGTCAAGAATCCTGCCATTGACGTCGACCAAGTGAGCGTCAATTACTTGGTCAGCACCAAGACCATACTTACGCATTATGTAACCAAACCCTCCACCACTTAAATGTCCACCAACCGCTACAGTGGGGCAAATTCCTGCCGGAAAAGCAAGATTTTTGCTCTTCTCAGAAATTTTATAGTAAAGTTCCCCAAGGGTGGCACCGGCTCCAACCCATGCTGTTTTCGCTTCTGCATCAACGTCGATTTGACTGAAATTTATCATATCAATCATCACAAATGGAACTTCAGAAAGATAAGAAAGACCCTCATGATCGTGTCCTCCACTTCGAACTTTAACTAGTAAGTCATGCTTTTGGGCACACTTAAGCACTGCTTGAATTTGGGATACGTCAAATGGCGTCACAATGACTTGAGGTCTCCCGTATTCGGGCGGTTTGTACAGAAGATTTTGTTTCAAAGAATTCAATATTGATATATATGAAGAGTTATTTTGGGTGCAAGTTACTTTAGAAATGAAGGTGCTCTCAGAGTGTACAGAAAGGCACTGAAGAAACTTTTCGTTAGTGTCATGAGCTAGAGCTATCCCATGAAAAAATGATAGTACAAGAACTAAAGTGGATGGGAAAGCTTTAGTGATTTGAGGCTTCATTTTGGTTTGTGTAATTTGATGTGAGGAGCCAAAGAAATTAATCCCTTATTTATACTATCGATCCAACAACTCTCTCTTGGATTAAACTGATTTTAGAAATGAGGTGTGCGGTGTATGATAGTTGAATAATAATGCTTATTTATAGTTTTATGTTATAATCATGATCAAGTACAATTATGATTACATCAATGGGAGTTCAATTTAGTGGCAAATTCAACGGTCTTACTGGGTGGGCTTTTTGCTGCAATTTTTTTTCCCTTTTTTGGCAACTAGGCGGCTTAGGGCAGAACAGGCTTAAACTAATAATGATATAGCATGAATCATGAAATTCTCGTAATAATGATTAAAAATAATTAGTATAAGTAGCAAATTCCAAAATCGAATAATAAAATATTTGCATATTTGTACTTAATGCCGCTGTGTACGTCTGTTTGCTTCTGTATTTTTCAATTTTGGTAGATTCTTTGTCGTTTTGATAGGCATTTTGATGCCTCTTTTGCGTCTTATATATATAGTAGATTATTGTTTAAAAACATAAACGTATTTTATGACTAAAAACATAAGAATTGGTTGAGTGGGTAAATAAGGGCAACTGATAGATGTATTTAAAATCCATGTATACAAACAAAGAAGGTTCAATTATTTCAATGATCATGCATCCAAAAGATTCCCTGTAATGAAGTCTGTGTCAAACTGATTTTAAAACTTTGACAGTCCAATTTGGTGTTTGTTAAAAATATTTTATAATTATTTTTGGTAAAATTACTCCAATGTACCATAGATTTTAAAAGTAAAAGATGAAATCGATTACAAATAAATATATGTTCTCATATGATGGGGGTCTTGTTCTAGGATTTTCAGGTATTCAAACTAAAAAACTAGCATTTTGGGTGAAGTGACATATCCTCCTTATAAATTTAAGTATTTCTCCTTTACTAGTCAATGTGGAACACAACTCAACAATCTCCCCTCCCGAACGAAACCACCACCAAACTTCGGTCCTTTTGTCCGACACATCTGAGTTATTCCACCACCACATTCCAGCTATTAGGGTCTAGCTTTGATACCAATTGTAGATGGCGACTGATTTACCACATAACAAACAATTTTGGCTGCTTCTCCCTAAAATGAGTTTGATAGGCTAGCAGTCCTCAACATGACTCTTAGCTTTTCTGTAAGAGTTCTATTCATCCGCTCAGCCACTCCATTTTGTTGAGGATTATATGCTACCATGAACTGTCTCTGAATATCTTCTTGCTTACAGTATGCAAAAAACTCGTTGTCTATATACTTTCCATCATTATCTGTCCCTAAACACTTAATCCCTTTCCTGAATTCAAGTTCTATCCGCGCTTTGTATTCCTTGAATAGTGGAAATACATCTGACTTTTTCTTGATTGGTTAAACCTAACATCTCCTAGAATAATCACCAATAAAAGTCACCAAATAATTTGTACCTCCCAGAGACATGTCTGTCGATTCCCAAACATCAGAATGAACCAAGTCTAAAATGCATTTACTTCTTGTGTCTGATTTGTTGAACTTCAATCTATGTTGCTTACTTGTAACACAATACTTGCAAAATGGTAAGTTCATTTATTTGAGTCCTAGAAGCAACTTTTGTTCAGAGAGAATCTTCAAACCTAGTTCCGATATTTGGCCAAGTTTAAGATGCCACATAATTGCCAACTCTTCTCCATTTAATGAAACACATGTATCAATTTCCTATAATGTTTTCCTTTTAATCATGAATAGATAGGCACTGATCTTTTCCCTCTTCATTAACATAAGTACACTTCTGACAATCTTCATGATCACATTTTCCACATGAGTTTTACAGCAAAGACTATCTATTTGTCCCAATGATAATAGATTTTTATATGTGAACAATATTGTATAAGTGAATAGTATCGTATATATGAACAATACTGTATATGTGAACAATATCTGGGCTCTAAAAAATACAACTAATGGCTTTGATACCAATTATTAGGGGGGCTTAGTCTAGGATTTTCATGCATCCAACCCAAAAATTTAGCCTTTTGGGTGGAGTAACCTATCCACCTTATAAACTCAAATATATCTTATTTATTAGTTAATGTAGGATACAACTCAACATCATACAAATTATTATTTTAAAAAAAAATCCCTTTTAATTTTGAGGTTCATCTCAATAGCTATAATAGCAACCATAGTCTCTGATATTATTCCTTGGGTACATACCATAACCATTTAAGTAAGCTAACATCAAACCTATCTTTAAAAACAACACCACAAACTTCAAATCATCTTTTGGTTAAAAGCTAATCAGAACCGAAGAATTATTAGCTAACGGCAATTCAATTACTTATAACCAGAAAAAAAAAATTCATTAAAAACATTCGTAAAAGGAATGAATTTAATTGATGATAAAGGTCACGATGGGGTTTTTACCCAAAGTAGGCAAATTTCAATTATTAGTACATGACAATCAAAACAGACAACACTTAACGTCTTCACGGTCTGATGCGTCTTCGCCATCAGTTGATAGGTGGATTAACAGTAGCAAATTCAAGCAGCTCTTGGTTACGTTCAAATAAAGCCATGTCTTCTGTCCTCAAAGTCACCAATGCTTCAATTCCTTCACCATCTTTTGTGTCGATAAGGAGAAATAAATTCGGAAACACATAATTTGGGAAAGTCACATGCAATGGCTTTCCCCATCCGAATTCAGCTGCTTCATAAAATGGAAATCTAAGAACGCTCGAGAAAGTGAAAAAATCGATCTCGTCCCTTTCCAATTTGTCCTTAATTGACTCTGGAATATTGAAGATACTCTTGGTTTCAAGCAAATTTTGTAAACCGTTTTTGCTAAATTCTGCCTTTGCTTTCCTTAGAATACAAACCAACTCATGTAATTCTATCTCCTTGTCACTCGTTTGGGCAGAAAGATACCCAACATTGTTGCCCACAGAGTTATTGGGTAAGGGTGGCACCACCAGCGTACGCAAGTTCACCGCGTGTACTAACAAAGAGGCTCTTGTAGAGCCACGGGTTGATCCTGACACATCCCTCGCACATTTCCAAATGAGTGCAGTCAAAGCTTCCACACGTGATGGTTTTGGCACGCTTGCACTGGCGACTTTAGCCTTAAGTTCATTTATTTTTGAGGGATCGAATACAAACCTGATCTGTTCACATCTTGAAAGATGTACGGGGAAGGCCACGAAAAATTCACTTGGTGGAAAAATAGATGCTGTGACAAATTCGGGAACCATTATTGCCTTGCTTGACTGAGCACGAGCTGTGGCTGCCCAGATGTTAATGAATGTGGCTAGCGACATTCCATCGATGAGCTTGTGTGAAGAGCTAATTTCGAGTGCCACGCCCCCGCATTTGAAGAATGTAACTTGAACAATTAGTATCGGACCCGTGCTTCCTATTGGGTTTTCTGTGTCAAACGGATGGAATTCCTTGAGTATATTCTGATCAGGTTTTTGTAGATATTCGGACAAAAGACGATTTGCTCGAGCTTCGATATATTCAACCCCGTCGTCATTACATTCAATTGAGACCTCGTCTTTGATTTTTCCAGCAAATGGGTAGAATTGTGCGAGAGTCTCGGATAAGGATGACTTGAGACGTTGGGATATTCTTTCAGTTTTAGCATCGAGATCACCGTCGTCTTCATCATTTGCTTTGTAGAGGAAAATATTGCTTATGTACACCGGAAGAGCGATCTGGTCGAGAATGGAGAGTTGAAAATTTCTTAGCTGATGAGGAGTTGGGAAAGAAGGTTTGATGGTTTCTTTTGACAGTATCTCGACTTCTACTGCCCCACTCATTTTCCTGTCCAATAGAGCATCAAAATTTAAATGCCAAATGAGGTTTATTCGGAAAATTTAATGTCTGGTGTAATTTGAAACTCACTATTCACTTCAAACAACATATATAATCTAATCTGATTTAGGAAAATTCAATGTTATTCGGAAACTATAGCACCTCCATTGTGTATTATCGTTTGTACAACAATCAGAAAGCTTACAAAATATGAAGCCTCAATAACAAATGTACATTTCCTCACTGTAATTTTAAATAAAATTAGATGCAATAATTTTTATTCGATTTAATCCGTTCAAGAGTGTAGAGATGATCGATTATCAAAGTTTGACCTGCATGAGTAGTATCCTATAGACAGTGAACTACAGTAAAATAACAAATAAACCTCTAGTAACAAATCAAAGTAAAATAACAAATAAACCTGTATTAACAAATCAATCAGAAAGCTTTCCGAAAAAATAGTATAGAAATCATTGAAAAAGAAGGGAAAAGAAAATCTGATCAATAAAGGGAAAGAAAAAAAAATAGAGGCAATATTAATACTTACTTAATACTCGCTGTATACGGCTATTAGCTATCAATTGCTTGGCGAGACTTCTAGTCGACTGATATGCATGGTGCAGGTAGCTTCCTCGGTATTTAAGATCAAGTAAGTTTTGCTGCCGGCCTAAGCAAAAGGACAAGTACTTGTGCCTATTATAGCCAATAACCATTAAAAGAACATAAAGAATTAATTTTATGACTAAAAACATAATTATGTCGTTGAGTGGTTGTCGATAAATGCAAGCTTAAAATGATGTATATATTTTTAGAGTAATGCTACGTTTATGTTTACAAAGTGGGGAAATGAAGTTTCTATATATATTCTAAATGATATGGCTTTTTACTTTTGTGAACTTATCTCATAAATGATAATATAAATAAAGTACTACAACCAATCACATATACAACAAGAATTAAATATTGGTGAGTGCATATTACGTGGGATACAAGAATATTCAACTTTATAAATATATCATTACTCATATTTTCCAAACCATATATAGCTAGAAAAAAACACAAAAATTTTCTTATAATAAATTTTTTTATTTAATTAGAAAAAAGAAAAAGCCTTTTATTGTCTTTGGAAAGATTGTTGCTTCACTTTTGTTCAAATGTCATTGCTCTTTTAAAAAATTCAAATACATTAGTAGTTTTTACAAACAGTTAATTATTTTTTCCTTTTATTTTTAATTGTCAATTTTATTCGAAAAAAAATTTGTGTCGCTAGGTTCCTTGACCATGCTTGCACGTTATAAGGTTGCCTTAACAAAACATTAACAAGATTATTTTAGCCTCATAACAACAAAGGGCTAAATTTCCTACAAAATTATTCAAACTTTCACAAAATAAACAACCAAATATACTGTTATCTTTTGGGCAGCTATTTTATTGATGCCGCAGCATCATAGAAATTTCCTACAACGAAATTTGATATAAATAAAAAGAAAATTAAATTTTAAAGGCCTAAACAGCAGAATTTGTTCAGAATCCAAATTCTGAAATTAATAGCGTAGTAGAGAAAGAGAGAAATTAATGTCTATTTTGGAATTATTTTTCTTTTATTTTGTACCCAACTATATGTATATGTATATTAGCTAATGCTATTATTTTATGGAGCAAAATTTCTCTCTCTCGAACATAAACACAAGTAGACACAGGCACCCAGCTGAATATATGCACCGGCTAGCCATTGGCAACCTGATCATAGAGAAACGAAATAAAGAGAAGAAAATAAAGTAAAGACCTCGATCATTGTTCATTGCCCCCTGATTAGTATTTATAGTTAGAATAGAATGTCCAATAGCATGATACGTGTGTGTGTGTGTGTCTATAGATATATAATGTTGGGCACTAAGCCCCGCCGGCATACCGAAAATTTAAATCAAACCGTTGGATTTAACTAGAATGAATCTAACGGTTGATATTTTATATTAAATGAAAATAGAAAAAGAAAGGAAACTTGAGATGCCGGTTCTCAAAGGAAAACCCCTAAATTTCTCTCATTCTTTCTTTTTTTTCCCTCCCTCTCTCTCACCAATCAACTTTCTTCTCTCTCTCAAAAGAGAAATCCCTAAAATTTCTTCCCACTTTCATGCAACATGAAATTTACATATAAAAAAGTTACATCAAACATGGAACAAGTGAAGTTAAACATACAATGGCATACATTAAAAATGAGTGCAATGTAAACATGCAATAGAGTTTATGAAACATGTGAATGATGATGTCAAACATGATATATAGACGTCAAATATAAAATGAGTGGGAAACCCTTCATTTTTTGGCTTTATCTAAGGACATACAATAATTGAAATAAAAAATGCAGCATGTGATGTAAACATGAAACATAAAATTTACATGTAAAAAAGTTACGTCAAACATGCGACAAGTGAAGTTAAACATGTAATACCATATATTAAACTCGAGTGCGATGTAAACATGCAATAGAGTACGTGAAACATGTGACCAATGATGTTAAACATGCAACATGGACATCAAACATGAAATAAGGGGAAAATAATCATGTTTTGGATTTATTTAAGATATTAAATAATAAAATTGAAATAAGTAATAATATACATAAAAATTTTGACGTTTAATATGAGACATCGCATTTAAAAATATATAAGTAAATTTTTATCTTTTATTTTATAAACTTTTAATTTTTTCTCTTAATTTTGATAACATTTCATTTTTCTTACATTTTCTATTTATTTATTTTTTCACAATTTGTTAATTAATATATATAATTTTTAATTTAATATTTAATATTATTAAAAAAAGACAAGCGGTTTTCAACAAGTGTCTGGCTGCCACGATTGGGCTCTCAAAATGTCCAGCAGGCAGCAGTGAAGCCGCACCCCTGAAAGGAGCTAATCATGTGCAAGACTCTAAATATAACACGCTATTAATACAATTTGATTCAATAATAGGGATATAAGTACTTATTTATTAAATTTTGTAGCTTATTTAAGAAAATTAAAAACATGCAATGACTAAAATTAAAAACGCACATGCTTATGCCTGACCAATTAAATTCTACTTCCATGACTTAACCAACTCGGCAACTGCTATACGAGATGAACCGCCTTCACTGTGCAACCTGTGCTTCACTTTTTAAAGGGTTAATTAACTTTGGGTGACGCATGTTTTAACAAATTTTAAAAAGGTGACATATATTTTTAAAATATTATGCGGGTGACAAACGGTTAACTTTACCGTTAACTTTAATATAAACAGTAAATTAATTATAAAATAATATTTTTGCCCCTAGAATTAATTATAAAATGATGTTTTTGCCCCTATAATAGCTACAAAATGACATTTCTATTCCTGCAATTAGTTACAAAATATATTTTTGCCCTTACTCAATTACTTTTATTTTTAAATAGAAAAATCATAAAATTAATACAAATCTTAAACAAATTCAAAACAATAATAAATAAACCAATCAAAATGTAAAGAGATAAGAGAAGAGAGATTCAAATATAAAGATTTTTAAGTGGTTCGGCCAACCCCGCCTACGTCCACGCCTCCAAGCTCACCGGACTTAAAGATTCCACTATTCAAACCTCCATGGATTCAAGAATTTTTACAATTGACTTCACATGTGTCAATCAACCTTTACAATAAGAGATTATCCCAAATCTCTTAACTCTAGTGTTTCCCACACTCACACTTTCTCAAATACAAGATTTTTCTCACACACAATCTATATGTTTACAAATATATGCCCAACGTGTGATTTAAAGAATGAATGAACAAATTAAAGCTCAAGAAATATTGTATTCTCAATAATATGCTCTCTGGTATTCGTTGGATTCACTTTGATTTGAATCTAATGCTGCCTTTTTTATAGTTGGAGTTAAAAACTATCAATTATGACTTTCTGCACAAAGTCGGATCGCCGCTAAATCTTATCGGATTACCGTTTTGACTTGAGCAAGTGATTGTTGTGCCAAAATTCAAATTGTCAAATCGCCGTTTTCCAGAAATCAGATCGCCGCTAGTTTCCAGGAATTAAACTCCAATTCTATTCGATGTCAGTTAGCCGTTATATCCCAAACAGTTAGTTATTTGCTACAGTGATTGCTACAGTAAAATTATTTTTTAAAATTATAATTTTACCTTAAAACTTTATATAATTATACTATATCTCAAATCTTCATAAAAACTTTAAAAATAGATCCATTTTCAGAGTTTGAAAACAATACTTACTGATTTCTAAAACTTTTTGAAATTATAATATGATCCAAAACTTTATAAAATATTTCCAATAGGTGCCATTGGCCAGTTGATCTCCATGGTCGAACTAAGGCAAGCTCACACCCACTCACCAACCTTCACTTTCTATCCACATAATCATCTTCACCCCACCGCACAACGCAGTCTCCACCGACGAATGTGTTACTAAAGTGTCAGAAACAATCCCTTGCTGTGGCGGTGCCAGAAAGCTAATCGGGGGGTACAAAACTATTGCCTCCACTGAGCTGGGTGCTTGTGTCTGGAGCAAAATTCGGCTACGCAATATGATATCAATAACAATTGACTGCATTGTTTTTGGCAGACTTCCATAGAAGCTAGGTGTGGTTTATTAAAGAGTACTCATGTTTAGATACCATAAAATAAGATATTCCTCGTACTACAATGACGTCAAATCTGTTACAATAATATTTTAATTTGTATGTAGTAAGATGTCATTTTCGTTTTTTAAAAATTGAAAGAAAGACCACATCGAGGACAACGAGCCGCATTCTTTTTCTTTTTTTATTTTTGAAAAAGAAAAAGCAACAACTCTGAAAGCATCCTAAAATCCAGTAAGAAAATAGCAAACTCAAAAGGGCAGGCCAAAAAATACTCTTTGAAAATGTGACTACATTAACGTCATATATGTGTGTAATAGAAGAATCTAGATGTGATATAATTTTTTAATTCATGTAAGTTTTGACATGTTGTTGGGTATTTTTAATTTTTATCTAATTATAATACTAAGGAGGCAATGAACGATGATTGAGATGTTTACTTTATTTTCTTCTCTGTATTTCGTCTCCTATGAACAGGAGGCAGATGGCTGGCGCATTCAGCTGGGTCTCAGGAACTCCCGAAACATTTCTTTGGGTTCCTCTATGATGCTGTAAATTTTTTTACAGCATCAATAATGTATTAATTCTGAACCATTAGATCTAATCAATGGTATACAATATTTGTACTAAAAAAATAATTTAAAAATAATGGTAACCGTTCAAGTGGATAGATAATTTTTGTAAAATAATTGTAACCACCCTTAGAGTTTGAAACAATTTCACTTAAATAGTATATTTTATTTAAAATTACTTTTCAGCCCTCCTTTAAATTTGTAATATGATAATTTCTTTTAAATAAATCTTCCAAAATCAGTTACCATTAAGTATAAAATATAATATCAAGTAGGTTATTTAACACAAAGTCTTGTAATAATTTGTATTGTATGAATTTAATTACAAACCACTAATACCTAAACAATAATGATAATAGAAAGCATTGCAATAAACGATTTTATATGTGTTTTATTAATAACACTATATGAGTCACAACAAATGAGAAATATTTTATTCACCAATTATTATTGAAAAATATATATATTTCTATATAACTATAGAGTGAGAAATATTTTTATTTAAATTTTTATCAAAAAATTAAACTATTTATTTCATGCAATTCAATGGTGGAGGATATAACATTATGAAATGGTGCTTTGACTTTCAATATCAACCATTAGACTATAAGATATTAGTGGCTCAAATATTGTACCAAAATTTTAAGTTAAAGTATCACAAACCATATCTTTATAATGGAAATATAAAAACATACAATGATTTTTTTCCTCATTTTGTCCATTAAATATTATTTGATGTAATATTTATTTATTGTCACTATTAATTATCATAATAAAAGTAATGACTCTTCGTAGCATATAAATTTTATAATTACTATCAAAGAATAACAATAAAATAATCTTTCATGATTCATAAACTAAAGTTAATTAGAAATATGTGTTATATTTAACTTTTATGAAATTAACAAAGTGACATTTGAAAATAAAATGAAAACAAGCTTGTGAAAGTTAAATTTTATAAGGCTGAGATAATTTCCTACCATGTCAATAAAAATCTAAAAATATAAATGATTTTCTTTCACTTTTGTTCCCACGTAAATATTATTGAAGGCAATATTTTATTTATTGTCACTATTAACTATCATAACAAAAGTAATGACTCGTCATAACATAAAATTTTATAATTACAATAAAATGATATCAATAAAATAATCTTTCACGATTCATAAACTAAAGCTCATTAGGAATATATATTCAATTTAACTTTTATGAAATTAACAAAGTGATATTTGAAAAAAAAATGAAAATATATAAGCTTATAAAACTTAAAACTCCTACCATGTAAGGATATTAACTATAAGATAAATATAAAGTTAAGAAAATAAGTATGTTAAATGGGTATTAAAAATAATACATACTTCATGATCAATTATATAATGACCCTTAGTATTATATAAAATAATGAGTATTTTAATATACGATATTAAATTTTATTAAAACATGTGTGATCAAGTAATTTTTATGTTGCAAGCAATCTCAACAATGAGTTTATTGATGTAACTATGACATTTACTTAAATATATGTACTTAGTTGTGTTATTTATTAGTGTTATATCATATATAAATTTTGTAATTGCAACTTATTTATTTAATTTGTGTTAAATAACCTACCATTATATTTTATACTTAATGAAAATAGATTTTGGAAGATTTATTTAAAAAAGATTACCACATTTCAAATTTAAAGGGGGAAATATGCTATTTAAGTGAAATTGTTTCAAACTCTAAGGGTGGTCATAGTTATTTTACAAACTTCTCCACCCCTTACACGTTTGTTAACCGTTTACCATTATTATTATTATTATTATTATTTTGCCTACAAATATTGTGTACCATTGATTAAATCCAATGGTGCACAATTAAAAACATTATTAATGCTGTAAAAAAATTACAGCATCATAGAGGAACCCTTCTTATAATTGAGTACAAAACGCAACTATTTAGATATTGGAAAAGTATGTTGACAAAAAAATTAATTTACAAAATTTTGACCCAAAAAAAAATGAAAGAAATTGAAATATTTTGACAAAAAATAAGTTGATCGACTTGATATTTAATATTTTTATGTCTTTATCAAAATTTTGTAACCTAACTTTTTTTTATATTAATGTAGCATTATTAATATATTTTTATTTATTTATTTATTAATATATTGTTGTTTCTTTTTGAAGATTGATAATATATACCATAAATTGTCCCATACGATTGATATTAAAAAAGAAACAACAATATTTATAGATTTTCATAAATTTTGTACTTTTTTTTACTGTTGATGCAGCACAGTAGCATAAATTTAACGTTCAAATATTCCGTTTGACTCTTGAGAATACTAAAATAAAAGAACTATGTTAATTCACGTTGATTTAAGAGAATATCGGGAATTCTTAGAAGTTAAGGCCAGTGGCGAAGCTAAGAGTTGGCTAACTCGAGCTACAACCCGGGTTAGCTTTTTGGAAAAAAAAAACAATTAACTATAATTTATGAATTTGTCTTCATTAATACTTATAAAAAAATTAATAGCTCACCCCAAAATATGTTGCTAGCTTCGCCACTAGTTAAGGCTTCGTTGATTCCACAGAATAACAAGAACTAATTAAATTAAAAAATTCACATGGAGCTTTAGAAATTGAGAATATTATTGAACTTAAATTTATAATTTATTCTAACAAATAATCAAGACTTACTTGTAAAGTTACAAAAGACACTTATTTATGATCTCTAAGACTTATCCTAATTTGAGTAGAAAATTTATTTTAACAAGATTTATACCTAAATTAGGAGTATAACTCAAATACGCAATGAATAAACGAAAAAACTCTAAATAGAAAATCAAATTAAAATAGAATACAAATTAATTAAACTATTTCTAAATATTATAAATTTCAGTGAATTCTTCAATTTCTTAGGCTGCATCAACTGTCAAGTGAAAAAACAAAAACCATCCAAAAATCAATTTTGGAAGTGATAACATGCAAGACTCTCTAAATATAGCACACCTTATATGCAATTTTATTCAATGAGTAGAGATGGCAACAGGATGATTTGGGTCAGGATTTGTCTTATGTTATATAGCCCGGTATCAATTCTAAAAAGTAGCTGGAATTTCGATAGGACCTCCAATGTCGCGACTGTAGGTGAAATTTTTCAAATCCCAGGGAACAAATCATTCTTCAATCAAATGTCCAACGCATTTTATCGGATAATAATTGAATATTGGGTTCGATAATGATGGAGCATCACCAATATAGAGCAGTTTCTAGGACCATTGAATGTAGGTTTTTACAGTTATTTTAAATTCAGCCACGTGTATCCGACGATTCTGGAGGCTACCTACGTTATAACTGCTCCAACGTGGCAGCTGTCTTGAATATCTGCCGCTCGCCGCTGGTCAAAAGATACCCCCATCGAACTCACCACCAGAGAAGAAAAAATATATGAAGTTTGAAATTACTGATTGTGCTTTTATTTTTGTAGTATTATATACAATACAATCAAAGTTTAATACAAAAAAAATGAAAGAAATGAAAATATTTTGACAAAAAATAAGTTGATCGACTTGATATTTAATCTTTTTATGTCTTTATCAAACTTTTGTAACCTAACTTTTTTTTATATTAATGTAGCATTATTAATATATTTTTATTTATTTACTTATATATTGTTGTTTCTTTTTGAAGATTGATAATATATACCATAAATTGTCCCATACGATTGATATTAAAAAAGAAACAACAATATTTATAGATTTTCATAAATTTTGTACTTTTTTTTACTGTTGATGCAGCACAGTAGCATAAATTTAACGTTCAAATACTCCGTTTGACTTTTGAAAATACCAAAATAAAGGAACTATGTTAATTTATGTTGATTTAAGAGAATATCAGAAACTCCTAGAAGTTAAGGGTGCGTTTGGTAACATTTTTTATATGTTATTTTCTGTTTTTTGAAAAAGAAACTATATAAAATTTGTTTGGTGGGCTCATTCTTTAAGAAAACGCTACAGTATTGAAAAACAAATAATTTTTGTTCTTTAAACTTTACAAAGAAAATTAGAGAACGCCATTTTGGTGTTCTTCAATTTTCATTCTCTATTGAGAGTGTGAATGGGCCCACTATTTGACTTTATGACCACTTTTCGCAATGCATACGTGGGTCCAACCAGAAATATATCAACAAAAGAAAATTATGTTTATTTAGTATCTCAACTGAATCATCCATTTTATTTTTTTAATATATTATTTTAAAATGAAAAATGATAACACTTTTCTAAATATTGTTGAAAATATATTAATAAAAAATTTACATCCTCCTAACCAATATTAACAAATATATAAAAATAAGAAAGTAATTTTATATTGTTCAAATATTATTATGTTATAAATAAAATTTATTTACATCATTATAATGCAATATTATTTTAAAACACACAAAAGGAAATTTTAAAATAAAAAATAAAATACAATTAATCATGATTTTTAATTAAAAAATTTATAGCATAATATATTTTTTCGCTTTGCTATATTGCATTATGCTATTTTAGACGATTTAATTTCATATTTTATTCTTTAAAATGACATTTAGAATAATAGAAGACATTTTTAAATAAAATAATTACACTTAATGATAATAACTCCCACAAAAACTATAGTACAACTATTAAAATTTATTAAATAATAAATAATTATTTACTCTCTCTCACTGTCCTCACTTTTTCAAACAAACAACCAAACACGTTTTTATTGTTTTCATTTTTTATCTACTATTTTAAAATAAACTACCAAATGCATTTTAACTTTTAAAAACATCACATCAAAAATATCATTTTCCTTCTCCAAATAAGGATAAAAAACACCAATTAAAAAACAATATCAAACGCACCATAAGATTCTGTTGATTCCGCAGAATACCGATAACCAATTAAATTCAAAAACTCACACAGAGCTTTAGAAACTGAGAATATTATTGAACTTAAATCTATAGTTTATTCTAACAAATAATCAAAGACTTACTTGTAAAGCTACAAAAGACACTTATTTATGATCTCTATGACTTATCCTAATTTGAGTAGAAAAGTTATTTTAACAAGGCTTATATCTAAATTAGGAGTATAACTCAAATAAGAAATGATAAAACTCTAAATAAAAAATCAAATTAAAATAAAATACAAATTAATTAAATTATTTCTAAATATTATAAAATTTCAGTGAATTCTTCGATTTCTTACGCTGCATCAACTGTCAAGTGAAAAAACAAAAACGATCCAAAAATCAAATTTGGAAGTGATAACATGCAAGACTCTCTAAATATAGAACATCTTAAATGCAATTTTATTCAATGAGTAAGGATTTGTCTTGTGTTATAAAGCCGGGTATCAATTTTAAAAAGTAGCTGGAATTTCGATAGACCTCGAATGTCGCAACTGTGGGTAATAATTAAAGAAAATTTTCAAATCCCTGGGAACAAATCATTCTTCAATCAAATGCCCAACCCATTTTATCGCATAATAATTGAATATTGGGTTCAACAATGTTGGAGCATTACTAATATAGAGCAGTTTTCAGAATCAATAGATGCACATTATTACAATTATTTTAAATTCAGCCACATGCAACCAACGGTTCTAGAGGTTGCTCTACGTTAGTGCTGCTCTAATGTAACAGCTGCCTTGAATATCTGTCGCTTGCCGCTGGTCAAAAGATACCCCATTAGACTCAGAACTCACCGCCAGGGAAGAAAAACTTATCAGACTGGGTCATTAAATAATTGATATGGCTTGAGAACTCGCAGGATTCATGGGCCATAATAATTCCTTTCACGTTAATTTTTATTTTGTCTTCCACTCCTCTATTTATATTTTATGATACAGTCACATACTCTTGTACAAATTTATTTTGTACAAACTAACGTAGTATTAATTCATTGATTGAATAAAAATATAAAATAATAAAAACAAATCATGTGGGCCAAGTGATATTTAATTCAACCAATCTTATCATGCCATATCAATTTGTACAAAATAAATTTGTACAAGAGTTTATGACTATATCATTATTCTAATTAAAATATGAGTAATGATATAGTCACAAACTCTTGTACAAACTTATTTTGTACAAACTGATGTGGCATTAATTCATTGGTTGAATTAAATATCACTTGGCCCATATAATTTATTTCTATTATTTTATATTTTGATTCAACTAATGAATTAATGACACATCAGTTTGTACAAAAGTTTGTGGCTATATCATCACTCTTTTAATTATAGGCTGGTTGATAGCAGTACCTATTTAAAATAATAATAATAATAAGGGGTGGCCGACTTTTTAAATGGAAAGTGATTTGTTAAATTAAATTTGCATCATGTTGGATGTACTTGGAGCAAACCCTACTGTTATTTTAGCTATGGGAGCCCCAGGTTGCGCAGGTGGTCAATTGAGGCCTACTTCTGTGCTTTCACAATTACAATTTAAGCAAATTGCATGCTACATTCCAACGCAGAGAAAGATTAGTCCAACTCAAATGGAAATTTTACGGAATTACACATCAATGAAATGATTCCAGGTCATTCCCACTTTCAGTACTATTTCAGGGCACTTTCGAGGCACCAAAGTTCATCACCGGAACAGATTAGTTGCAATGCACACAAAATCACCACAAATGGAAGTGCGTACTTTTAAAAAGATGCAAGCATGTAATTGATCAAAGCCACTAACACGAAGATCATTTCTTTCTAACAAAGCCCTACCAAAAGTAATGTGCACAAAGTTCACTGATTAACAGAACGTATCTGCACAAGACATTCTTAATTGGAGCTGGATGCCTGCTAAGGAGGAAGATGAACAAGCCTCCATCTGAAGAGATTGTACTTTTGTGGCCAAGAATGAGTATAGACTGCCAGAAAATGCCACATTTATGCCATAAATGAGAAAAGTCTTGCTGATGAACCCTAGCATTAACAGTATGAAATAGTTATTTGAGAAAGAACACTACCTTGAACATCTATGCAATTGTTCTTACATACTGATCAAGTGATGTATTAAATAGCTCACTCCTGCACAACAATTACAAGCATATCAGTCCTCTATTGAAAGCCTGGAAGTTATAAGAATTAATAAACTGCATTACTTGTTCTTAAAGCATGTCTGAATATAGAGTGAATTAATCTGCTACCAACAAGAACATGAGTTAGATGTCCAGCTGCAATGGCTATTAATTCTTACTGATGAATAAACCGTGAAAGCCTAAGTTGTTATTAGCAGCACTCTGTCCTATGCATCGCATTCAATATAGTATCCATGAGTATGTGGGTGTGGGCACGCATTTGTTTATGTGGGTTTGCTTATCTTTGTAATTATTCATGTTGACGGTATAGACCACCTACTTGTGCTCAATAATATTCATACATGCAACATTGATCAAGATGATAGATCCATGATGCAAAAAGAAAAGAACCAGGTAGACACCAGTCATTGTCAATTTAAATCAATGCTACTAGTTACCTGATAGGAGTTCCTGGAGCATATAATGGATTCTTGACAACATATTCAACATACAAGTTGTATATGTACTTTAGGGACTCACGTAGATCACCAGTCCTGGGATGAGTGACCAAGATAATCTACACAAAAGGAAAGCATGTGGAATGAAAATGTCTACTTGTAGCATGCGGCAAACAGTAATATAACATTTTTCTTGTTGAACAAGTTCAGGAAGGAGGTAAAAAGGGTGCAAATTCAAGAAAATAATGTGACAAAAGTATATGACAGTAAGGTGTTATCCGTGGCACCACTACATTGTCAATTGGCAATCTATGATAATATTCTAATAAAATCGGCCATGCAAACTAACTAAATCCATACATGGTCAAACTCTTCAATCAGATCTACTAACCAAACCACAACAATAAATTGAAGAATAAAATCACTGCCTAAATCAACAAATATACGCTCTTTTCGATGTTGTGTGAGGACAGCTTGTTCATTTGAAACGAATATCATTTCCATGTAAGTGATTCCCCCATCTATAAAAGTGCACACAATTTCTTCTTCTAGACAATATAAAAAGAAGAAGCTTCACTAAATAGAGTAAATATAGGAATCATCTCCTTGATTGTTAAAACCCCAGGATGTGAAACTTACAAGCTAAATCAACAATTCCAGAAGTACTAGGCAAAGCATGCCCAAGATCAAGGAAATTCCACTGAACCACCTAAGCATTAGTATCCTAGCAATTATCATCTCAATCATATTAATGGATTGTTTGGCTACCAAGGTTCTCATATCAATTCCTCCATTGAAATTCTAGAAGTCAAAGAATGATCAATAATTGCAAAATTTCACAGTCAAGTCTGATACCTAATTTGGATGCCTCGCTGATTTCAAAGAAAATATTGATCTGTTCAGGTTTTTAGTCTGTCAGAAGTTTGAAGTTTGTTTAAACATGATAATTATTATTGTGGTCATGGTCCCTATGCTATTTGATACAGGATGAAGTTTAGCCAAGAGTCAAAGAGAAGCATTGCTTGTTTGAAAGAGAATATTACGAAACGTATAACAGATTGTGATATGTGCATAAGCCAGTACAAGGGATCTTATATCAAATAACTGTTATCTGCTAGCAGGTTGCTAACACCAGTGATCTTGCGAATGCTTCCTCTAATCAACGGACCAGTCTTCTCTATGGATCAGTTGGAGTGGCACTGATTGTATCATTCCACTTGGTCTTGGGTTCGAGAAAATTGGTGCCTATTGCAACACCCCTTTAAAAACATTCACCATTTATCAATTTTAAGCCAACTGAAAAATTAACATCTGATACACCCTCTATCTCTAACTAATTTCAAGCCTCAAAATGCAACTTAATATTTAGTGTATAGGTGAATCATAACTGAGATATTTCAGTTGAAAAACAACAAACATATCAATGGAAGCTTTCTTTCAAATCAACAACTAAGCATGTCTCTATGGTATAATGATAAATACTCTACACATTCCGACTAACCTTGATTCCAGATGGACTTTCCATGAAACTAAGTTTGTATGTATTAGTACGAAAACTGTGAAATGAACAACCTTGGCCTGATAATTGGGGCACCCCCAAGTTTCCTTTCTCTGCACTGCACAAATAAAATAATCAAATGATTACTGCAATGAAACCATATAAACATTACATAAAAGTTGATAGCCAAGACTTGATCTCAAATCTTGTATAATTAAAATGCAGAAGTCTCTTAATTCCCAAACCTATTGTTCACCTCTTAGAGAATTCATCAGCTAAGTCAACTGTTTACCAAGATTTATCATAATTCACTCCAAAAGACATCAATAAGAACCCCCATGAGTTACAACATACATGGGAATCATCTAACGAACCTCAACAAAACACCATTCTATCAATCTAGAAGTGAAATTATACCTTCAGAAGCAAAATATCATGAATTGATGAACAAAAGAATATCCAAACAACATATACTATCATGAAAATTGCATTCGTTTGTGCATCATGTGGAATAGATAGTAAATTCACAATGTTGTTCGTTTCATCTGAACCAAGTCCCTTGAGCACAATAAAACCAACTTTCAGCAATCATAGCTCTACAATTCTAACAAAATATTTCTTCGTATTCCGAAAATAAAAATTTAGCAGAACTAAGTATTCAATCTCTAATTTTTCAAAACAAAGACCTCCAAAACCATCCAATTCAAATTCCAAATCGAATTTCAAAACTAAGCCTGCTATGAACCAATACACTTTGGCTCTCGAAACTTCATATTGAAATTGATAAATGTGAAAATGAAAATGAAGCATATACTTAGTGGGATCCATTTTGGCAGTCAAGGACTTGAGGGAGAAGAGAAGACCAAACATGAGCTTGTGGTCTTGTTGAGCGTTGAGAGTGTGAAGAAGGCGATTCCATTCCCTGTAAAGCAAACAAACGCCATTCCTATTGAACACGTACATCATGTGGGCATTGTTACCGGACGCCGTTGGCACCGGCGGTGATGGACTGATCTCTGACCCTCCAAAGAACTGCATTTTCTTTTTCCTATTCAATTAATTCAAATCAAATTTTGAGTGATCACGCCGCAAGTCGAGAAATACACAGAGAAAAAAAAAAAAAAAAAAGAAATCTCTGTGTGTACTATCATAATTTTTTTTAAAAAATAAAAGCTCCGTTCGTATCTATTTTAGCTAATTTAGAACTTATGGTAATTGTTTAGGATCTGAGAATCAGAAACCACTAATAATATAGCTAGTAAGAGTGCTAAGCTGAGGGAGTTCATTGGGAGAATTTTTTTAAATTAAAAAAAAATGAGGTAAATAAACGAAAGTTCGTCCATTTTCTTTTGTTTTCCTGAGAATTCTCTACAACCAAACAGATTATAGCGTCAATTACTAAGCAAGAACAGAGAGACATACCTGCGAAGAGTAGATTGAATTTGAAACGAAGAATTGAGAGGAGGGCTCGAAATCAAGTGGAAGTTAGATCGTCTTGTAAATTTATAATGTTCCCAAACAGCGTCGTTTTTAATAAGTTAGTGATAATCTAATAAAATAAAATATGGATTAATAATTTCTGTTCATATCAAAACTCTTAGGACCCAAAAAATTATCACCAAAACAATCATTTCACAGTAGTTTTAGTATTTTTTTTTCCCGGTTGGCACTTTTTTTATTTATTTAGTATTTGCTTTTCGAAACTTTTCTTTTTGTAGTTTGCAAGACATTGGAACTTTTATGAATTATGTTCAGGGTGATTGGGTCAAGTCCTAGTTTTAGTATAGTGTTTCAGTAATAAACTCTGTTTATAAAGAAAACTTTAAACCAATTTTACAACATTTTAAAACAGGCTTTTTCAAGAATTGAGGTGGAGCTATCAGTACCCTTCAAAAGTTCTTGTAAAACCCCTGTACCTTGAATTTATATTTTTAACCTTAATTAAATTAACAATTCATCTCTATAGACTCTAATCTATTCCTTGAGCCCACCTTATGGGAGGCTTGCTTTCTTATTTTCGTATAATGATATGTTCTCTTGAGTTTATTATTGATTTTTGTTTTTGTACAGAAGTATCTAGAATTATCACATTCAAAGTGGTAAAAAAAAAAAAAAAAAAAAGGATTAAACAGCTATCAGCCTTTGCTTACATGAAAAAAATATTTCTTTTGTTCTTTTTTCTCTCTCTTATACGAAAGTTACTGAGAAAGAAGGGTCCAAGGACTACGTGAAATTAAAATGAGTGTTATAAGCAGCAAATAGAATTTAATTAATACTTTAATGAGTGTATTTAAAAGGGGTTGATTGAGAGTTGCAGGGGGGGGCCGCCAATTCCTCGGCTCTTGAGAATATTTAGAATTTCAAGTGAAATTCTACATTTCGACTGCTACCTGTACTTCATCATAAACATGAGCAGAAGCTACAGATTTTTTGCTTCAGTTATTACGCAACTACAATAATTGGTTAAGAGGGTGACGCGTTGCCCCATTTCAAGTCATGAGTTAACTGCTCGGAGTCGGAGGTATGCAGATATGGACCAGCAATGACCAAATGAAAGATTTCAACAAAACCCAGAACCTAAGAACTGCATTTTCATTAGAGTAGCGATATTCAGCAAAGAAAATTCAGGACCAGCTTCGAGCACAATTAAAGCACATTGAACATTCGAGACAGAAAAGAGAATGTATTTAAGCACTAAAGCTTAGACACTCAAGCACAAACGAGCAACAAAGAATACTTAAGATCCTGAAGAAGAGATGAAAATGAAAAGTTTCAGAGACCAAAACTCAAAAAGTCTAAATTACAATTTCTCCAATTAAAGGAGAGAAGGAGAGTTTAGTATTCCCATTTCTTCATTTCCATGCCATCAGGTGGACTTCCTTCCACCTTCTTTGAACCAACTTCTTTCCAATTTGTGGAGAGCACCGTCCCGTTTGACTCGACCTGTAAAATAAGACCACAAACATTAGTATGCAGCATACAGGCAAATATAGCAGGAAATCGTCCGCGAATCCTTTGAAAGAAATTGAATTTGGTATGCTACATATTATGGGTCAGAATTAACAAACATCTTAAGTTAGAAGTCTTACAAAAGACTTTTTCATGGCTCGTCTTGTGTCCTCATCTGCATCAGCATAAATCTCCTGGAAAAATTTGTTCAATGCTGCATCACCATCTAGCTTTTCTTCTTTTTCCTGAAAGACAGATGAATGGTCAAGCCTTGACAGGAACATAAGTCAGCAAGAAAAGTTCTCGCATAAATATAAACGCCAATTTAAAAGCAACATAATTTGAGGCCCACCTCCTTCTTCACTTGAGCTTCAAGCTTGTCCCAATCTACTCTTGTCGGTTTTGAGGAAGGGTAGGTGGGTCTTGGTGATCCAGAAACTGTAAATTTAGTTGCAATTATTAAACTTATCAAACAGGGGAGAAATGAAGAATGCCGATGTGACTCAATTGATTCAGAAGAAGCAACACACAAGCCGTCACATACATTTTCATCCAATCACTTATCAGTAACAGCTCATCCCAAGACCAGGCCATTTAATTAGTGCATCCAAACTAAAAAAAAAATCCTAGGTCCGCTGTCTCATAACCCTGAACCAGACTAGTATATAAAGCATCACAAATAGCAATTCTTTTCCAAAATCAAGCACAGATATCCTGTATGGCTTAAAAAGCATCTCATCATTAAGACTGCATGACAACCAAGACAATCCAGTACAACAACCAAGACACAGTTCCTAGGTAACAAGCCCCTTCAAAGTTCAATATGAATCAATCAACCAAAACTACCAACGATTAAGTACATTAAGCAAAGTAGAAATATACAACAATCAAAGGAAATTCAAATCACATGAACCGATAAATATCAGAGGCTCAGTGGGAATCCAATATTTAAAATTCAACGAGACAACAGGAATAATTTTTCAACAAGTGCTCATTCTAACTTCTGGTAGCGGGCTGTTAGTTTAACTTTTAGATCCCTATATGAATTCACATGAAGAAACCCTACTACACAGCCTTCAAGTTCTTTTAGAAAGTAATGTTATTAGGAAGCACGCAAATAAACCTAGCAGTATGCATGGGCATGTTGGCGCGCGTGTCCATACATGCATGCATCCATATATGTGTTAAGGGGTAGAAAAATGTGACTAAAACAAAAGAAAACCTTAACATCTATCTAGTTGAGGTCTGAGAGCAGCTTAATACTACAAAAAGATCAACATACCGGATGGTGTATTAACCCTTTGAGGAACTACAGCTCCCTTGCTGAATTCAAGAGACGACCATTGTATTGGTTCAGCTTTAGCAAGGCGGATTTCAACTTTGGTTGAGAGGACTTCATATCTGCATTTGGCAGGTATTATCTGTTTGCAGAATACCAAGCACCAAAAGGTAAAATCAGGACTAGAAACGAGTGGAATAAATTTGAAGCAAAAAAAGAAAAAAGAAAAGGATCAACAGTTTGTTTTCCCAACACAAGGTAATCAATAGATTGGTCTTGAAAATATTTTCCTAATCCTCCAACATTCCCAGAGTACAAAAACTTGCATTATTGTCACAACCAACTATTTAGACAAGAAGAATATAAGCCATGTATACCTTTCCAAATAAGCGAGGTTGAAAATGATATGCCTCTTCACCAGGAACATCAATACTAACACTTAGCTGGTAAAGCAATAAATTAAAAGTTAGCATTTTTCTCGTCTTATCTTTTAGTGCCTAGAACTAGTGACAATTGTGAATCAGAAAAGCAAAAGGAACAAAGAAAGGATGTGCATCATACTATTTGTTCCCCAAAGTCAACTGTAACATTTTTGGCAGGTATGCCCTTTGCAAACACAGTCACAACTACTTCCTCAGGCTTCTGGTAAAATTCATGCCTGCACGATGTCTCTCACCAGATTAACAATGAAATCTACTGGGGTAGAAGCATAATCATTTTATGCTGTGCTTAGTAGCTGCTATATGCTATGGTCAATGCATAACAAAACAGGCATGTTGTAAATCTAACATAGTCTGAACGTGCATTAATATTTGGAACCTGTATTTTGGTCTGGCTGGTGCAGCCATCGCAGCCTCATTGGAAACATCCATCACTGTCTCAACATCCTCAGTTGAGGAAATGTTCGTCGCAGGCTGGACGTTGTTAGTTGACACAACATTTGTTGGGCCTGTTTCCAAAGGCTGCTTTTGTAACTCACCAGTTTCCTCTGAAATGAAAAGGCAAAATCCTTCACTAAAAATATCAAGTGAACGGATGTTAAGGCATATATTTTTATTTCCAACTCTCCTCAGAAGCTCATAGTTCCAACAGAGATATACAGCATTTTGCATCAGAAGGCCAACAACTTCACATAAAAAATAAAAAGAGAATGAGATCACCAAATAGAAGTCAAATGCATACCTGCTATGCGCTCCTCACATTCTTTGATTAAGTTGGTAAATCTCGAATCTCCTGGAGCTAGAGAAGCACCTTTTTCTAGTGCCACCTTAGCCGTTTCATATTCTTCAAGCTTCATGCAAGCGGTGCTGTAAATAGAAACAGCAGAGAAAAATCAATGGGCGAAGGAAATTCAATCGACAAGATTCCTCTGTAAGAAATTACATAACAAGCATAACATACTCAAGTCCACGCACATCAATAAATAAGCAACAGGGGCATTTGAAAACATACAGAACAAACAAAATTATACCATTAAACAATGAATTTGGTTAAGGTAGATGTAGATTAAGGTGTTTCACAAAAACCAAAACATCTACACTTAGCCCATCAAAAATATTCATTTCCTAGATAACCCCCCCCCCCCCCCCCAACAACATATCTTATGTGATCCTGAAATTTAACTTGTCACATTCGAAGATAGGCAATCAACTTATGCCCATAATATTGGCTGGCTATTCATGGAATGATGTCCTCACGTTACCAAAGTAATTCAAAATTTCTCAGTTTCTCGCAGATAGTGCTATAATATCAGTCAATTGCTACACCTAAACATAACTGAATATAATTTGGATTAACTTATATTAAAAAAAATGCATCTTTTAAACAAAAATTGAACAGTTCTAGACATGCTTTTCGCTAAATTATATATCTACTGCATTACAAATTACAAAGAAACGAAATATAAGTCACCCACGCTTTACGCCAATAGGCTTTAGACATTGAAGGCTCCAACTCAATTGCTCGGTTCGCATCCGCAACAGCCTCTGCACATAAAAATTAACAAAGTAGGAAACAATTTTACACCAAAACATGCTTCGGAAAATAGAAATTAAACTACAAGTACCAGTGAAATTTTGGAGTTTGATGCTGGCTTGAGCGCGGTCGGCGAAGAGCTCAGCGCTATTAGGGCTAATCTCAATGGCTTGCGAGTAGAGATCGTAGGCGAGCTCGAAGTAGTCGTCGATGAACGCCTCTTTGGCTTTCTTCTCCAGATCGGTTGCCATTAGAGACTACAGTTGGCTAATCGAAGAGTCCAGAAAGAAAGAGAACAACTTGCGAGTGAGAGTCTATGAACTTCCGGTGAGAAAGATATAATATTGACTTGACCCTCCTCCTAATCTTAAATAAACAAGCTCGATTACCAGATTATCGTCCCAATTATTATTATCTTTATTTATAAAAATTTATATACATATTGTTGATTTTACTGTTTTATCCCTGGGAAAGTAAGCTTCCTAATAGCTTCCGTTTGTCTTTTTTTTTTGTTTTCTTTTAGTAAAGCACGGGGTGTTTAAAAATTTGGATAGTGTTATATAAAATCTAATATAAGATTAATTTTAATAATTGTCTTGATTATAATTAGATCAATAATAATTTTATATAATATGAATTGTAATCTAAATATTAATCTTATGTAATTAAAAAAAAAAACACCATGAGTTTTAGTACTTTCGAAATTTTTAAAATTTTGAATTTAATTTCTTAATTTTATCTTGTCTATATTAGTGTTTATTTACTGTTAAACAAAATAGTAATAATTTATAAATAAGGGTGTCAGTGTGTTGTTATTTCTTTATCTTTTTGTTCTTCAGTTGGACGGGAATCATACCAATGCCGATAAAGTTTAATTCGTTTCTTTGGTATAAACTGACAAGTTAAGAATCGTTAGATTTAAATCATTTGTTTCTTTTTCGTTTCGTTTCATTTCATATTCGTGAAGGATGCTTCTAGAAAATTTACATGATTATGCAAGAAATATACACGATGAAAATGGGCACGACCACATTTCCAAGATAGTCGCAATGAGAAGTTGTATGTGTGAATTGCAACGAAATACGGACTCAACATCCAGGAAAATTCGATTAAATTGACTGCATCAATCAAAATTTTGGAAGTCAATGACAAAACCGTATGATAAAATCACTCCAACAATTTTTTGCGTAGTATTATAGTAGACAAGTTCGAGGATTCCTCCTAAGCTGGCAAACACACCTTCCATGATATTAAGCTCAACCAGACTAGTTTTGACTTTTGCCTAAGCTATGAATCTGCTTTCCGCCAAGTTCCAAAAATTTTTTACCTTACTTTTGATTCTGCATTGAACAAAAAGTGATGTGATAATAACATCTGAGAACTGTTTTGAAGTTTCTGGGTACATGAAGGTTTTATTAGTCAAGCATAAACAAGAAGAAACTTCTTATCTACCCACATATTAGCTTTCAGAAGGCAAATGATAATGATGCCCCATACTTCCCTTATTCGCTATCAACATTTCTGCAGGGAAGGCACAAATGAAAATTTGGAAAAATAGCAATGTTCTTGTAACACCTGTTCATATATTATTAACCCAATGGTTCAAGCCTTTTGTCTCATAAATCAAAACTCTATGCAATCTAAGGAAACAGGCAAGATACAAGATAAAGAGCAAGAACAAGAGAAAATATGCAGGCAAAGAGACAGCTTTGACTATGAAACTCAACATTCTTCCAGACAGGAGCAGCATACTACTCCTTCAGCCGTGATTGTGACTCACTAGAGGTGACTGCAGTAGGATCCTTTTTGGTAACAGCTTCCAGCGTCTTATGGAATTCCTCAGGCAGAGGTCCAGGTCGATGCAGGGGAACATGCTTGGGAACCGGAGCATCATTCTCAATAACTTCACATTCGTAGTCATCAGGAACACCCCAAGGATCCCACTCTGCAATTTAGCATAGCAATTTCAAACACGTCACTACTAAGGAAATATGATCTCTTTTATGCATAAAATGATACAAAACATTATCATTCCAGCATACAGGCAGAGCTAACTGATAAGTGCTCGGGGTAAGCATTTAAAATAATGTGGTATATCCCTGATTAGTTCTATTTGGATGAGTCACTTGATAAGAACTAAAAGGCAATAGAAGACACTAGCCCCATGCTTAAAAATGGGAGTACTAAGATCTCTGATGTTGAAGCAACCAAGTCAAATGCGGAAATTTATTCCCGCAGCTTTCTATCGTGACAAATGTAAAGAAAGTGAGAGACTTTTCTAACAGAAAGTATCGTATTCACTTAAGTATAGTCAAATTGAACACCTGAACCATTTGCAGTGCTTGATTTTAAAAAAAAAAACTTACAGAATCATTGGGACGAAATGTTGATAAGTTCAACAAAGAGGTAAAGACTTTCTTAGTTTTTACACTGTCGACCGACTCAAATCCAACATTAAAAACTGTAAAACTCAAACGAACATCTTACAATCATGTCAACACCAATCGACGTTAGCTAACATCCAATGGAAGCTCGGATTAGGCTCAAAAAGACTAAAATAAGCTAACATGAGCTCAATTCTTCCTCAATACCATAAGCACAACAACCAAGAATATATTGACAATATCAGCCAAACCAACATGAGTGGGAAGGCAGGCTATGCCTACAATGTTCATGCACAAGTGTCTAAAATGTTTACTAAGATTTTCAAGACCAAATTCTTCGTTGCTCCTATCAAAAAATAAAAATAAATTCGTTGCTCAAATTACACTGTTCTCCAGTGTACACTGTACCGAAAAATTACATTACATTTCTTACAAAATAACCCAAAACCTATTTGAACCCCCAAAAAAATTGTTAAATTTCCCCTAAACCCATCTTCAAAATCGATTTTTTAATTCAATACGAGCTAAAATATTCACATTCTAATATATTAAATAATAATAATAATAATAATAATAATCCACATAGAATTGAATGTACGGACCGATCATTTTCCCGATGAGCGTGAGCTCATCCTGAGCCTCCTCGATGAGCTCCTCGACCTGGCCACAACCGAGTCGTTTCTCGATCTGTTCCCAGTCCTCTTCCTCTTGACAGACCTTCAAACGTTGCCGTGTGAAGCTTTCGACGGCCTTGCGGTACCCTTCGTCCGGAGGAACGGCTTGGATCTCCTTTAGCGTTTTGTTGTAAAGATTGATCAGAACTTCCCTCGCGTTGGGGACTACATCCAGTCCCGTGATCCCAGTCGTTTGTTTCACCTTGGCCATCAATGGCCGTCCGATCACGCGCAGGAACATCTTCGATTTGATGGTTCGCTTTGATTCAACTTTGATTCTCAGGTGCTCTCTAATCGAGTGTGATTATTCTGGTGGATTTTTGCCAGTAAGAAAACAAGCGACGATTTCATGGAAACGGTGTCGCTTAATGGTGTTTAATTAATGCAGTGGGCTCACCTTTGGGTTACAGAGTCCGCAGCCTTCGTTGGCCCAATTGACTTCCAAATAGATTATCAATATTAACAACTCATTTATCGAACTCGTGAATTAAAATTGGGTGGGACTATTAGCACCCCTTCTGTTTATTATGAAAATATTTTAAAAATTATAAATTTCTTTTAATTCCTCCATTAATGAAAAAAATATGCTTAATCAGAAATTTATTGGTGTAAATTATATTTTTAATTTTTAATTATTTTTATTATTAAACCACATTTCAACAATGGGGATTCTTCTATTAAAAAAAAAACAATGGATTTCTTCTCTCTATTGTAGCCACCGACGGTAAATTTCTCACCCGAAAATTAGAAGAAAAAACAACTTTTTAATTTCTAAAATATTAAATTTTTTTAATAAAAAAAAGTTATTTAACTTTTGAGTAGGGGTTTAATTATAAATTGTCATATTTTGTAATGTAATAAAAGGTTAAAATTATAAAACAATTAAAGGGATTTTAAAATGTATTTGGAGGGGTGCCAATAGTCGTGCTCATTAAAATTTGAGTGGAGCTATTGCCTATTGGCACTCTCCAATTCTCCATGCTCTTTCTATAACACCATTTACTTGTATTTATAATTTTAACCCTAATATTGAATTGCAACCAATCACTCTTGCATTGTTGTTTGAAGTTTTCATTTGTATTAAAAACATAATTGTTGTTTACTTGCTGTTATAAGTGTCTCAATATATTGACAGATAAGAATTCAGCGTTGAATTGAGTTTTTGCTAACCACTAAATCAATAGTTATTAGAGAAAATAAAAAAAAAATTAAAATAATTCTAACTATTGATTCAGTATATAACAAAAACTTAGCTCAACACTGACTGCTAATCCTATGTTGATAAACCAAAATTTTAAGTCTTTCGCTTCCAATATTCAAATAATGTCAAATATTGAAGAATCAAATAAATCAAAGATTAGAGAGAGAATTTAACAATGAAAGGAGAAAACTTTTTGTATTACATTTAGATGGAAAGTTCATTATTAGGATTTTTTTTAAAGCATAAATTAAATTTAAGAAAATCATGATCGCATGCTATTCCATCTTTATTTGGAGATTATTAATCAAATATGTGATGATTGTGAAAATATTTTACGAATAATATTATTTCATTGGGGTTATGAGAAAGGTTAATTATTGTGAGCATTAGTGAGAAATATTTTTTTTAGAATATTTAAAAATAAATCCAATTCATTTTAAGACCATACGTCTAAGCTACATCATTATAAAGTTTGGTTGGGCAAGTCTGAAGAGTCCATCATAATATAGTTGATTTAAACTGTTTATAGGGATTTTTTTAATTATTATAAACATGGGTAAATTTATTGGGATTATATGCTCTTTAAAGCATATTAATTTATTTATTTTCTAATTAATAAAATATTTGAGATATTTTCAATTGTATAAACATTTTGAATAAGGTCCGTTTAATCATATTATATGTATTTATGTGATCATCATATGGATTCACAGAAGACATAAATACAAGTTATCTTATGATTGAATAAATTAAGTTCGAAGTTGATAAAAAGAGTTGGGCGCTCTATTTATGTTTAGACTGTAATAAATTCATTAAATAATTTGTCTTAATCATGTATGAAGTTATTGATGTAGTACGACTATATTAAACATGATCACATATGAGATTTAATTAAACGACTATATTAAACATGATCACATATGAGATTTAATTAACTTTGTAATAACTGTCAGACTTATTAAAACTCATAGGCATTGATTTTACTGTAATCTTAATCGTGAGTTAGTTATAATTTCGTGATTGTAATTATTATTCCATTTGAGTTACCAATACACATGACACATATTTGTAGTCAAGATTACCCGGTATCTTGGTGGGAGCAATTATGAGTATTGTAATTATAGATTAACAATATAGAATTTGTACAACACATCTCTTAATGAGTTTTCGGCATTTGATTATAGAATTCTCTGGGCAGAGTGTGTCAATATATTTAGTACATTGAAAATGATCATTAAAAAAAATCAGTAAGTATCAAAGAACAAGAGTTCTACTTGTAACTTTGAAAACCTTAATTCAAATTTATACAACAACACAATTTTATAACCAATTTTCTCAAATTAAAATAAAAATTTTGAACGAAACCCCCGTGATGGAGCTCTTTGTTATAGCAAGTTAGTGCATTGGTGGATGTGTCTTATAATTAAATTTACTTCCCAATTGATCTCTAAGTTTTATGGTTTAGGGTCTTTTATTGTAATGGAATCACCGAATACGAGTTTACGAGGGGCATGTTTTGAAATTTTTCGAAAAACACGTTATATATTTGGCCCATTTAATTTATTTTTTTTCAAAACAAATATATAGAAGTTCCATTTGGGCATTTGAAATGGTATTTAATCGAAGTCCAATTCATGTTTAAGAAATGAAGGCAAATTACCATTATGTGCCAAGACTCACAATTTTGGCCTTCTTTCTCAACCAACGTTTTGGCGTCCCCGCGACCCTTATCCATTCGCTCCGTTCTCACAACTGGAACTAATAAAATAAACAGAAAAAGTTAGGGTTCTTATATTCGTGGTAGTTAATTTTTCTTTTCCTCTATTATTTATTGTTAGTGGTAAAATTATGGGGAATGGCAAATGTAGAGAAATACGACAATAATAGTGGAACTTTATTATGTAAAGTAATGTGCTTACAACTAACTCTGTATGTAAGAAGAAACTGCAGAAATTTTGTGTGCTTCAAGGCACGTTACAAATGTCGCTTTCCTTAAGACGTTATTTGCCCCCACCAATTGAGTGATGCACATGGATTAAACAAATACGCCTCCAGAATACAATGAAGCACTTGTTTGTTTGCTTGAGTTGTGCATCGACGAAAGCAAACCAGAATACTTTTGAATGTTGCAAGCCTGCCAAGAAACAATATATTGTTCATGCAGAAAACAATATATTGGAATGTGAATGCACAAAAGAAATGGGTGTTTTGTGTTGAAATTCGTACTAGAAAGGAATGCTAAGAAAAGAGTGGTGTAGGATCATTCATTTCATGTCTAAATGGCTTAAACATGACCCCTATTTATAGATATACTTGTGCCCCCTTATTTGGGTTATCATTTTTCATGATACCCCTTCATTCATGGCCATTGGATCTAGATTTGATTTTAATCAATGGTCCAAATTGAACCATCACCATTTCAAATGAAATGTCACTATGAAATGATGCATCTCTAAGTGAAATGTTGCCATGAAAAGTTATATCATTTAGTAAAAAGATACATTTTCTACAAGACACAATTAAATAGACATGTCCTTACAACAAGAAATCATTTTATTAGATAAGTCTTTAGTGAAAGGTACCTTTTCTATAAGGCACAATTAATAGGACATGTCTTTACCATAAGACACATTTATTTTGAAAATTTTCCAACATTTATTACCAATTTATTATTTTAATTTTAATAAAATAAATACACCTTAATTATAAAAAAAACAACGATATTTTTGTGCACATATCTTTTTTTTGTTGAAACGTCTATAATTGTATTGTTATTATTTTGTTTTTGAGATTTAGACTATTGGCACCTTTCCAAAAGTTTTTAAAACTCTTTTAGATATTTCACAACTTTAACATTCCTTAAAACTATAGAAATGATTAAATATAAGCGGTTGTTTGTTAGATGTTTGAAGCCTAAAATTTATTTATTTGTTTTTTATAACTTATGTCTGATTTTCAAACATTTGCATCAAAATTAAAAAAAAGTAATTTTTTTTACTTTTATTTGAATAGGAAAAAAAGAACTGAATGAAAAATAAATATTATATTCCAAATATATCTCTATAAAATATATTTATTTCTTAGTTATAAAATCAAATCCCTTTTTGTTTTGATTTGCAAGAACATAAATGTTAAATAAGCATGTTTAAGATACTTTTATTTATTAAAACATACTATATGCCACTTATATTCAAATATTTTTTTTAAAAAAAGTCATTCAGATATTCGTATTCAAATAATCTACACTTTAGAAAAATTCAGATCTATTTAGATTTCAAAATAAAAAACAAATGATACCTAAGTAAAACTCACACTTTTTTTCAGCAAAAAACAAACATAGTAAACACAAATAAACTTATTTTGCTAAAATTCTCTGCACCAATGTGTTATATTTATTTTATTCCTTGCAAGTTTTTACACCCTCATATTATAGATCCTTTTTTTGGCTTAAACCATAGCTTAACATTATTTATTGTTTATAAAAAAATGTAAACTGAGGAAAAATTTATAATGCAACTAAAAGGAGAGGATAAAAAAAAAGCAAGTTTTAAAAAATTTCATTATTATTTTTGAACAAATTTTTTTTATGTTCAATTGTAACGATGAGAAAAATGAAACACTAAAAATAAAATTTTAAATTGGGTTTAATGAGGAACAGGCTTGATTAAAGTTAATTTTGTCATTAATGGAGGTATTGTGAGAAATTATATTATTTTTAATTATTTTAATGGGATGATTAAAGAAGAGGGGCTATAAGGAGATTTAGAGGGGTGCCAATAGGCCAGTTCTTCAATTACTCGTTTGTGCTAAGCCTATCTAAGTAGATTATTGGGTCCACGCTGCTCAAATGGATTGTAAATTGATCTATGTTTCTGGGCTTGTGTTTTTTCGAAATATATCAATCTCCAATGGAATGAAATTTATATTAAATAATTCTTAGATCTGGATGTCCTACATTATTTTTAATACAAGCGTATTCTTAAATCGTGCGGTTTAAGAAAATTAAAAAATTTAAATTTTAAATCTTATAATTTAAAAACATATCCATATATTAAAAAAAAATGAAGACGCTCGTATTAGGGATGGCAATGGGGAGGGGAGGGGAGGGGACCAATCTCCCCATACCCATCCCCGATGTTTTGCATATGTCCCCGTCCCCTCCCCGTCCCCGTCAAAATTGCTTGAGAGAATCCCCATCCCCTCCCCGAATAATAACAGGGGATCCCCGAGGGTCCCCGGTCCCCGAATAATTAATAGTCTAATACATTTTTTATTTTCGATTTTAAATTAATCATATTAAAATAAACTCATACCGCTATTGTAAGCTCGTAACCAACTTTGACAGCACATTAAGGCCTCCAATGTGCTTGGATGAAGTTTGTTATGGTATGAGCTCACAACTCTACCACTAGTGTTAAAAGCTGATTCAGAAGCAACTGTTGTAATTGGAATTGCCAAAATATCTCTAGCAATTCGAGCTAATGTAGGATACCTATTAGCATTTGTCTTCCACCAACTCAAAATATTAAAATCTTCCATCCGAGATATAACTTTCTCATCCAAATATGAATCTAATTCATCTGCAACAACTGCACAATCTCCATTGTTTACATAATCATTAAAACCTGTCATCCATTTGGTTGCTTTCTTATAAGAATCCCCTGTAGATCTAGTAGAAGAACTACTACCAGTATAATCAAAGCAATAAACAGTTGGTGAAAACTTCAATTAATACTCTTCAACTAATTCCCGGCAAAGGGTGACCACTTTCCCAACATACAACTATTTTGATATTTATTATTTTTAACAATATTTATAATTTTGTTATTTATTTATTAGTAATTTTAAAAATAAAAATAAAATTAAAAATTAAAATGGGGAAATGGGTAGGGGATGGGGATTCCACCTCATCCCCGTCCCCTCCCCGAATAAAAAGTTGGGTAAAAAATTTTCCCCGTCCCCTCCCCGAAAAAAAAATTGGGTATAAAATTATCCCCGTACCCTCCCCGAATGGGGAAAATCCCCGAGGGTACCCATCCCCGTGGGGATTTTTGCCATCCCTAGCTCGTATTAAAAAAATACTATACATATACACACACCCTATACTCATCACGTTAGTATCAATAAAATCGACAGGCTATAGTATTGTATTTTGCTATCAACCTAGCTAGTTAATAACTTTAGAGATGCTACAAGGATGAAGAAAGCATGGGTCACACATTGTCTCATTAAATGCCTAAATAAAATAAACAAGTTGTATCAGGTGATTTCACCCTTTAAGGGTGCTCAAATTATTATTATTATTATTTTTCGTTTGATATGGATATTTTATTTTCCTCATGGCAATAAGATACTAATAGTTTTGCAGAAAATAAGTAAAAATAAATAAAAAGATATAATTAGATAATTAAGTTTGACCAGTTCTCTAGTTAATAGGTGTGTGTGTCTATATATATATAAGAATGACAAGTACTTGACCTGAGTGTGTGTGAACTGTGAACCCACTTGATGAGTTCTTTTTATTGTTTAAACTAGTGATTGTCTGAACTGAGACAAAATGAGGGATCTAGTTTTGTCCCGTGATATAGCCGACGCTATCAGAGTCAATTAACAAATTCCGACTCCAGATAAGGTTACCGACAACTGTTAATTTCAAGAAAATATCCTTCTAAATCTAAAATATTCACTACTGTCTTCTGGATAATTGTTGTAATTATTTTAGTCTTTTTAATAATAAAATAAGAAATATCTCAAGTTTGTTCACTTTGAGGTACAACGATGTGCTTGATTAAAAAGTGACAAAAAATCAAGACTTCTTAAGGATTTGCATAAGAAGTTTTATACAATATAAATCAATAATTTGCTCTTTTATTTTCTCATAGACAAAAAATGAGATACACATGTACTTTAGTAGTTTCAATTCACATCAGTCGCATAGGATACTAATATTAAAAAGCATATCTGTAGCTAAAATGATCGAATAATCTAGAGCCAAAAATTGCCTATCCCAGATACTGCAATTAGCTTTACAATTATTATTAATAATTACTACTGTTGGTTTTTCTAATTATGATCGTGTAAAAGCACGCAATAACAAGGTTCCTTTATTATGGCGAAGATCATGATCATCACTAGCTAGTAGCCATTAACCGAGTAACAACCAAAATCAAAATTCAAAAGCCAAAATGTAAGGATGATGTGAACCGCCATTTTGATCGATGCACGATGGTAATATCATCAATCACCATCATCATCATCATAATCATCACCATGTTAAACAAAGAAGATTTAATTAACAATCGGGCAACCTAAAAATTAGTTTAATTAAGCTACTGTCGTCATTGTCATCTCATCATGATGTAAAGGAATAGGATACCATATATATCATTATCAGAGAAACAGCATAATAACCATATAATATTCAGTAAAAAGAAGCTTAATCAAAAATGAAAAAATAAAATAAAAATTAAGAAACACAATTGTTGCGTAGGGAAAAGATTCTTTCCACCTTCTTTTTTATATCGATCTTGATGTACAATCTGATCAAGGTAAGTTTAAGTTTAAAAAAAAAGACAAAAAAAACTGCTTCCCATCTATGATTTAAAAAAAAAAAAAGATTGTATAAACATAGTAACATACTACAATTTCATATTTAAAAATGCAAAAACAAAACCCTAATTTCTAAACGCAGCTCAGGAGACCATCAGCCGTGGTTGTCGCCGCTGCCGGAAGCAGCAGTGCTGCCAAACTGTTTCAACCCTTTAAAGAAATCTTCATCAATCCCCCGCGCGGCTAAGTTTGGAATCAGAAGATCTTCAAATAAATCATCATCATCATCGTCATCATCTTCTTCTTCTTCTTCCATCAAAGTTTTACTGGTGTCTTTGTCATGATCAGCTGCATTTGCTAGAATATTCTCAATACTGCTCATTTCTTCATCCACTGCGGGAGTTGTTGGGGCCGACGGGGACTGACATGTGGCTGAAAGGGGAGAGGAGCTGGAGGTAGGAGGCGGCAGAGGTGGAGGAGGAGGCGTGGTGCTGACGGGGTGGTTTTGAGTTCCGGAGAATTTGTTTCGGGTGCTGCCAGCAAGCGAGTTCCTGTGAGTTGGACGAGGGTGTGTGTGGTCTCCTGTGTAGCTGACGATGTAAATATTCGGATCTGTGTTGCTTCGCTCCACTTGCTTCCTCGCTGCACAGCCCTTTGAGCTGCTGCATCTATAGTAGTTCCTGTACCAAAACCAAAAGCCATCATTAATATTAAAGAGCTAGCTATGATATAAAAAGATCTGTGAAGAGAGCCTAGAATAATTAACAGACCTTGGATATGGGGACCCTTTGATGGGTTTCTGCCCGTATTTACGCCAAGCCCACAAATCAGCTGAAAGCTTCTCTTCCGTGACTTGGCATACCATCTTCTTTATCGGGCTCTTCCTGTTGCTCATCAGACAACAATCATGTACAGCGTCGTCATGTGCATGTATATACAGCCAACGACTAACAGAATCATGACCCAAAAAAGGAAAAAGGAAAAAGAAAGAACGAAAGACATTTATTTGTTTACCTTTTTCTAGATCGATGGGCATGTGATGGCATCGCGGGCCGTAAAGGAATTGCAGAACTCAATCTTATAGGCAGCTGCTGCTGTTTTTGTTGATGAATTTGAGGGTCTTGTTGTTGCAAAGGTTGCTGTACATAGTGAGTCTGTTGGTTATTTTGCTCTCCAATAACAAACGGAGGAAATGATGATGAGCTCATGGGGGACACTATGCTAGAGTTCAGTTGCTGCTGCTGCTGCTGCTGCTGTTGTTGATGGTTGATTAATCCTTCAGGAACAGAGCTTGGAGTTGAATAAAATGGCTTGTACGAATCTTCCAATTCTTGAAAACCAATGTTTTTGTTTTCAAAAAGATTGGGAAAAGAAAATGGATCATCATCTTCGTCAAACTTCATAGTAGCCAAGAAAGCCAAAGGGTCTTCTAGACTGCTTTCATCGGCGGCGGCGGCGGTACCGCTGGTGGTTGTATCGATTTGTGGGGTATAATTTGCGGTTGTATTATTGGCGGAGGAGAAGCACCTCACCACGGCTTGGAGATCCCAATTGTCAGCTGCTTTTGCAGGAAATTTCTCACCCATTTTAGCAGACAATCTACCTAGTGATTATCATCAGAACTAATCTAGCCAGCACTTTATGTATTTGCTGGTTGCTGTTGAGCAATTGGGCAAAGTAAACAGAGAGAGACAGAAGCCACAAAGGACGGCGCTGACTCTCTTATTTTATTTGATTTTTTTAGGAGATTATGCCCCCAAAGTAAGAAGAGAGAGAGAGGGGAAGAAAAAGAGAGAGAGATATTTGTGATGCAATGACTTGGTGCTTGTTAATTATTTATACAAGAAAAACGAGGCAGCCAAAAGACAGAGAAGAGAAGCCCAATTGTCCTTTTCCGTTGACTTATGAAAATGTCAAAGGGGGGGGGGCCAATAGAGCAATATGGGCAATCGAGCATAGATGGTTCTTATGCTTTAATAAGGACCAGAAACGCTGCTCCTTGAAATGATTGTACTCGATATTTGATTGGAAATTGTACGTGAGTTTGTGGCTGAATGTGACGCCACTCGCTCTGTGGGATTGTGTAATCACTGACTTGTGGACGTGCACTTGGTCATTTTTGACGATTGGGTTGCATTCACTATGGAGGGTCTTCAAACAGCTTGTGTGAGAGTGGGCTAGTTGCCCGACTAAAGAAATTGGCTTGGGAATATGCCGATGGGAAAATGTATCACATAATTTTGATATTGACCCATCGAAAATATGAAAATAAGCAGCGACGGTGCTAGGAATTCTACGAAGCATGGGTTAAGTTCAAACATTAATTTAATTTTAAAAAATAATCAACAAATTAACATATACTCAAAATAAAAATTCATTAAAATATTTAATTTAATGCACTAGTAACAGTCCTTATCGTATATTGAAAATATTGAAGAACAATTTCATTGTTAAAACTACAAAATAAATCTTTTTGTATGTATACTAATATACAACAACACTATAATTCAACCATTAATTTCAAAATACTGTATAAAAACATTGATATTTTAATTATTTTTAAAATTTAGCAAGGTTTCATGGAAAAATAGTTTAAAATGTCAAAATTAATTTTATTTTTTTTAAAATCAAGCAAGGGCTGAAAATAACTATGAAGCCCTTGCTAGCTCCAAAGTGGCACCGCCACTGAAAATAACTATGATACGAAGAATTTAATATATGTGACATAATTTTGTTGGACTATGCACTTTATTGAGACTGTTTCATTTAAATCTTCTAATATAGAGAGGAGTAAATTTCGAATTCATTTAAAAGTAAAAGTATTACATTTATAATTGATCGAAAAAATCTGATTTATTCAATTAATTAATTTACGAATCTTAATTCATTCTTCTATTTATATCAATATAGTAAAAAAATTAATTTTTTCATTCAATACAATACAAGTTGCTTATGATATTTCAATTTCTGACATGTACACTTACAATACGTAAAAATAAGAGATACGAAATGCTAACATAGTGTTATATATATATATATAAAAGAGAAAAAAAAAACTTTGATTTTGGCTTACAGATATTGGAGGTGGTAGGTGGGACCTCTACTCTCTCCTTAGTCCTAATTTAATCGAGATGTGTACTAAGAAAAAAATTCCTCAAATTGTGGGGTGAATTAAAATGACTACCTCACCCTGATTCATTATGAAATTATTGTTATTTTATTAACCCTAATGGTTTAAGTACTATTTTTCTTCTATCTTCCCTACTTAGCCATTGAGCAAACTCCACTTTTACAACCTATAAACAATATCGAATTCCTTTCATCAGAAAGCTCTATCTTCAGTGAAAATATCATTCTTTTTTTTTAATCAATTTTTTTGTGTTTTCATCCTATGTGAAGGTATATCTCTATATAGATCTACATAAATAATTGTTACTTCTAGATAAGTCTAGGTATGCTATAATAGTATATATTTTTTGGTTACTTTTAGTAGTTTTATGGGACTTTTTCCTAGTTTCAAAGTTTTTATGTTTTGGACATAAAAAATTCCAATTACAAAAGTCCATCTATTTAATTAGAATATTCCATGTCAATTGGAAGAACTATTACTAGTGTTAGAAGGAAATCTTAATGAGATTATAAGATACTTTCATTAGTTCTTCAAGTTCGCTATACAGACAACATATAATGGTGTATGATATGCTTAGTAAAGGTATCCTTAGTGCCCATACTTCCTTTTTTCTTATGATGATTTAACCAATTGTTTACTCTATTGAATTATAAATATTTTAATATTGTTTTCATGAACTTTTATTTACACCATGACTAGGTGCACGCAATCGCGTAATTGCGTGCATGTTAAGATCCCATTAGCGGAGTTATGTGGCCCACATCAAAGTCCCCAAATGAAAACTTGACACGCACTCAATTATACGCTTTCTCATAACCACGCGATGCCTTATGATGAAAGGGGAGAAAGGACAAGTCATCCGCCAATCTGTGATATACATACATACCTACACACATATCCGAAACTTAATTATTAACTTAGGAAGATTTTATTATGGAAGCTTGATCTATATCAATTCCAGTGCTAAAATTAAATTGGGTTGAATTCATACAAGTCTATTTATGTAGAAAAGATAAATTGTCATCATTATCTCACATTCTTACAAAATTAAATTAAAAAATATAGTTAATATAGTTAAAAAATGTAGTCACTTTCTCAGTTATAGATTTTTATGTTTTACCCTTTATCACCTCCGGTTCTTATGATATCCCGTTACTCCCTTAGAGTTAAACCATTTAAAAAAGAAAAAAAAAAGAAGTGGCTTTTGGCTAAGATGAGATTTTCAATGAATTTTTTTTCCAACAAAGAGGCAATCTGGAGCATTATAAAAACAAACGGGATTAAATAGTAAAACCTTAATACTCCAGGGGACAATCGAAATCTTCCTAAGAAAATAAAAAATATAGACCCTCCGTGTGGTGTGCATTGCACGCTCTCTTTTGGAGCGTGAACTTATTTACGTAGCCATTATGCGGTTCTCTGCACCCGCACAAACGTGATATGAAGTCACCGCCTCGAGTCCACAGTCAATCCATGCGCGTCTGGGGATAGAAGCTACAACTATGAGTATGGGCCCCACAGTCCAAACTAATTACTCCTGATTTTTTTCCCTAAAATAGTACTCACATTTACCTTCCTTTATCTAGAATTTAATGCCGGTTCATCACAAAAGAAAATAAATTAATAAAATTTAATAATAATAATAAAATCCCAAGCTACTGTTTGGCACGTTTTCACACTCATGGCTTAGGCAAAGCCCGATTGTAGATGAGATCCACGTGGCTGCTTTAGATAGTGATATGGGTGGGCCCCGTAACACCTGTCCGGGTACATGAAGGTAAAAGAAAATGTTCCTCTGTCAGTTGTCATTTATGCCATCTTTTTGATCGGAGGATCTTGAACCATTTAAGTTGGGATTCTTTCTTTATTGATTCTCTTAATGCATTTTGACGGTGTTGATTCGACGTTATTGTGCGGGTGAATAGGACGGTAACTTTTTCTGTTCATGTTAACTATTTGGGCGAAAGGAACGATCGGGTAGCTGCTGGGGTACAAAATAATGGTGCCCCCTCAAGCTCCGACACTGTATTACATGAATGGCTGACTTGTGTTGTATGATTGCAAGATCAAAAGCCACGTAGAGCTTGAGGTTTATCTGACATGGCATTTAGTGAGCGGCGGGAACATCAGCCATGTCAAATGTGCTTAAATTAGCTTCCTTAATCTATGGTAGAGAAATTTTAAAATACATTTAAGATATTATATTAATCATATAATAAGTAAATAATATTGTGATATGTGTGTATTTATTTTAAAAAATCATCTTATAAGTGGCGATTGTATGAAATTCAACTACACATGTTATGCATGCATCAGTTAATTATAATATATTTAAGGTATTGTAGAATTTCTCTTATCGAAAGAACATTAACTTAAAAAAATATATAATCTTTTCAAATTTTATACGAAAATTGGGAAGAAAATGTTGTGAGACCAGCTCAAGGCTCGACTTCAAATTCTAGTCCACGGTCCATAATGGGCCATTACTATGGTGTATCGTCCACATCGTATTACCATTAATGTAGTGTATCATTTATAAGTTTCCTTTGTTAATAACTACATTGTCATTACAGGTCGCAAAAATTTCGCAGCAGGCATTACGCAAATGCATGAATTGTACACTCAACAAAACAATTATTACTATTAACAAACAATGTTACCTATTGATGATGCTGCAACATAATCATTCCCAACGTTAATTTTAATGATAGCTAATCTTTTTGATGGGACAGTTATAATAGTCTTTTTCAACTTTTAAAATTTGTTAATAATTATGTATTGGTAGATTTAGATCGTAAGCAAAAACATAAGAATATATATATGCTTCTAGAAAACATACGGATTCCCTTTGCGTAATGATATTCTCGTTTTGTTTTGCCGACCTTTTGGTAAGGGAGAATATATATGTGTACGCACACACGCACATAATTTTAATTTTTTTCTAGTGCGAGCACCTTATTTTTTCATGCAAACATATTGTTAAGTCGTGCGATTTAATAGTGTTGGCTTTTATATTGTATTGAAAATTAACTTTATTAAGCCAAGAAGTTTAACAACGTGCTCGCATTAAAAATAAAAAATAAAGGCGTCCGCACCTAAGAAAATTAACTCTATTAAGCACGTAGTTTAACAGCATGTTTGCTTTTTTTTTTTTAAAAAAAAAGGACATCTGCACTTGAGAATGATATATATAATATCATTCTATAGTGATAACATCCTTACTCTGTAAAAGTGATAATGACATTAAAATACCCAAAAAATTTTTTTGCAGATTTCAATGCATTGAAAACTATTTTTTTTATATTAGTGTATTGAAATCTGTATCTTTTTCTTTTTATTTTTTATTGGCATCTTCACTTTATTCCCTCACTAGAGAATGATTTTATATGTGTGTGTGTGTGTGTGTTTTTATGTAAAAGGTTTTTGATGCTCTTAAAGTATTGTTCTTTCATCATTCATTGGTTATCATATATGTTTGCAAGCATATACATGGCAAATAATGAATAAAGAAGGAAAAATGTTCCAAAAATACGCAAGACTTTTTCATAATGATGATGACGAAGGTTTGTGCGAGACAAAAATGAACATTAAAAAGCCAAAAAAATATATATACCCTTTATTTTCCTTCAAATGCAAGATTTATGAGACAATGGATGATTGTGGGAGAGAGGAATATAGAATATGTATAAGAATAAGTAGACAAAGATACGCATATAATTATAGCTTTTAAAGGAGGCACGCAATTAATAAAAAAACTATAATTTTGGACCGCCACTAAGGATATGATCACGTAAACATTCTTACCCTTTTTGTGTAGAGGTCCAATATGTTTAGCAGGCAAGGAATCGGATCTTTTGTGCTTCTTTTCCCATTTTACACTTAGGGATACAAAATTGACGAACTTTTAGGTAGAATAAATTGTTAGAATGACATTTGAATTTGATCGAATAAGAAAGTTTGAAACCGAATTAGATTTTAAGTATTGGACACGACTAATATTAACGAACTTTTAAAGACTAATTCTTTAATAAATATAGAAAAGGGAGTAGTTTTATTAATTTCCGAGTTTAACTTCATGTCAATTTAGGGTTTGCTATTACGATTTCAAATAATGTTCTCACATTACACAACCGCAGATGCAGTACCGTATTATATATACTTGCAAAAGCCTTCAATTGAATTGAAAAGTATGAAAAGAAAAAATTATACGAACTCTTAGAGCTGCTCAAGATTCAATGTTCTCACTGCATACTTGCACAAGTCTTCATGGCTTAAAAGAATGACAAGAATGAAAATAAGAAAAAGCTCACAAACTTTGTTAGCCGCCGCTTCAGGAAGGAAATTAATACTGTTCCTTCCGATATCCTCTTCGACGTCTTGCTGAAACAGCCTCTAAAATCACATCTGATATCCTTGGCCCCTTTCCATACCGGAACAAATAGGGAATCCGCCGTTACGGCTACCCCGATAGTGTATTCCATTGCCCCCCTCTCCCAATCAATTCATGCTTCTGTTGACGAGAAACCTCATATTCTGGCCTCGGATAGAGTAACAAGTCTCTCAAAAACCTTGTATCCACTTATTTCCGTCAGCAATGTCATAAAAAAAAGTGAGCATATAAATCCAGGCTTAGATTTCTCCAAGAACGTAGGCTGCTATGTCCTTTGCCATGTGGCTTATGGTTTATTATGCTTTCGGGATCTAGGCGGTCGCGAAGACGAAGCCATTTTAGGCAATCCTCTCATAGGAGAAGTCTTAGAGCTTCCAAGGCCACTGGCCCCATTTGTACAATCCATTACCTATGGGATAGGATTTGATAGTACTAAAATAGAGTAGAAGATTCTCCGTATTAATATCTCACCATTAAGCAAATTGGCTGCTGAAATTTATACACTCGGTACAGATTCATGGAGGGCAGTATTAGCAATCTCTCCATCAATTGATTTCCTTTACCCTAAAAGATTATCTGGCGTATCTGAATACGGGGACATTCATTGGTTATATTATAAAATCTTTCGACTTCAGAAAAGAGGAATTTAATGAGACTCCTGTTCCGGATTTCGGGTACCGAGATTACAAATGGCTTGAATTGGTTAATCTGAAGGGATCCCTGCTGCTATTGTTATCTTTCCATCTGCTGAACAAATGGAGATATGGGTGTTGAAAGATTATGAGCATAAAGAGTGGGTACGAGAAAACATGATTAGTACTCAAGTGCGGGTAAGGTAGCCGGATAACACTTATGCTATACGGCCTTATAAATGTTTATTGAGTGACTACAGATCTCCTATAGGTGCTTGCGGTCGTGGATTGTTTTTTGAATCAAATTGTACTTCTAAGTGCATGCTTGTTCTTGATCTAGGGACGAATCGTGTTTGCTACTTGCAATGCCCTTTGCCAAAAGATGGAAGTGTGGTTATTGGCAATAGAGTCCTTAGTTATACAAGGAACTTTATTTCTCTCAGAAACTCAAGCAATTCACTTGTATAAATTTGTATGCTCAAGCGCAATTCACTAAAGACAACCGGCTGGGTTTATGCTCCTTATTAGGTTATTTGTTTCTTCTGGTTTTTTTAGGAAATAATATAATTAGTTGTCATGCTTTTCTTCCAATATATGATTAGAAATATTAAGTAGAGTATTTTTTTTTGTGTGCCATAGTGACTGATTTAGGGCTGCCCGACATTTGTTATGCTATTTTTTTATTTTTGAGAAATAGTATTTGTACATAAATTTGTACATGAAAAATAAAATCAAGGCACTTGTACTTTAGTGGTCATGTAAAGTTTTGTGTGTAACATGTGCAAATAGCGTTATATATATCTCTCTCTCTTTTTAATTTTTAAGATTGGAGTTTGCCTAAATTAAATTTTTAGCTTCAATAGTCTCACTCGAGTTAATTTTTATTCTTCCTTATTCTTTTATCATAATTTAAACTCAAATGAACCGCTTGAAAATTACATTTACAACTTTGGCAATTTAGCTGCTCAAGTTTGTATTGTAAATTCTTTGAGACGACAACACGCACAATGTATGACACGGTGCCTTAACTTATGACCATTAAAGTAGTTTAGATAATCCGAGACATCCCTACCATCAGTTAGTTGTTACAATAATATCCATGTAATGTTGACTAATAGAATATGTGGTTTCAAGCAACAATCCTAGGAGTTTGGAACATTAATAGATAGGGGAAAAAAATGATGCTTACAGTTCATCTTGCTTTCGAAACCTAATTGGAAGATATTTTATGCAATCCTCTTAGACTCCATTTGGTATAACTTTTTAAGTGGAGTGTTTTTAGTAGATTTTGGATGTATAAGTGAAAGCCACAAAACCTAACTAAGAACAGTCAATTTATTTTTGTTGGGACATAGGGTGCCTCGCTTGGTCGGGGTGTACGGGCTGTTTTTGATTTTTTTAAGGAGTGAAGGAAGAATGAGAGGATGGTGGCTGTGGAGAGAGGTTTGAATCTGGAATTGGAGAGCTCGCCAAGTTGCCTTAGACATGCAAAATAATGAGAAGGAGGTCAAAAATGGAGTTGGGAGTGGCCAGCGACCACACTCCGACACTCAAGTCAGAGTTGGGTTATCTTAGGTTAAAAAACTTACAAGCTCTCAACAATGGTGGGTAGAGGAGGAAGAAACCTTAGCCCTTGTGGTGCATGTGTTGGTTGTATTGATAAAAATAAAATCTGAGTATTTTATAAGGAGCACCCGGGCTGTCATGCTACTTGGCGTTCTTTTATTGGTGTTCCTTGTTGGCATGTCAAATATATTTTTGTCCTTCACACTTGTGACCATTTAGGTATGTCAGGGCATGTGTGGAGAATAAGTTTGATGTGCATACACGTGTTGGGCATAGAGGGGTGATCTTGTGTACCTCTGCGCAGTTGTTGGAGATTTGCAGGCATGGCAGGAGAGGACTTGTGGTCCCAACTATTCTAGTAACAACCTTTTTTGGCCTATTTGGAGGTGTGATAGGTTGTTGTCCCCTCTTTTTTAGCACAATATTTCCTCATTGATTCCTTATTTTTTGACAGAGAATCAGTCAATCTTTTTGGGATTATGCCTCTTTTATCACATAATGCATTTTTTGAATATTTTTTTAACCTTTCTACCCTTGCTTAGTGTACCCTAGATACCCTTAAGAACACATGGCGTACCCGGCACAACTCAAGATCCTTTTGATGACTTTTCTTCTGCTATAAAACTTAATATCGACACGTGGCACTTTGTTTTTAGCCTTCCACTTCTTCCCCAAACATGGAGCTTACTTGAGTAAAACTTTTGTTAATAGAATTTTTATAAGTAGAGCTTTCACCCAAAAAACTTTAGTTGTTTAGTTTTCAATGAGAGCTTTTATTAAAAATTATAAAATTTCTTTAATGGGTAAGTTTTTTAAAGTTATGTCATAAAAAGAATAAAATAAGATTGTCAAATAAGTTGATGATATTTTAGATATTTTAACATTTAAAAAAAGTTTTCAACATCTACTTCCAAAATAAGTTGAGGATATTACTTTGGGCTTTTACTAATAGAGGTAAAATAATTTATTTACTCTTCAAAAGCTCTACTAATAAAACAATCAAATAACGGTAAATTTTTTTATAAAAGCTCATGTAATTAAATAAATACTTATAACCATTAGATAAGTTATATCAAATAGGCACTTAGGGGAGAAGTTTTACAGCAACTAGTCTACCACGGCCAATGGCGTTCAAATTAACTCACTTTCACTTGGATTTTGTGGAAGTGGATTTGTTAAAGAAAACACAATTAGTACTCTTAAGTGTGGATAAAATTAAATGCCCATTGATGTGTGATATATAACATAGGACGTGTTTTGCGGTTGTGGATTATTTTTTATGAAACAAATGCGTGATAGTAATTGTCCTTTGATTTAAAAAAAATGGCGCTTGGCGCGTGCAAAGCCTGTGTAATAACGAGAGAGATTAATTAATTAATTAATTGCAGGAGCAGGGATAATGTCCAGTTTTACTGTGAGCACATTCTTTCTCTCAGAAACCTCGTCAATTCAGTTGTTTAGGTTCGTTAGTGCGGCTTCCTAAAGATGATTTGAATTGATGCGGTTCCACTTTGTCTACATGATCTCTGCTTGTAAACATTTTAAATGTGTTTTTTTTTTTTAAAGGTAAACTCAATCCTATTCATTGCATTATCAAATAAGAAAAATTAAAATTCCTATTTAGGATAAGCAATGTCTAATCCTATATTCAAAATGAGATCAAGAAATTAAAGTTGATAAAACGAATCCGAAAACATAATAAACTCAAATAAGAGATTTCTTGATCCCGAAATTCATTTGACTTGTGAAATTAAAACAAAGAGTCTATTGAGAATGAGGAAATGGTGGGGCAACATAGACTCTCCTTTCTGTCTTTAGGAAGTTGCACAAACGACCTTGGTCAACTGAATGGCCAAAGTGTTTGAGAGAAAGAAGGCTACCTGTATAGCTGGTGATGTAATTCGAATTTGAGTTCACATTTTCATCATCATCCTCTGACCGAGGGCTATCTGTATAACAGGTGATTCTCTTTTAGATCAACAACAAGCGAATGCTTACAGTGGTTAATAAAATCTCCGAAAAATGACCCTTGACTCCCGCAAGCACCAGCAAGGAAATTGTAATCACTTGCAAAGAAACGCCAATTATTTTCTCCCCAGAAACCGATGTCAGGCCTCATGGCATCCGTATCATCAGGCCTCATGTCTTGAAGTCGAAAGACATTAGCGTACTCTCTCCTGGGCTTCTCCAGAAAGAATTAGCCAACCAATGCATGTCTCCATATGCAGACACTCCGTCGTGACCTAGATGATTATGGGTAACTGCTGAGGAGATTTCTCGCCATGAATCTGTGCCCAAAGTGTAAACTTCGGTTCTCAGTTTGTTAGGGGCAATTGCAATTACCTTTTGAACCACACGGACAATCTTGTACGTGTTGCTAGTGCCTAGTGCTATCAAATCCGATTCCGTACTCTGCTGTGGTCCACGTTACTCATATTTGGTGTCGGTATCCGCGCCCGCGGTAGCTCGAGAACTTCTCCTCTCAGAGGATTGCATAAAAACGCGTCGCCTACGCCGTGCATGTGTTGGAACCAGCACCATTTTTCAATATAAACCTTTTTCCCATTGAGAACTCTAAGATCGGACGTTCACTTTCTTTGATGACTTTGCCATCGTATGAAAGTGAATGCAGGGCTTTTGATAGGCCCAATGGAAAAGGTACTCGCAGTATTTGAGGTTCTTCCGCGGCAGTTGCTTCTGTTGTTACATGCTTCGTACAGAAAGAAAGACTGTCGATTATGTTGCCCCAGTTCCTGGAGACGAATCGGAAACGAAAAAGTGATTTTGTGGGCAGTTTCAGTAAGATGTCATAAAGGATATCATCAAGAAGAAATGTTGCAGCTTTCAATTCCATGGCAGTTTTTTTGACAATTGACAGCTAATAACTAGCTAGTTGTGCAATTTCTCTTCCTAAATATTCAGTGAATGGAAAAAAAAAATGTTTTTTTTTTGTCTTTTTCCTGATGGAACAAAATTTGTTTGGCCAAAAGCTAATAGATAAAATTATTCCAAAGAATTAATTCTTTGAAGATGAAAGTAACTGCGATCAAAATTTTTGGATGTGCCTCTTGCGCCCGCCAATTACTTCAATTCGCAAATTCTACGGCACAATGGAAAGCTACCATACGAGTTACAAAATTCTATATGGCCGAAGTTTGCTCACTGGCCTAAATATAAAATATGCCCCAAGTTTGTGGCCTAAAAGTAGCTCAATGCTTAGACAACGAGCGGGGACGTGTAATCTTAATTTGACTTGAACTTGAAATTAGAGATTGGCTTCAAGTTGGAAATATAGAAGGAAACTTCATGTGAAATTACTTAAAATACAATACAACAATTATAGAATCAGTGTGTACAAAACACCACATCTATCATATAAGTATTTGTTGGAAGAAAAGAACTTTTAGCCACATGATTTATTTTTATTGTATTAAATTTTTATTTGATTAATATTATTTTTACAGATCACTTTGTAAGAAATAATTTGTACAATAAGTGACTCTTTTATCACCCAAAACAATTAGAGATGTTTTTTTTTCTTATTTAAAACAAGGTAAACAGTAGGGATGGCAAAATCCCGGGCCGGGTCCGGGTTCAGGCCATGTTTTAATTCGGATACCCGAATTTTATATTTTTTTAATATTATATGTGTATATATTTTTTATTTTTTGATAATTTTATAAGTTTTAAATTTATTTCAATAAAATTTGACATGAAAATATAAAATTTAAGTGTTTAAAACTTTATATATGTATAATAAATGACTCAAATAAATATAAATATTTATAATAATATATATTTTATAATATTTTTTTAATAAAATTCGGGTTCCGGGTTTATCAAGTGATGTCCAAGACCGACCCGACTTCATACCCGAGCCAAATAATACCCGGCCCACAACGGTCGGGTACGGTTCGGGTCCGAACCGGGTGGGTATTTTTGCCACCTCTAGTAAACAGGTGCGCAAGATTTGAACTTGAGTGGTTAGATAAATAAAAATGATTAAAAATCATTTATTTAGGTCTAAGGGGCAATTACCCAAAAAAAGAAAAAGAAAAATTTGTTTAAACACTACTAGTCCAAAATAAAGAGTGTTATACAATTGTCATGTCTAACATTATCATCATTTCTAACATTATCCATTATCTTTTATTTTTCTTCAAAATATTCAATTTGTATAAAGTATAATTTATATCGGTACTCGGCAGCATTACTCTTGAAAACGTGTTTCAGGTCACTACCGACGAGATAATAACAACGAAGAATCAAGAACCCTTTTTCAATGTATTTGTGCATTATTAGATTTCGTGAGTATTAGTCATTATTAATGACTGGGGATTATCTTCAATTATCAAAAAGTTAGTTATCTCTCAGATTAGAGTACTGCTGAGGATATGGGATAAATTTCAATTATCAAAAGTTTTTACACTTTTGAGATAAATTGAAGATAGCTATTCTAAGTAGAGATAAATTGAAGTTTGCTCATTTATATGAAATTATCTCCCCGCTTAATCAAGGGTTGATTATTGAAGAACAATCGAAATGAAGAAATTCTTATAATTGAGGTCCAAAAATATAAAGGCAGAATTTGAGGTTCTCCAGCGGCAGCCAATGTTGATGTATGCATATAAGCAAAACGAAAGCTATCAATTGTATTGAGCCAGATCTTAGAGACAGATCTAAATCGCAAAATTGATTTAGCAGGTAGTCTCAGTAAGATTTCAAAGACAATGTCATCATCAACATGCTTTTTTCAGGCATAGTATGTGACACAGTTTGTAAATACCATGGCGATCTTCACTGCAAAATCTCAAAATTCATCATTATTTAGGTAACTCTTTCGGTCTTTCTATAAGAATGGTCACATTATAATTCTATCTTAGAAGACGACTTATATTCTTTCCTGATCCAATTTTTCCTAACATTCTAAGGAGAGTTTTACAAGCATCATTTAAATAATTGCATGCACAAAATTTTAATAAAAATGGTTTTTTTACTACCTAGGTCCTGTTATTTATAGAAAATAATTAAAAAATATAAGACTTTTGTAGAAAGCAAAATAAATCGACAGATATATGTCGTTTTTAAAAATAAATTGTATTTTATATATAACAGTAAGATAACATAATAATAATAATAATAATATTCTGTACTTATTTTCATAATTAATGAATGTGGCTTTACTGAAGTCATATTTTTCAACATCTCTGAATTTTATTTCTTCTCTGTACATTGCAAAGTATAGCAAGGATATATCTTGGGATCATTATATGCAAATTGTTTTCTACCTTTCAATTATTATGTCAATAATGTATAGGAGTAATGTTACATATCTCAAATCTTTGGCGGTGTTGTCTACATTAAAAAATAACAGTGAAAATTATTTTAAATTATTAAAAATCGTCCACCGTGTTGACAAGCATGTGCCACCTCATTTAGGAGGATGCAACCGTTGAAATAAATTTCAGGCATTCTGCTGAACAGTGATAGATAATTAAAAGCAGATAACAAAAAGATAAAAGATCCTATAGATAGAAAGAGGAACAAGATCAATTCATGATCAGATCATCTTCTGGAAGCCACATAGACGAGCTTCAGCCAGTGAATTCACCAAGTTTCTGAGAGAAACAACGCTACCAGTTTAACTGAACATTAATTGTCGAAAAAATGCTAAAGAGAGAGAAAGACGAGAGAAAGTGTGTTAAAAAGGAAGAGAGAGTGGGCTGGGTAGAGATCATCCTCTTGCCGCAAGCATTGCATGCGCCAAATGCTATTCTTTCTTAAAAATCAAGAACAAGTACGTACATGTGCTTACTATATGTTTCATAAAACTATCCATGACCGCGAACGCGTACACAGCATCTGAAATCGATCCAGAAACGTCTGTTAGTACACAGTATTCGGAGTTTTACCTACTCTTGAGTGCTAATTACATTACATTTTCTTTAACCCGTCTTAACCCATATCTCACTTTGTGTAGCAGAAGGATAACTAACAATAGCCGAGAATCCTCTCAATTTAATCTTTGAATTCCTCTTTTTTGATGTCCAGAGTTATCACTCTTCGTACGCCAATACTAGCGCCATTGCCCTGGTTAGGGACTACGCCAATACTAGAGCCACTGCACTAGTTAGGGAATTGTAAGGAGATTACTCGCCATGAATGTGTGCGTTCAACGTGTATAAGCTTCAAATTGGCACTTCGAGAAAGCCATTAAAAACAAGCAGATAAAAAATGGAGGCATCCATAATGTTTCATAATGCAAGGCCTCGATAATCTATATAGGACAAGTCAAAAAAAAGAAAAAAGAAGAAGCATATTTAAGTACATGTATATAAGTATAAAGAATATATATATCTATAGTGCAATTATATGTCTATTCCAACACCCTCACTATATGTTGAAAGCCCATAAAGTTTCATTTCACTAGGGGGACATGAACGGAAACTTAGTGTTAATAGATAATAATTCTCAATCCCAATGGGAAATTCAAAGAGCTAATAATAGAATAGGTTATTATCTTCTTGGTTTGTTGATACCGTACGTGAAGAGACATAAACCTTGTATCCTGATTTCAGGAAGCCGCTCCTAGGACCACTCATCTCTTCAACTAAATTCCCAAAGTTTCTGAGAGAAAGAACGCTCCTTGTGAAGCTGGCATTTCTAAGAGGAAAAGCACTCGGTTCCCCAGTCTCAGTTTCTTCTCCATCGCATCCCTTCGGAAAAAGACGGTTCCAGCTGATACCGTTCGTCTTAAGATCAAGAACAAGCACGTAATTACTCGAAGAATCTCCCCTAAAAAACAAGCTATCACCACTTGCACCGGCAAAGGGACGGCAAAATTGAGTCGTAAAAATCCTGTGCACTCTTACCCATTCTCTCTTGCGGTAGTCTATCATTACGAATAAATCACAATCAAAGTGCGAATGGGATGCACGTCCAAAAATAGCCGATGATCCTCTCAGATTAACCATGTTATACACTTCCGCAAAATATAGAGGAGTCCTGTTGAATTTCTCTTGGCTGAGCTCAAAATATATTATCATCCATCGTGAGCTTCCGAGAGATACAGCAACCAATGTATGTCTCCGTGCGCAGATACGCCCCATTTATTAAACAGATGGTGATAAAAGGGAAGTGGTGGGGAGACTTCTCGCCATGAATTTGAGCCCAATGTGTAAACTTCAAATTTGTCTTATAAATCACCGTCGAATGCTTTTCTAGCAGTCACTCGAATAATCCTGTACGTATTGATTGTATGATCAAACCCTACTCCAAACCTCACCCAACCCGAACAGAGACTAGGCCTTGGCAGCTCTAGAATTTCCCTTCTGAGGGGATTGCACGACTACACTTTCTCTTGATGATCGAGATTCTGAAAGCACAATAAACCATAAGCGACGCAATAGACGATATAATTTTCTTCAATCTTTGAGAAATCCAAGATTGGATGTTTACTTTGTTTGATGGCATTGTCGAAATCGCCGTATGTAAGTGAATGCATGGTTTTTCAAGGACCCAGTGGAGTAAGAACTTCTGGTTCAGTATCATCACTGAAATTGAATGCAGCAGATGCAGAGTGCATGCTAGCGAAAGAATGATCATCAATTATGTTGCGCCAGTTCTTACAGACTGATCGGAAACGCTAACGTGATTTTACGGGTAGCCTCAGTAAGACGTCGCAGACGACATTGGAGTTTGTATCTTGCATTCTGTTCGATCGTCTCAATTGAACACCCACGCCTCCTGCAAGTAAAAGTTACTTCAGAGTTAAGGTACTGCTCTGTTTCTGTAGTTTAGGGCAATGAAGTAAAAATTTAAACATTAAAAAAAAAAAAACTGTTATGATCTTCGGAATCAAGCTGTTTAACAAAGAAACGATACAGAGGAGGGCAATCAAAAAATTATACTTACCTGAATCCAAATCTCGTAATGTTTCACCGAATGAACAAATCTCGTTTCCTAATAAAAGGAGGAATGAAAAATAATTACCCAAAATCTACGTTATTTTCAAAAAGTTTAAAAAAAAGAAAAGAAATTTTGACAATTAATCAATTGAGTCCCCCCTTATTTATTTATTTATTTATTTATTGGCCAATTTATTTAAGTTTCTTGATAGTGTGTTTTTATTTCTATTTCAGTTTACAGGTCTGAACTATATAAATAAAGAGATGATAATATATATAAACTCTGTCAGCTATACAAGAAGCATTCTTTCTCTCAGAAACTTTGGCAATTTAAATGCCGAGGGCCGTCGACTACTTGAAATCAGCAGGCATAGTTTTATGTTCCTCCATTTATCGACAAAGGAGATGGTTGAGAGCTACTTTCTGTTTTTGAAAACTGAACTCAAGTATGTTACTTATTTTGCTGCAATACAGATGACACGTCTTTGGTGTAATCAAACCAAGTATTATTGTAAACAAATATAATGGCATCCGCATTCCAGATCAAATCATGCCTCTGTTACACTGCAGAATTCAGGGCCGAATTTGTTGCACTGCAGAATTTGAGGCCAAGCCAGAACAACGATTCATTCAAAAGAAACTGAACTCGAAGCCATGTATGTACAGAGCCACAATTCATCTTCTTCCTACATTGTTAATTGCAATAAAAAACATAAAACGATCATCTTTCCTACATGCTCTAATTGCAATAAAAACAAAAAATGCCAAAAGTGCTGCATATCTCCGAAATGATCTTGTATTCATGTACACTACCAGAGTTGCTCATTGTACAGGATTGTACAAGGCAACAACATCACGCAGAAACAGTGCTATTCAGTTTACAAAAATGGAAAATAACTAAACTTTCAAAACTACAAGTCACATAGGCAACACCAGCTCAAGCAAATGACTTTCTGCATCTGACTGAACATCCTCACTTACACATATGACCTGATGAACACTGCATTATATAATTTACACCTCACATTATTTTTCAGATTTCATAAATAATTTTTATCAACTAACTTGTGTCAAAAGAATGTATAGGTTAATAAAGGGCTCTTTCAGTTGTTGCTTCTTCCACGAACCCAACGAGTGGAGCCTGTCTTTGCCAGACCAGAATAATAACCACCAACATTTGCTACAAATAGGGGATCCCTATCTTCAATTATGTACTCGTTGCTGCCACTACTAGTGGCATTTTCCTGATCTGTCTGTTCCAACTCTTTTGTTAAATTCTCCATTGTCTTCTTTAAATTAGCTTTGGTCATCTGCCCTGCCTCCCCTGTCGAGATGCCCACCATTGTAACCTTTGGAAGAAATGGATTTAGCTGTAAGTTCCGTTTGGTGCATTCTATATACGAACTGCCCTGAGCTTCACAATCTTGCTTTGACCATAGGTGCCTAAACCAATCTCCAAAAGGAAACCGAAAATCTGGTCTCTGATCACGTTTATCGAGATGTTTATCTTCCAATTTAAGATCTGAAGAGCCATTATTTGTTTCAGAATTGGCAAGGCAACTGGTTGACTCAGAAGCTCTTAGGAAAGAAGCTGCACTCCTGCAAACAGAATAAACATTGTCATTATGGAACCAATCATATTGATGATTCATGTATATGCAAAAACTGCATCTAAATAGGTTTTCAATTATGCATACATCACATAAAGAGTTTATGCGTAGCTTAAGTTTGCACGATCAAATTATAAAGGCACAAGAAATTCTAGTCTTCAAGGAGTGAAGGTATGTGTTCAACCATCTTAGAATTCAAGTTGCCAAAAAGGGGCATAGTATGTACCTATTCTCAAAGGAGTCAACCATGTACGGAAATTTTGGTTGAATTCCAGTAGCTTTCCGCAACCACCTATTACCGAGGAGTACTCTGTCAACAGCATAAAGAAGCTGGATTTCAGCAGCCTTTGAAATAACACTTAAAGGTATTGCAGGATGACCTATCTCATCCATCATTTCTTGAACCTGTAGATAATACTGTCACTCATTAGCATAACAATTTTATATTGAATTTCTTGCCTTTGCCAAACTATTCCCAGAAAACTGAGCATACACAGATGCTAAAGACACTGTTATTACAAATTCAAAAGTTTAATTTCTTTCTAACTTCAAAAACTAATTTGATGTTTCAAGAGTAAGAAAAGTACAAGATTATTAATCTATGATGTGTGTGTGTGTGTGCATCGAAGCAGTAAATAAGTTTTAATTCCCAAAGCTAAATTTATTGTCATCCCTGCCTTTCAGCATCCACAAACTAAAAAGAAGTTTTACCTCTGGAGGCTCCCATATACTATCTCCAATTTCTTCAACAACCTCTGCTGCCAAATTGTCATCAATGACATCACGTCGACGTTGCATGTGTCGAGTTTGAATTAAGGCATGGAAGTGCTGATCGACAGATTCTTCAAGAATGTTATCTAGCATGTTTTTATCAAAGAAGTATGGAGTATACCTAATATGAGAAATAGAAGGAATAAGCACCAGATACACTGAAGAAGCTGCAATTATAGTAAATGCCAAAGAACTCACCATTTAATTCCATCGGCAGTAGCTATTGCAATATCTAAATTTTGAGCGCTGAAAACAGGAACACCATCCACCTTTTTTTTTCTACCACTATCTGGAATTGTCCTAAGAAGTTTGTTTGCAGCCTTGACCTAATAGAGCATACACTTTCTTTTTAGAAATGAATGCCAACTTACAACAAGAGAAACTATATTAAAAATTGTGAAGGCAAACAAAATTCATGAGCATACCACTGTAATTTACCTGTTTCTCATTTGGAACAAATTGAAATAAGTGAGGCTTTTCCTGCATTGCACATAATAAAGGAAAAAAAATTGGTGGATAAATAGAAACAAACAAATTTCTCTGCTGACAAATACAGTATTAAGCAATGTTTCACACATTAAAAAAACATTAAAATACAACAAAGATATCCATGATACAAACTTTGACAGGAGCAAAGTAATTCGCCGAGCAAACATAGATTTATGAACCTAATTGCTCAAGGGAGCCTCTAAGTTACAATAATTGTAACATACATCCCTCATGTGAACCACACAAAATTGTAGGACCCACAATTTGTGTGGTTCACATGAAGAATGTATGTTACAATTATTGTAACTTAGCATTTGCCATTGTTCAATATATGCTGATCTTTGGGTGTATGAGTAGGGATGCACATGTTTGCATATAAATAGTCAGAAACGTATTTACATTTTAATATTTGCAATCTATCACGTTTAGTAGCTCCCCAATGATAACACAGAGCGAATAAAGTATTTCCTATGCTTCATAGAAATAGAATCCTATAAGCTAATCGGTGGGTCTATAATCCTAGATTCAAATCCAATGATCCAACATCAACTATTCAACAAGCAGATATAACTTTAATCAAGTGAGCAAATACCTTAAAGTGTTCGTATGCCAAATCAAGGCGACATGCCCCTACCACACCACTTGGAATATTCAGCTGTTTAACATATGTGACTGAAAAAACAAACATAGGTGATATCAATTTCAAAGCGCAAAATAGTTTAAAATTTGGAAATAATGATCAAGAATAAGAAGACACAAGCAAGAAGTAGGTAACATAGACCTAACATCTAATAGATCCATCAAGAAATATAGTCAACTATGAACATAAAGACTTGAGTTTGTAATCTGCTTCCTTAACAAGGGTAATTTATTCTATCAAGTTCCATAAAACTAATTGAAGAGGGCTGTTGCAATCATAAAAAAATTTCAAAATAAAGGAGGAAATATTCAAGATTACCACTAAAAATTGGCATTGCGCGGACATGACCACAGAAAATGAAAATAAAATGACTGATAATTCATACCTGCATCGCCTAAATCCATGAAAAAGCGAAAAACAGGGCCATTCCTTTCACTCTTAGTAATTGTTGCAAACAACTTCTTTAGCCACTCAGGTGTCCTATAATCGAAAGAAATTTTCGTCCAAAAGAGTAAAAAATGAAAATAATACACACACACACATACACACACAAAAATTATTCTCAACATGCTCTAATAACTTCAACTCTTATCATTAATTTCAAAATTCGCAGGCATACAATTAAGCTTAAGCATAATTCACACGTGCGTGGTAGAAGAGATGAGGAAGAATCAAAAACCTTTTAGAAATGAAGGGGATATCGAAGTGAGTGGAGACAGCCATGAGCCCAGTGCCGGAAAGATCACACATGCTAAAAACCTGGCCCACGAAGGCGGGCCCACCGCCTTTCCCACTAGAATTAATCGCGGAAATCCTGACCGTCGATGGGAACCCCGAGCTGGAGGACTCAGACGACGAAGCACCTGAGTTGGACGAGATGGAGTCGGACCCGACGGGCGAACGAGTTGAGGAGGAGGGGCAGGATGAGTCGGCGAATTGGAGCGGGATGCAGAGTCTGGAAGCAGGAGCGGACGACGGTTGGGATTGGGAAGACGGCGTCGTTTTGGTAGGGGTGATGAGAGAGAAAAGAGTGGAGGTTGTCGCGTTGATGAAGCTTGATATTTGGTTTTGGAGATGGTTGGGTTCCGCTGGCGAAGCCATAGATTTTGCTGGGTGGCTACTGGTTTTGTGAAATTTTTATGTGTTTTCAGAAGAGAATTTTGAAAAAGAAGAGGAAGAGGATTGGTGGCGTTGGAGTTTTTTCTATTTGGATTTTATACACACCCACATATTTTTACAGGAGACTGACGATTCACTTTTGAAATTAATACGTATTACATACTATATATCCGCTTATTATTTTCATATTTCTAGTAGTCAATAAACACTACACTATAATTTTATAATATTATTATTATTATTTAAAATATTTATATTTATATTTATTATAAATTAAATAAATTAATAAACTAGAAATTAAAATTAAAATTAAAAAAATATATGTTTAGGTGTGAACAAAAGATTAATTTAACATATTATTCTTTTTTGTTATTTTTAAATATTTTTTATAATAAATATATCATTTATATTCTCAAGATAAGTTATCGATCGACTAATTCATTTATCTCTTATTTTTTTTAAATTTTTAGTGCCAAATTTTTTGGTATTGTGAAAATAATAAAAGATAAGTAATATATATTAATTTCAATATGTGAAAATTAGTGATCTTCCATCTTTTATTAACTATATATAATATCTAATTAATAATAGTTAATTAAACAATCCTTTTGGTATTATAGAAGTGCTTATTCGGGTAAGAGTTTTTGTGATTTACTAAAATAGGCTAACAAGTTGTTAAAATTAACTATTTTGCCTTCACCTTTTTTTTGAATCAAAGAATCTGACGTAATATAATGATGACAAAACAACATTCATATGGTGTGGTGTTGTAGTGTTAAGTAGTACTGTCTTCAAGTAATACTATAGTACCTTATGGTCTGTAGTTATTTTTATTACTATAAAATCATTATTAAAACTCTTTCTCATTTTTTTTAATCAATTTCAATTAACTCTATAATATGTCATAATTATACGTTTATTTTTGTCATCATTGAAACACCATTAAAACTCTCTTTATTTATTTATTTATTTTTGTTAGTCTTAACTCTTGTCGGAATATATTAATGAAGTTGAACCCGCTTCTTATTTGGTAGTAAAAGATAAATAGTTTAGACGTAAATTAAATATCATTAATCATTAAGTAATTTGTCACACTAGGAAAATGACTGATGAATAATAAATAAACAATAAATATATTTGAACATAGAACAATTAATAAGATTTAACTTTTTTTATTTTTTAATTTATTAACAATCAATCAGTAATTGAATTATTTACTCAGAATATGATCAGATCAGGAGAGAATCCTGATCCAATCACACAATGCAACAAATGTTATATAGATGCGTCCGAGGAAAATAGAAAAACATTTTTGCAACATAAGAAAGCAAAGCAACATCCGACAGCAACAAGCATTTTAATTGAAGGTAATCTAGTTCTTTGATATGCGTTTGAGGACGACAAAAACTTCAATCTCTTTATGCAGTTTCCCATTGTGGATGGACAGAATCTCTGCTTCCTTTGTGTTGATATGGTTGAATATATTTTCCAAAAGCTCTTCTCCAAAGTGCTTCCCGATGAGTCCCTCTAAGACAGCCCTCAAGTGTGACAAGTAGAATTGAGCAGGGAACGTTTTGTGCCTCATTGGCTGATCCAATTGCTGCATCCTCTCCATAGCGAAATGCCCATTTCTCTGTATAAGTGATTCCAGCTCCTCCACGTATGGAAAATATGCGGGCACATTGAAAGTGCGTGCTTTTTCTTCGCTAATCACACCCTGCATTCAGAAAAGCAATTTGATAGTTATATATATCAATGTATCAAGTACCATGAATTAAAGATGAATTTGTCTTCACACACACCATCTTGGCCAAATCCCAAAGGCAAGATCCGAGAAAGTTATATGTTGCTCCCTGAACAGTATCAGCGAAAGGGATCCCACTTGGTCCAGTAATTAATGAAAAGACCATCAATCCTCCAGGCACAAGTTCTTCGGCTCTAGCATTCAAAATGGACTCAAAGTCGCTCCTGAACTGAGCTTGAAATGTCTCATGCACTCCTTTCATGAACCTTGTGCATTTGATACTTCCTTGATTCCACTCAAGAGATTTTTCTAGCATATTAACTTTTGGAGTCTTGGAGAGCCAGTGCATTGCATTGAAGGAGTTTACAACATGTAATGTAGATTTGGGAAACAAACGGCCATGGAAAGAACCCGGCACTCCAGCAGCATAGTATTTTCGAGGAGGGAGAGTTCTAAATAGAGTGTTGAAGTCATTTTCAGTGTGATCATTGAAGAAAACTTGGAAGTCCGGCACAGGAAGTGAAAGGTTTTGGAACTTGAACTCTAAAGCTTCTATGATATTTTGCACGGAAATGAAGGTGTTAGGACCAACAGAACAGCCTAAATCTGCAATCCTAACTGTGTAGGAATTATCATATCCATAGCTACCCACATCAAGCTTATTAACTATGGCCTCTCTGACCAATTCCTTTGCAGCATCCACTGTTCCTCTCTGCAGCCATAAGCTTGTTTGTCAACTTTGTGTACGAGTGCAAAGTACATGTAAAGAAAGAAGTCTTACAATCTACTGCTAATTATAACTGCCAAAAACAAGTAACTTTCTACTAAAATCACATCTCATACCCGGCAATGATTTTGGATATACAAAACTTTATATGCTTAAAATGACTGAGAAACTATCATAATTCTCTTGTGCTAAAACCGACCTTAATTACCTTACCTTACTCAAGCTTATTTGGTCCATAGATTTACCCGACCTTACTCGACCCACTTACCCGACTTACCTTGACCTTACCAACATTAGTTGTCTACAATTTTAATGGGGGTACTCTGTTTTCGCGCATATCCATATAAAATGTATACGATCGGTTGGATTATATGTTTGGCATGTTCAAGTTAGTTGGGCATTTTTAATTTTTAATGAGTTTTTAAAGTTTTCTAAAAACTGTTCCTCATTTCATTCCTCCAACACTGAGCCAAAACAGTACTAGTTCTTACAAAGATATGAACAATTAATCTTGTAAATTAAAGATACTAAACTCGATTCCAATTACTACAAGTCTTCTAGCTAAATCATGCTATTTTCTGTAATTATTAATTATATAAGATAAAATCATAATCATCATGCCTTTTTTTAATATATTTTTTTATTTTTTACGTAATGAAAAGAAGATGAAACGACTCATAAACAAAAAGTTTATATACCTGAAACTGAGAATTATGAGCATAGCTGCAAGTGCCATCTCCTCCCATCATGGGAAAGGTAACTACTTCATCGACAGCCATCTCTCTTGTTATTGATCTGATCGTTTCTAGCTGGTTGGTTTACTGTCGACTCAGTTCTCAGCCGCTTTATTGGTTTGGCAACATGGGATTTCACGCCCACAAAAAGTCAAAAAAGGCACGCATTATTGGAAAAGAAAAGGGATTATTTGCAATTTTGCATCCAACAAAAAAAAAAAAAAAATGAACATTCGTATTTTAAGAATTTTTCTTGTTATAAAAGTACCTATAGTCTACTTTGCATTCAGATGATAATTTAGTATAATTAAATGTATATAATTATTTTGGATACCCCATCAAACACACCCATTTTATTTATGATTATCCTTTGTTTTAAACCTTAAACCTACCACTTCAACATCATGGCTAATCAAATAATTAGTTAACTGCACTGAAAGAAATTGCCCACGCATGCATATATGATTACAAAAAGACTATGGTTATGTTAGAGTTTACCAATAGAGCATGAATTTCAGCCATATACGCAAAGTGATAAATAGTAAAAAATTCATTATAACTCATTATTTATTATTTATCACTTTACATATGTGACTGAGATTCGTGCTCCACCATAAATGAACTCCAACATAATCAAACCCTTACAAAAATTGAGTTTTTTTTTTTTTTAAAAAAAAAAAGTAACAGCAATTTTAGAAGCAAAAAGAAAGGAAAGGAAAAAATAGTAGTGGAGTGCAATTAGATAGAAGAGAATTAGATTGACACTGGAGTACTCTCATTGTAGATTAATAGTAGATTTTAAGAGTGGGCTAAGAATATAGTAAAACTTAAATTCTAAAAATTTAAAGATTAGTGTACAAAGTAATAGAGCGTTGATTATAATATTTAAAGTGCAAATAACCCGCCCAGTAACAGTACTCTTTCAGTCGACTGAAGTAAAACTACTCCACTGATCCAGCATCTATAATTCAAAATTCAAATATTTCAAACAATATCCTAGCCTATGTTCAGTACTCTTTCAATAATTTTTTGTGGTAGGTCAACCAAAGTCATTACAATTTCTGACTGATATCTAACATAAGTTTGGCACTTAACAAAAAATGCTGTCTTAGTTTACGCCCTAATTGACTAGGTGATCGGAACCTCACATTTTCAGGGATTGAATACAATGTGATTTCTTTTGCCTCAATACCACAGTGTGATCCCAGCAAGCTTGGAATCTAACCAATGTCTAGTAAATGATGATACAAACTAGCCTGGCACATTGCTCGTAGAAGAAATGTCACTTTCATTTGAAATTGCATCAGCTTCCTCCAACAATTCTTTTGTATTTGCTTCAGTCTCCTCCAAAGATTCATTTAGATTGGCTGCAGCTTCAGGTTCTTCTGATGACTCATTGGGATTTTTTGTAGTTTCCACCTCGTTAGTCTTGCCTTCTGTAGCACTATCCAATTCATATTTAGGCTTTGCTGGGATCCTAACACGCTTTCCTTTGATATATCGATACTCCCATTTAGGTGGTGGGTATTTCTTCTTTAATTTCTCATACTTGTCCAACATACCTAGCTTTTGGAAGGCGTTTCCCATCATTGAAACAATTGAAACATTTGGTCTAACACCAAGCTCCTCCATATCGGCAAATATCTACAAGAGTAAATGACTAGGAAATTACATATCCACATAGTGGAATTTAGAGTCCAATATAAAAACCAATAACAGGTTATGCAATATGAACTGACTCCAATCATGGAAATAGAAATTTGAAATAATGAGTTATGGTTAATGACATTTCAATAGCATGTGATCTTCCAGGAAATATTGATGATAGGCATTGCAAATACAGAGATGCACTGAATTTTAGTCCACTATGGTAGTATTTTATGATCCAATTGGTACATGTTTTTGGAGTACCACAAGAGGTTTCAGGTACGGAAAAGAATTCTGCAAAGAGTTATGGTCCACTGCCTATAAAGAAACACCGGTAAGTATAGCTTACTCAGTTGGAAGATCACATGTGGATCATCAGTTGATCACAATGAGCAACGAGCACATGCAATTATAGGAAGAGTTTAAAGAGCAATAATATGCCGGACACCTATAGTGCTAATGGATGAACTTCACTAATACAAACAATTAAGTTGAGATTACTCATGAAACTCAACACTAAAATATTTCATCTATACCACAGACAATATTGTGAAAACACATGAAATGAAATAACAGAGTTTAGACTTTAAGAATGAGATTAAATAACAATACCTCAAACATCTTCTCGTGCATGCCCCTGTTATAGTAAATAGAAATCATCTTATCAAAGAAAATACGTGGGGTGCCTTCTAGGTGATCCAAAAATATTTTTGTCCAAAGTTCTTCGGCTTCATCAAGTCTCCCATCCTCTGCTAAAGCATTCAGTAGCAAAAAATAGGTGCCCATTGTTCTCCCTTGACCTTTGCTCAGCATCCATTTTGTCACCTACAACAAGCCCATTGTTCTTTCCTTGTTTTGCTTACAATCTTTCATGAAAATATCCACAAAAAGAAAGCAATAAAAAGGATTGCAAATTGTTAGTACCTGAATTATCCTTTTCCAATCCTTTTCATTTTCAAGAGTCTTCAATGCTTTCTTTACTGTAATCAATGGAAACTCTAATTCCCAAGCAATAAAGGAGTCAAGAGCCCCATAAACTTCTTCTTTAACATTCGACAATCCTTTTATCTACATGATAGTCAGCTAAAACTGGTTATTATCTCAAGATGCAAGATAGCGTCAAATTCAGATCCTTAACTGTTAGTTAAGCTTACACAAGTAACAAGCTTGGCTGACTTCGATATTGTCCCAATTCTCTTTCTTGCTTTCCATACCCGAGGATATCTAGGTCGTGGACCTCTAGCAGCACATACCTGAAGATTATTGACAAATTTATAGCAGGCCATACATAGCATACAGATACAACGTGATCAATTGATCAAAATTAATGTCTTTACCAATTCAACAAAACCTTACCACAAGGCTTCTGGCATTTCTGGAAATCTTGATTGGTTCAAATATTTTCGTGAAGGGAGGCAAAGAATAGCTCAAACTAAGCATCCTGACAAAAACAAAGACATTAACTTCATTAATGCTTAGCACATTCATATTTCTATAGCATATCTTGCTTTCACAAAACAACCCAAAAACATAAATTAAAATCTGCTTGTGAATGCTATAAGCGCACTTTCCAAGCACGGATATATAGTACGTATTAACTGGAAAAAAGAAAAAAATCACTTCAAAACAACGAGCAGTATCCAAGAATTCAAAAAACTCTAGAACAGGAGTCTAATTTTCAGCTTGGATGGAGAATTTAGCACTCACTTCTTAATTAGAACCTCTATTTGGTCACTTGCAAATGAAAATATTTCGCATTTCTTGAATAAAAATAAGCTGCAGAGTTGGAGAAATAAAAAAATTATCTGTGTGGAGAGCAGAGATAATAATGAGTTGATGGAAAAGTTTCTTGTTGCTTTCCTTTCGTCTGGTGATGTTCTTCTCTTGCAGTGTTTTGATTTTCTAGGGAATGTTTTCTTTTTCTTGCGTTTTTTATTTTACCATCATCCAAACAGCGAGAGTAAACTGAATCCCATATTTTCCTTAAACTGGAGAGAGAGCCCCAAAACGTTGCGTTTAGACTCTCGCAGTGAAATGGTTAAAAATATTTTTTAACGCGTATCTCAAAGGTATCTTCCCGGATATCATATATCTGAAGGGGATCTTCCCTGCCACGTGTACACTAAATAAGCCCGATTGTAGTGAATGCCGATGGTCGTGGTTGCACGGAACCTAAACTTAGGACCTCATCTTCACACTCGTCGGGAGTAAGGGCAAGCTTGTGCGCCACAAGATCAGACAGCAGAGTTAAAGCAATAAAACGATAAATTAAAAAAGATGATGATGATTGAATCAACCTTGGCCGTCCGATTTCCCGCCGGTTCAAATTTCTGCTCCTCCGCAGCCTTATCCCGTAACTCTTTTTCCTCCCTCTCTAACAACCTTTAACTATCAGCTCACAACCAAACAGTGCCTGAAGTTTTGAATTTATTTTTTTCATGCATTTTCAATTGCAGATTCCCGCTCTATCTGCCACGCCGAAGATGTCACAGGTGTCCACGTCACCTCTCGCCGGCCTTTTCCCTCCGGCTGCTCCAACGTACCTTGGTAATGCTTTATTTTAACTTGTACTTTTCTTTTTCGCCTTCGCAATAATTATTCATTTTAAAGAATTTAAGAAGTTACATTATTAAGTATTATTATTCGATTTGTATACATTAGCTTTTGCAGAGAGTTTGAATGTGTAGTATTCCTCTTCTTAGACTCGCGTTAAGAGTTTTAGATTATAAGAAAGAAAGTTATGAATGTGAAGATTAACTACTTGCAGGAATAGATTTCGAAGAGTAAATGGTAACCCCTGTGTAACGAGAAGCAATGTTACGAAGAAAAGGATTCAAGCATCAGCTTCGGATCCTGTAAAGAAGAATGAGAGGACAAGCTACCATCCATTTGAGGACATTGCAGATTCAACATTGAAGAATGGTGAGGAGGCTAGGCTTACAGCTGCAGAAACTTCTAGGACCATTATTGAGGTATCATATTGACATGAGTTCTTGAAAATAATAGCTCCTTTTGCGATTAATCCCTCAAATCTTTGACAGTTTATGTAATAGTTTGCACTGCTTTTTAAATTATTTAGTTTGCATAGCTAAGGCAGCAGGTAGTGTACCATGTTCAGGTGAATAGTACGGCGACGCTGATGTTTACAGATTTTACCAATGGTGGAGCTCATGAGAATATTATCTGGCCAGACTTGCCTTATGTAACTGATGAACATGGAAGTAAGTCCGATGTATGAAGTTCACCTTTCCCAGGTTGACTTATATCAATTTTCCCTTCTCTTCCACATTTGCTGAACTTAAGCATTTGTGTGGTCTGATGCACTACAGATATATATATTCAAGTGAAGAATGAGGAAGATATTTTGCCAAGCCTAATTTCAGAAAATAACTTTGTGGTATGGAATTTATTCTCCTCATTGACTTGCCTGCCGATATAACGCACGTGTAAAGTAGAACACTAATAAGAAATCATAGGGTGATGTTTGTGTGAAAGTTTGATTTAGAATACATACAGAACATTTTTGTATCAAGAGAAAGTTCATCCTTTTGGTTTTGAATTGGTATACTTATCCTTAATTAAAACACTCATCCTTAATGACAAAACCATTAAAAGCATAATAATGGTATCACACTACGATGTGTTAGCCAAGGTGCATCACAATATGTCAATATCCATATTTGTTAGTGTTTTAAGTCTTATATGGTTTGTATTCAATGCAGCAAGTGATAATAGGCTTCGATACCACAGAAATGATCAAGGAAATGGAATTAGCAGGTCTAGCAGAAATTGACTTTGGAATTGATGAGATTGATGATGAAGACAGTGATGTTGAAGATGAGGATGAGGATGAGGATGAGGATGAGGAAGATGAGGATTATGATGAGGTATGTTTTTTCTTTCTTCCCTTTTAGATATAATTGTAGTGCATTTGATTTTTTTTTTCAAGAATAAATGTAAACTGTTCATTATTTGTAAAATTCTTACTTGTAGAATTGGGTTAATGTTCTCGAAGATGAAGATGATGAAGATGAGATGCTTGGAGACTGGGCAAAATTGGAGACTATGCGTTCTTCTCATCCAATGTATTTCGCTAAAAAGCTTTCTGAGGTAAATATTCATTATATTTCTTTGATTACTTGATGAAGCAAAATGGAAATGATTTTTTAGGAAGGCATCCTCATTGATTGTGTTATTATAGTTATTCACTGTGAGTTTGTTCCTTCCTCATAACAGCAGCTTCTTGTATAATGAAAACAAAATTCTTGATTTACTGTAGTTGATGTATTGAATGAGCTTTTCTTTATTTATTTTTTTTTTTGGCATAGGTCATTTCAGATGATCCTATAGATTGGATGGAGCAACCTCCAGCTGGAATAACTATCCAGGGCCTTTTAAGGCCTGCCTTAATTGAAGAACACTCTGACATCCAGAGGCATAGATCAAGCAATCAGTATCATGATGTCGATAATAGTAAAAATGTTGTAGGAAACAATCAAGAGGATCTTCATGTAATCAATGGTCATAGAAATGAATCAGAGCCATCCAGAAATGGGTCAGAGGTGTCAAAGAAGGATGATAAGCCTATGAATGGGACCTCATTTTACAAGTTGGAGATGACTAAGATTCAGCCGATTTTGGCTCATGCACACCAGGTACTGAAATGCTTATTTACTTATTTGGCACATGAAAGATCTGTTAATTGTTTGTCAATCTCAGTTTACATTGCAACATGTTAGCTTTAACATGCTTAAAGTATCACATATTTGCTTGGATCATGGTTGATATTCATTTATCAGCTACAAGAGTGGCATAGAACTTGCTATATTTGCTTGGATCATGGTTGATATTCATTTATCAGCTACAAGAGTGGCATAGAACTTGCTAACAAAGACAATTTCTACTGTAGGAAGTTTGCTTCTTTGTTCTTTGTACTTGTTATTATCTTACAGGTGGTTATTTGACATTTTGATTAGTAAATTGAATTTTGACTGTGTAGTGTCTATGATGCAGAATGAGAAATTATCTTTATATAGATTTTTTACGATTTTCTGACTATTATTTAAGTCAAGTGATTAAGTAATATTTGATCACCCTTAAATAGATTTCTTATTTACATAGGTTTTATATTAAATACTAGGAAGTAGTTTTCTTTTCCCTTTCAGTTCTTGCTTTATTGATCCATTACAAAAAGGGCCTTACTTTTCATTTTTTAAGCAGACTTGATATTTTTGTTGAATTACTGAATAAAGTGTTTTCATTTCCCCGGGTTCCTCTATCGCTGTTGTTTTTTTTTTTTCTACCTTTGTTATTTTATGGGGTAATCTGTCCTACATCACAATATTTTCTAAGTCCAGTATCAGGGAGCTTTTCACCTCCAACAATTTTTTTTTATCAGGTAATTTTTAAGGGTGGATATAAGACATGAAATTGCTAAGCAAGAGAGCATTGATTCATACTGCTTTGTGTAATACCACCCCCCCCCCCCCCCAAAAAAAAATAATATGACTATGTGGGCTGTTGTTTTCATATTTAGAAATTTATACTTTGACTAAGAAGAAGGGAATTGTGGGGTTCTGCTTCTATGTAGGCTGCTGTTGACATTGAAGACTACAGAAAAGCTCAACCTGATGTTATTGCGCACTCGGCAGCAAACATTATATCTCGTCTAAAAGCTGGTGGAGAAAAGACCACTCAGGCCCTTAAATCTCTCTGTTGGAGAACTAAGGGTATTCAAGTTGAGGTAAAGCATTATAACCTGCCAATTAGGTTTCTGAACTATTTCAGCTTATTAATATATTAATTTTGCAAATATTGGAAATGTAGTTAGCCTGTTGAGTTCTATCCAATTCTATTAGCTTTTAGGGTGTTTGTTGAATGTAGTAACTAGCACCTTTACAAAGTCTATTGCAATTTGTGCGTATAGTGCGATGCATTTCTGAATGTTTCTTCAACTTTCTTTTCCTTTTTAAATATTCAAAAATGGTATTGTGATCTTAGTTTATAGAGAGACTACCATGCAATATCTATTATGCCTTCCAAGAATTTTTTGTTCAAACTTCTCCAGTTTCTTTAGTTGATACAAGTTTGCAATTTGCCACAGGAGGAAGCAGTTATTGGTGTAGATTCCATTGGATTCGACTTGAGAGTTTGTGCAGGAACACAAATCCAAACATTGCGGTTTGCATTTAATACGCGGGTATGTTAGTTGTCTTCAGTTTTATGCTGCTTGTTTTGCATCCATCATTTAATCATCTACTACTGTATATTATGATGGTGTTTTTAATATGTCTATTTTTGGACAAAGTAATGCCGCATATTTCCTCATACCTTTGAATTTTAAGTTAATAATGTCAAGTATTCTCGTAGCAGCCCCTGTTATCACATTCTTACCAGTTACCTGTTATCATGCAGTGGTTATAATTCCATGGACTCGCATTCACTGGCTCTTTATTTCTTTACAATTTTAAAATATACTATATGCCAATATTAGAAATCGGTTTCCCCACTATAACTTCCACCTTTCTGCTTTATAAATTGTCTTTACAGGCTACTTCGGAGTATAGTGCTGAGAGACAGCTTAATGATCTACTATTCCCTAGGATCCATCAGAAGCCGCAGAAAAGGAAACAGACTTATCAAAATGAATGCTGAAGCTGGCATTATCAAAATTTGCAAAGTCTCAATTTAATTTTGGACGTTTGTTGTCCATTATGGTTTGATTATGGCAAATGGAAGAAAAGAAGAAAAATTCTTGCATCTGTCGTCTCATGTATTTCTTTGATTCTAGTATAATGAGAACCCATTCTTTTCCAACTTTTTCCTCGTAACAGAAGTATTTACTCCATCCTTTTGAACTACTGGCTCATTGACATCACAGGAAAGTCCCAGTTATGGAAATCATATGCTCTTATTCCGTGAACAAATTAGAAGCAGTCATACTACAGCATAACTTTGATATTATTGACTAAATATAAGTATTCTAACGGTCCTCGCTTACATAGCTTCATACACCAATTGAGCAGCGAGAAGATCCACAACACCGGAACCAACAGACTTGAACACAGTAACCTCGTCATCATCTCGCCTACCCATCTTCTTTCCCTCAATCAACTCGACCAAATTCCCCGCAATATCCTCCTCCTTAATCACCCCTCTCTCAAAAGCACCAACCAATTCCCCAGCTTCCACCAAAGCAGCCTCATTATCAACGAACACTCTACCTCTCTTCACTGCCTCATCATCACATTCCCTCATCGTATGCTTATACGACCCAACCAAATCTAAATGAGCTCCCACTTTCAATTTCCCACCTCTCACCAATGGCACTTCAGAATTAGTTGCACAGCTCACAATATCACCCAGTTCAAGAATTTCCTCCAAATTCTCATTACTCTCAAAACACACCCCATTATGATCCCCACACTTGCTCAAATGCTCAGCCAAATCACTTGCTTTCTTCATAGTCCTGTTCCAAATTATCACTCTCTTCAAACTGGGCCTTGCTGCCAAATGTGCCTTGATCAAATGGGGAGCCAAATTGCCAGCACCAATCATAACAAGCACTTTGCTGTCGTTTCTGGCCAAGATCTTTGAAGCTAACCCAGATACACAAGCTGTTCGATAAAGGGTCAATACAGTGCCATCCATAGAGGCCAAAGTTTGCCCATTCGTTGAACTAAACAGCACGTAACTTGCGTGAATCCCCGGTAAGTTTACCGAGGAGTTTTGCGGGAAGGACGTGACAAGCTTCACGCCAATGTAAGGGAGTGAAGGGGAAGAGCACCAGGAAGGCATGAGAAGGAGAGAGGAGTGTGGTGAAACGGCGTAGTTTTGGCGGATCGGGGATTGGATTGTGGGTGAGAGCTTTGGGAGAGATGAGTGGAAGTGTTGGATTAGAGAGCTGTGCGTGAGGATTGAGTGAAGTGAGTCGGCTGAGATGAAGATTGGGGCTTTTGGGTTGTTTGGATTTTGATTTTTGGTGAAGTTGGATGTTGAAGCCATTGATGATACTTTGAAATTGGAATTGAAGAAAGGAAATAAAATTTTGTGGGAAAACGCCGAGAAGACCAAGACTTGGTGTTTAATTGTATCAGAAAATGCAAATAAAAGCAGTGGGTACTGGGTTGGGTATCTTCGCTCTGGTGATGGGGAGTGACGTGTGTCGAATGTGCGTAGTAACTAGTGTGAGCTATTAAGGCAATAAGCCAAGAACATTTCTAATGCTATTGTATGCCTAATTCGAAAATATGCATAACTTCCGTTCCAGTCAGTCGTGAATGCAACTGCCAATGCCTGGTGGTTGGATTACGATTTAAGAACAGGAATTGTTTAAAAGAATGGTACAATTATTACAATTCATATACATAATATATACAGTGGGGAATTCTGAAGAACTTAACTGGCTTTATAATATTTCAAACACAAAAAAAAACAACAAAAAAACTGCAACTTGTATTCATTTTTGTTGCATAAGATTCGTTGTCATGGCGCTTTCTACAAGCAGAACATGCAAATCCTTTGGACTTCCTGAAATTTGCATGCAGATGATGTTATAATGTTATATATAAACCCTTTGCTCCTATGACAAGTTACTTCCACAGAAACCCAACAATGTTATATACAAACCCTTTGCTCCTATGACAAGTTACTTCCACAGAAACCCAACATGGCTTGCAGCGTAAGCAGTTAGGCGTTCTACTTATCACTTCTATCACTTTATCCTTCAATAGAAAAACTCAGCAGAAGAGCCAGCTTTCCATTTTTGATTATGTCACCAATCCAAAACCTGAATGTTTAAATTAACTGCAGTACATAAGTTCAGCATGGGATGCAGTTTGTTCTACCACCATCCACCAGTTATCATCTTCGTCATCATTGTTCGCCTGTTTTTTACATAACAGGAAGTATCAAACTTAATTTCAAAAAAAGAATACGGCTGGAAAGCTTCCATTATTCAATGCAAGATCTTATGAGACACTAGGAAGTATCACTTTTTAACCTCCTTCATGGTCACAGGTATTGCATTATTCATCCTATCTGGCTACCAGGTACAAGAATGCGTGGTTTTGGCTTATTCTCTCTACACAAAATTCGCTTATTTTATATACATGAGATGGACATCAAGTGGAGATCAACTAAAGTGGAAATAAAAGAGCTAAATAAGTTTTAAGTAAACTAACCAGATTGCCGAGCTCGCATGTCATCTTCTTATTTTCAACATCATTTGCAAATTTAACGGCTTCAATCCACCATGAATCTTTACAATAGCTCTCAGTATCTCGTTCATCATCATAAAGCAAATCATGTTTCTCATCATTTTTCACAAATTGGTATTCGGTGTTATTATGTGAAGACCCTCCATGATGCACCATATGCTCCGAATCAGAGGAAAACGGAAGATCGGGGATGGGGTCCATTGGGATTGGACGAAGTGGAGATCGGTAACCTGGTGCCATTAATAATATTAATTTCAAATGAATCATCAAGCTTTTGGAAGGATATGAACGTTAATAAATTGACGAAAGATCAAATGTTGCACCTCTGCAATCTGGATCATGGCATTTCTGATAATAAACAGCTCTCCGCAGATCAACAACATACATAACTGTGCCAATTAAATTTTGTTTTGTATCAATCTCCATCTCATACGCAGATGAAAATATTGAGCATCTTGTTGATAATCAAAGTGGTCAAACAAGAGAAATGTGGTATCATGACAACTAACAGATACAAAATAAATAAGATTTACCATGATTGCTTTTATGCTCTCTACCAATTCGCTCACAGTATCTATTTCTTGACATGCTGTAGACAATCAGTCCATACTCTGAGAACCAATACCAGCTTCGAATTTTCCCTATATTTCAGCAAATTATCAGCAGGATGACAAAGTAAATGAGGGAGAATGCATCTGTTACCTATACTATTCTGTGACAACATTGTTAAGGCAAGGAAAGAGAAAAGGAAAAGAAGACACCTTTTCTACGCAAAAGTAAAGATCATTGACGCTGAATCCCATCGGTATTCTATTTCTCTAGTAAAGCTTACATGAATAGCAAGAAAAACACCACAAACATATCCATAAGACAAAGTTTAAGAAATCATTGTCTGAACCCGCCCTCTGCTGAAGAGTCTACTTAACCATGTAATTCAAGCTAACCTATGAACAATTATCCACCACAACCATATCCATAAGACAAAGTTTAAGAAATCACTGTCTGAACCCACCCTCTGCTGAAGAGTCTACTTAACCATGTAATTCAAGCCAACCTATGAACAATTATCTACCACAAACATGCAATCAGTGGTAATATTAATGAACAATAAAAAACGATAAGTAATTCCACCATAGGGTACTCAATTAAATGCCCCAAACGTCAGAATAGGAGATTGACATGACAGTACCGGGATCATTTCCAGTGGAAGCAATACATTCAACAAATTTGTCTAGAGCTGGGAACGGCGACTTTCCCACACTTGAGCAAGCACTCAAAGCACATTCTTGAGAAGCACGACAATATTTTCCCAAGTTATCATGAACCTGCACCAGAACGAATTTCACTGGTGAATAGATTGCATTTTGATCCATAGTTTATGCATATTATAAGGTAGCTCAACAGTGAAACTAATGCAGAGTCCAAAGGTACCTCTGTATCAAACTGCAGGGTCTTAACACAATCTAACTCCATTTTGCAAACTAAAAGTTTCTCACAGTCAGCATCCATATTGCATATCAAAGATGCCATGAACATGTCTTCTTCACACTGTAATTCAATGATTTATTAGCATGCCAAATGTCAGAGAAACAAAAATCACTCGAAAACCTATGAAAAGAGGCAGCTCTCCATCTGAAATTAGGATTATTATTTAAGTGATGGTCGACAAGCCCGCATAAATTTGATGGCATGTCATCCTACACATCTACTTATGAAGTAATTTCACAAATATTTACTATTCTGAAGGAATCACTAAATTTTTTTGTGAAGGTTACAAGTGTACAAAAGCATCTACAAAACTATAGTGTTGATTTCCAGAATAATTAAATGAAAAGGAAAAATCACGTGATAACTAGTAAAACTAGAAAAAGTTAAGTAGATGAGAATCATACCATGCCCTTACATTTGAAACGCTCAGAGGGTAAAAGGAAAGACTTCTTCCCTGCCTTCGAAGATAAAGCTATACGAAAACAACGATTTCTAGAATAGACAGCAGTGTCCACAAAAAGTTCGCTCTCAGACTCAGTAGAGCTTGAATCCTTCATTACAAACAGGCTTTCAAATTTTGCTTCCCTCTCCCTTGCACTTTTTATCCGAGCGCATATCTGATAATACGTGATCACATAGTGACAATAGTTGAAATTTCAATGAAAAGAGAATGTTGTAGCAACTACGCAGATTCTCTTTCTAGCAGCCAAAGAAAACAAAACTAAAGTCTGTTTGGAGACATCCGGTAAAAAAAACAAAGCTAAAGAAAAATTAGATTTTGCATATACCATAGAAGCATTACACTAACAATCTCTTAAAGAATATTCAAACAGTTAGTATGCTAAAATGAACCATAAATTATGCAGTTGCAACAGCCATCTTTACTCTCTAGATAGATTTTAGAAATTTTAAATAGAAACAATTGATATTTTTTATTGGCTACAGCATACCTCAGCAACAAATGCACCTGCATGTGAGTTGTCCTTGAAAGCAGTCTTTGGTATGCGAATAATTAGATGACGCGAGAATTTTTCTGCACTTGAGTAGCAGTGGTAAAAATAATTAACCAAAACAACTTAGTTCATCATAAAATTAAATGCAGAGCTGAATACTTCTATCAAGCTTGTCCTTTCATAATTAGTTAAGCACAAACTACATTTCACATAAAATGAGAGACTATGTACTGTGAACCAAATAGAACACCAAACCTTCGGTCGAGGAATCAAGCTCTACTATCCAGTCTTCATCTCCCTTAATAGAGTATTTGTCAAACAACGCTTCCAGAGTGACTGATATCAAGAGATCAACCATTTCATCTCCATGGTTTTCGGGATTGACTCTCTTATTGAACTCCAGATCAAAATACAGGTGACATGGTAAACCCTGGAAGCAATACACCGTCGAAGCGTAAGAAATTTAGCAAAAATACTAGTTCTGTTAATACAACAATGGAATGCAGAAGTGATGGCAGTGGCTTAATCACACAAGGGTTTGGCTGTAACACTTGATGCTTCCATTTGAGATAAAATTTATTGTTTATACATTCCTATGCATATATAAAATGTACACAATTATTGACTAGCAAAATTTGATCCCTGTACGGTTCCCTAGTCGATTCTAACAATATCATAAAAAAGTGGCAGGAATTTGTTTCTTGTATCCTTGACATTCGCTGATTGCTATCATATGTAGGGGTGCAGATGTGTTTTCATTTATGAAAGGAATACCCGACAATTTTTACCTCCTGAATAACTTCATAATGGTGGCGAAATTTTGAATCCATTCTTTTGTACCTGAAATTGAAACGATCAGCACAAGCAGAGAAATTTAAATATATATATATATATATACAACATTGACAAGAATAACTACACAAGAAAATGTCATTAAAGAGAACCTCTGCCAGAACTCCTTGTATGTTGAAACCAGAAACCTCCTTTGCCCATTATAGTGGTCTTGATAACTAAATATACGTACATTAGCATGACCTTTTGCAAACATAATTGCTTCATTCTGCCTTGGAAATGTCGCCCATATTTCCTTCCTAAGCAAACATACAGATAGCTAAGACAGACATACTGAAGCCGTTGCCTACAGTATTTGAAATATATTTGAAGCAGAAAAGGGCAGAAGTTGAGTTGCACAAATACCCCAAGTTTGATGAATCTTCTTTAGAGAGATCAACACGTATTTCACGCAATAATCGCAATAAGCTCAATGGTCTTTTGGGAGGCACACCATGCGGAGTCCCATAAAATACAACAGGAGAAATCTGCTTCCCACTGTTAGAACCTTTTGCTTTAACAGTTGATGAACCAAGCTGAAGGAACAGAGATACAAAATTCAATCAAAATTCTGTAACAGAATAGAGATCAAAAACATCAAAGATGGATTTACAAAAACTTTCAGCATTTGGTATTAACTCAAAGAAACAAACTCTAAGCAAGCAAGTTTATCATTCCCTTACAATTAAAATTCATTCATTCAGAGAAAAGCTACAAACTATAATGGAGATTATATACTTTTTCCGAGCTGAAGTGTACATCAGTTGCACTTTTATGTCCATTGCCGGCTGATCCAGGAGAGAAAAGGCCAGACGATGAAGCTACCTCTTGTTTTGAACAATCTTGCTTCAATCTGTTTTTACTTCTTTTCCTCTCTCTCAAAGCAGATGCTGAAAACACACATACAGAAAAGTTCGGGTTTTTTATTTAAATATACCCCATTTGCCCCTAAATATCAAATCTATACCCTATTACATACATGTGCCTCATGAAGGTGGAAAACGTAAAAAATATCCTTAAAAAAACTATTTATCTACATTTTCTTCCTCTCTTAGTTTCTTCCTCTCACCATTTATTTCATCTCTTACCTCCACTATAAAGGTTTTTGATAAATATAAACTCTTCAAAAGGTGCATTATCAAGTGGTGGATAATGTATGTTTGAAATGTAAACATTTTGTATACTTAGGGTTTGATTTGATTTCATTACAAGTATATTTGCTGATGATTTATGAGTTTAATTATACATTATTCATTTTTGTGCTTACACATCCACCACACTATTGCATAAAATGTGGGGATTTAAGGCATTAATTTAAGTTGTAAGTGATTGAAAAATCATTTCAGGAAGAAGTTGAGTACAAAGTCGAGTATTTAGTCGAGCAAGAAGTGAAGTAAGGGAATTGAGCAAGTCGAGTATCTAGTCGAGCGGGAAGTCAAGTACGCAAGTGAAGTAAGTCAAGTCAGTTATGATATAAGTCGGGTATTAAGTCGAGAAATATGTTGAGTAAGAGTAAGCCTAGTAGTAAAGTATCCTTGACTCTTTACCCGACTTAATTAAAGGGAATTTTTTATTTCAATTTAAGTCGAGTATCCTTGATTAATTACCAGACTTTCACGAAAAGTCGAGAATTTTTGCTGATTGAATACTTAGATAAAGTTAAATTAAGGTTGAGTATCCTTGACTTTTTTTCCGACTTAATTGAAAGGGATTTTTTTTAATTTCAATTTAAGCTGAATATTCTCCACTAGTTACTAGAGTTTCATGAAAAGTCGAGAATTTTTGCTGAATGAATACTTGGGCAAGGTTAATTTAAGGTCGAATATTCTCGACTCTTTACTCAACTCACATAAAAATATAAAGAATTCTCCAAACAATTTTTCATTTTAATTAAAGTTGAGTATTCTCGACTATTTACTTAACTAATATGAAAAATACGAGAATTTATGTTGAATTACTAATTGTGCATGGTTCAGTTAAAGTTGAGTATTCTCAACTATTTATCCGACTTTGAGGATATGAGTTCAGTTTTATGAGAATTTAATTGAGGCTATTTTTGTACTTTCACTGATTTTATATATGTGTAAAATTTAAGAGTGTTATAATTTAAAGCATATATTAGGTATTTTGGAGGAAATGAGGTATATCCCACGCAATTCTCCCAAAAAGTAATAATAAATAAATAAATAAATTTGAAAAAAAAGGGGGATAAATTACTATATCAATGAACTATAAGTTATGCAAAAATGAAGAAAACTAAGTTTAAATTCCTCGATAATCAAAAAATTAACTGTAATTGAGTAAAACTATCATGAAAATAACTACATTGAAAGCTTTTAAAGAAACACACAAACAGTTGTAATCGCCAAAGCTGTAATGAAATTTCTGTGAATTTAAAAAGCTCAAGTGAAAGCCCTAATTTTGTGCGTTTTAATTGAAATTGAGGGATGAAAGAGGAGCTTACGTGGAGGAGAGATGCCGCATTTGAAGCATTGGAAGAGTCGATCAACGTCGTCCATTTGATTTGCTTTTGTGTTTCTTTTTTATGACATTTTTGTTTTTCAAGGTGGGGGTCTTTTCGATTCAGAGATGTATCGATTTTCGATTGCAGCGATGCGAGAAAAATGAATTTTATGAAGGAAATTTTGAAAAGACAAAACTACCCCAAATTTGGAGGGAAATTCGTTAAACGAATCTGAAACTGAAATTATAAGACCGTTAAAATTGTATATCATACTTATTTTGAAACTTCAAGTTTTTTTTTTTCTTTTTGGGGGTTAAATTTCAAGGTTATTATAAGTATTTTTGTAATAATTAACTGATAATAATAATGATGTTGCAAGCCACACATTTCCATTAGTAAAGAAAAGAGTCCATTTATTACCTCAATTTTTAATCTAATTTTATGAAGTTTATAAATTATATTCTTGAGTTGATTTTAGTTTTCATAATTAGGATCAATGTCTAAGAGGCTGTTTATGTTTTTATCAACTTAATGAAAATTTTCAATCATTAAGTTATTAAACTAATTTTTTTAGTTTTTACTTAATCTAAAAGTCTGAATGATATTATTAAAAGATATTTTTTAATATATTTCTATTTAATTAATTATTTTTATCCTTACCTAAATAATATTTAATAATTAACATTATTACTCATCTCTATAACTTGTGACAATATCGTGCACTAGTACACTATTATTATTTTTATCTTTTTATTTTCTTCAAATTAACATTATTTATCTTCATAATTTTTTATGAATATTTGTTTATATAAAAACATCATAAACTACAATATAATTGATTAACATAACATATACTAATTTAAAATATTAAAGAATTGTATTCAATTGAATATAATTTATGTTATGATAATATATTGTCTTATTTATGTTCTTTCAGATGTTTGTTATTTATTTAACATTTGTAATTTGTAAATGCATAAATGTAAAAATATTAATTTTAAAAAATTAAAAAAAAACCTAGTATTTATGTTTAGTAATTCAAACAAAAAATAAATATATTATTCAGATTCAAATATTTAATTTTTTTCGGAATTCAATCCAATTTAAGTCTATTTAGATTTCAATCAAAATAATAAACGCCGCCTAAATACATGTCAACTAAATTAGAATTAATTTTCAATTGATACCTAGCGATAGTTACAAACACTCATCACTCATGAACTTTTACTGAATTAAAATTTTTATTTTTGTAATAGATAAGAAAATAACATCAAAATCTTAGCACCACAATCTTAATGATAATTGTTTGACTGGTAAATGAGTAATAATATATTTTTAAGTTCTTGTAAAAACTAATGTAATATAAGATTATTGATTGAATGAATGAAGATCATGTAATCTGATTTCAAAGTTGCCTGTGGGGGGTTTCCTTCAATATTTAATTTGAAAACCATACCAAACAACTAATTGGCCACTCAAAAGATTATCTTATGCCTAACTTTATTGTGAATACTGACGAACGACCAGACAAAGTGCATTAACATTTAAGTAAAACCGACTTTCATCACCGTAGCTAATTATTGTTAACTTTTATGTAAATTTGCAATTTTTTTATTAAGTGACGTTCTGATCAATTAAGTTAGGTTTTAGGGCCAGTGCGGTTACAGTCGGTGTCATTTCTCCATTTCTTAATGTATTTGTCATATCTTATAAATACCGAACTTTCATAACTAAGCTCACTTCACTCGTTCTCTTCTTTTATCAAACTTCCGTTGGTTTTAACAATGGCAGCAAATGATGTTCCTTGTTGCGAGCCTATGTTCTGGGTCTATTTAGTCATATGTGTCGGTCTTGTTTCTTTTGCTGGCCTCATGTCAGGCCTTACTCTAGGACTCATGTCCCTTAGCCTTGTTGATCTTGAGGTTCTAATGAGAGCTGGCCAGCCACAAGACCGCAAGAATGCAGGTCAGTAGCAGTGTGGACTTCCAATGTGAAATTTTTCAAACACCAGATAAATTATCGTGTTAGTTTCCATCTGTTGACTGTGCTCATCTCCTGATCATTTCTTCATGGCAGAGAAGATTCTGCCCATTGTTAAGAATCAGCATCTACTCTTATGTACACTCCTCATAGGAAATGCCATGGCAATGGAGGTATTATAAATTTGTTCTTCGCGGATTAGCTTTACAATCCTCAAACTAAAGTTTAGTTAACTAATCTGAATTCTGCTTTTGCTAAGGCCTTGCCAATTTTCCTGGATGCGCTGCTTCCTGCTTGGGCTTCTATAGTGATATCAGTCACCCTAATACTTGCCTTTGGTGAGGTACAGTATTCTTGAACTGGAAATTTGCTGCAAATTTTGATTGTTTTGTTGTTGATATCTTGGAATTTTTTTATGTAGTTGACTTTATTTTTCTTTTTAGATTATCCCTCAAGCTGTGTGTTCTCGATATGGACTCAGTGTTGGTGCAAAACTGTCGGTTCTTGTTCGATTGATCGTAATTGTTCTCTTCCCTATAGCTTATCCAATAAGCAAGGTACTTAGCTTCAATCCAGGGGCGAAAAGCTAGGAATTTTCTACAGACCGAGATACACTATTTTTTTTTTTAAGTAAAAAAAAAAAAAATCTTAAAATAAAGCTGTTAAATCAAACAATAACACTAAATTAATATTTTTTAGATTTCAGAAATACCCAGTGAATTAAGTTCATTTAACAAGAAAATTTATCAATTTCAAAGTTGTGACTATGATTCCCTGTAGTTTATCTCACAACTTGGCACCATTAGATGGTTCTAATTTATTGAATTTTAATATCTTTTAATTATCTGACAATGCTTAATCTATGAGTGCGGTACCTTTAAAAAACAATGGATAGACTACAACCTTAAAGAATTAAAAGCCAAACGAGTAATATCTTATCATCACAAGTTTGTTTAAGGCTGGAAAAAAAAAAAAAAGATATAGAACAAGAGAATGTATCTGGTGGGCGCCAGCTACACTAAATCCGGGCTTCTCTTGTGCCAGCTGCTTGATTGGCTCCTAGGCAAAAGACATTCAGCACTTCTGCGACGCGCAGAGCTTAAAACATTAGTAGACATGCATGGAAATGAGGTAAGTTCCGATCTAAGGATCTGTCAATTCACCAGCTCAGACGTGATGCGTATTAATTTTTAGGCAGGGAAAGGTGGAGAATTGACACATGATGAAACAACAATTATCACTGGAGCTCTGGACATGACACAAAAGACAGCAAAAGATGCAATGACGGCCATGTCGAAAATTTTCTCACTTGATATAAATTCAAGACTCGATGAGTAAGGCTAGCTCTTACTCTTGTGTTGCTTAATATTTTCATAGATTTGCCTCATATCAAACTCATGGTGTAATATTATTGCAGGAAAACAATGGGGTTAATAATAAGCAATGGACATAGCCGCGTGCCTATCTACGTAGGGACCCCAACAAATATTATTGGTGCTATTTTGGTAAGATATTTTGATCTTTCGAAGGGACAGGCATATCTGTGACGGTACAATATCAGACTTTTAGCCTTATTTGTCTGAGAATAGAATTTATACTCTACGGGTGTCTTTGTAAGTTTGTACTTCATGTATACATGTGCTGCTAATCTAACCAAGATAAAATATTCTATAGGTAAAAAATTTGATCAAGTATCGCCCAGAAGATGAAACTCCCATCAGAAATCTTACTATTAGGAGAATTCCTAGGTATAACATTGCCCAGTTGATGAATTTTGACAGCTTCATATGCTCATGTTTGATTTAATTGATAGTTTTTGCTATATGATTTTCAAAATCTGTGGTAGGGTGCATGATCAGTTACCTCTCTATGACATACTGGATCAATTTCAAAAGGGCCACAGCCACATGGCTGTTGTTGTTAAGTGCAAGAACGACTCTAAGGAGATTGCAGAAATGGAAAAATCCAAAGCTCCCATGCAGCATGACATAAACATCAACTCGAATTTGAAGCAGAGACAAGGAGAGTTGAAAGGTAAAATTAGCAGAAACAGAACAATGTCATTTGCTTCAGCTGCAAATGATAGCTGTAACAGCACGCAAGTTTGTATGATGCTCTATAATATTTTCAGGAAATGTTCAAAATGAGCAGTTCAATGCGTACATGAATTCACCCTCTGTGATCTCTAGTGACATTGATATCCAAAGTTCAATGGCAAAGAGTGCCGATTTACATCTGTGCTTGAAGAAATGGGAACGACAAGACGTAAAAATATCAAAGGAAGAATTGGAATCTCTTCCCAGTGTAGATGAAGAGGTCATTGGAATCATCACTCTCGAGGATGTTATGGAGGAACTGCTACAAGTTAGTGTTTTAATAACTATTTGCATATATTTGTGAGTTACAACTTAGATGTTTGAGGCTTCAATTCTGTTTCTGTAGGAAGAGATACTGGATGAGACAGATGATTACGTAGACGTGCACAGGAAGTAATTGCCGTTTTCATTAATTTCTCCAAATTTAGCTAACCCACGGTCATCATTTTCCAATAATACATATTTTTGGACGAACTCTCTCTCTTGTGCAGAATTAAAATCAATATGCTAGAGTCACAAAAATCACCATCTCCTGGAGCAGCATTCGTTTCTCGTCTAAGAAGAACTCCAATGGATTCCCCAATTCCTTCGCATCATGATCAGACTCCAGTATCTTCATATAATCATAGTCCTATAATACATTCACCTGCATTGCCATACATTCAATCCCCATTTATTAGACCAACATTATCTGCATCCCCAGGAAAATCTTTGCCAACTTCTTTGGCCACATTAACAGAGACGACTGGCCACTCGCCACCAGCACACCGGGTAACTTGAAATATTGCTACATAATTTTTTGTTTTGCTAAGATTAACGCGCACCCTTTTCAGTGCAGCATATGGAAAGGTCAATATCTTCTTTTTGCTGATTGGATTTTAACTTAGCAGGTTTCAAGAAAATCATATGAGAAGCTGTGAAGACCAGAAGATCCACTGACATTGTCCTCTTTGATGTGAAACTTATGTAAGAATTGCGAATGCAAAATGAAGAAATGAACATTAATATGAGCAGCATTGATATCAATGGGGATAGAGTCTACAAATTGTGGTAACAGATCCCACAGATGTTCACACATTTTAAAATGTAAATTTGAGAATGGATAACCATGTCAACTACAACAACGTTGAATGATCAGTAGACACTGCAAGAGAAACTCGTGTTTACTGATCAGCTGTACTTGCTTTTAAATTTAGTTCATGTTTACTTACATGAGATGACCCACACAGCCCTTTGAACTCTCTTGGATAAAGACAAAAGCCAGCAAAGCAATTCTCAACACTTCATATCATCACATTAACAACATATATCAAAAACGCCCAAGACAAGTAAATGATGATCCATAATCCATTTATCACAAACAAAATTTGATACATTAACAAACCATGATTCACCCCATCATTAATTTCTGACTCTTATTTATTTTCCTTCTTAATTCTTCTAAGAAACCCCCATAATTTAGCAAATAACACAAGCATTAGCAGCACCAAGCACTTTATAGGCACCGTAACCACGAACAAGCTCCGCTATTTTCTTTTTCTCATCATCCTCCTTTTTTTTCTCATCATCATCCTTCTTTTTTTTTCCCTCAGGCTTATTTGCTGGCCCCACAGACACTATCTCTGCGTGGCACAGCTTCTTGAGCTTGCTCACTAAACTCACCAGATCAATGTCTCCAATCACTGTCAGTTTCTTCTCCTTCTCGTCCATTGAAGCGGTATCCACCCCTTCAGAAAGCAAAAGAAAAAATAAAATCTATCCTTTTACACAGTAATTAATAAATAAAGAAAATGTTAAATTTAATACCTGCAAGGCCAACCATGGTCTTCAAGACTTTGGTCCTTGCTTTTTTATCATCTACTCCAACTTTGAACACTGCTTTCTGAAACAAAACAAAGATCACATACAGTTAAGATCTTCATCAAAATGATTTATTGACACAGCATTTTATGTGCAAGTGTGACTGAAAAATAAAAAATTTGCAGCAATGAAGAAAAAAAAAACCACCTTCATTTTCAAAGTTGTAAAGAGAGTTGCTGATCGAAAGCCAAGAGATGGCTTGAGCAGAGCAAGAATTTGCAGCTTTGTGAAAAGAAATGATACGAGCCGAAGCTGTGAAGTGAATTTATAATGAAAACAAGGAGCGTGAGCTGAGTCAAAAGTGACTGTCAACGGTACGTAATAGAGTTAGAAAATGTTTTATCACTTTTATGGTCTATAAACGCGTTTGTGGTCTGGGAGGGAAAATGGGCTGCCAAGCCTGGGCCCGGGAAAAAGTCCGGCCCTCACTTGTCAGGGTCGGACCATTTTTAAGTCTGGATTTTTTGAAAACTTTTTAATAAATTTTTTATATACTATTTAATAGTTAAAAAATTTTAACATTTTAGTGCCTTCTAAATTCCAAAATATATATATATATTTTGAATATCTACAATAAAAGTTTGAGAATAGATGTAGATTTTTTTTATAAAAAAAAATCCAATATATCATATTATCATTGAATAACAACTAGGAATTGCAATAGAAATCATTATTTATTCTTGAGTTGAACTTTCTTTCAAAGTAATTCATCTTCACTTAACAAATATTTTCATATAAATTCAAAAATCATTTTTGCTAAGACCCAAAACATCCTTAGAATGATACCACCTTAATTACTATCAAACAATTATTAGTCTCTTCTCACAAATTTTTTTCTAACAATAACTTTACAAGTAATAAAGTGAAAAAAGAAAACAACAATAGAGAATGGACAAATACAATATGGTCAATCTGCATTCCGAAAAGGAAAGAACTTAAAAAATATCTGTCCTAAAAATAAATAAATATAAACAAATTTATCTTTTGGAAAAAAAGCATCACCATACATTTGTTTTGGATAAGATAATTAGCTACAATAAGTCAATAACACATTAACACGCACTTATGGTCTGGTCACAAAAGCTACAGCTAAAAAAGCACTTATGAGAACTCTTCTTTCTTCCCAAAACCCGCTTCTGCTTTTCCAAAAGCCTTCAGTATGGAATCTCAGAAGCTCTTTTACCCACCCCACAACCCAGCAAAGCCTAACAAGCCATCCCACCACATCATGGAAACTTCATGCCAATGCAAAAGGGTTTGGAGCCAGAAACACTTCACCACCAGCTAGCTTAAACAAGAGTGCTTCTGACGACGAGAACAACAACAACAATAACAGTGATGAGGATCATCTTCCACAGGTGGTATTGGAGAGAATCATAGTGAGAATCTTGGTCTCTGTTGGGGTTCCATTGGCCACCGGCATAGCTTCCTTGCATTTCTTTGGTGTTGTGAAGGAAAAGCAGCTCTTTGATTTGCCACTTTGGATTCCATTGGTAACAACTTTCCTGACTTTTGGACTATCTGCTGTTGGAATTGCTTATGGGTCACTTTCTAGTAGCTGGGATGCAGAGAAGCAAGGTTCATTGCTTGGATTTGAGGAAGCTAAGCAGAATTGGGTTGAGATTTGGAATGAAGATGACGGTTAAAATGAAGACATTTAGGATACATTATTTCAAATGATCCAATGAGCAATTTCGGACATTGTATAGTGAGCAGCAGGGCACCATTACATATTACATATTATGATTTATGAACGACGTAGAAGTTCTAAATTAATTAGGATACTGTCTCTCACTATAATGCGATATCAGATTATTATTATTATAATTGTTATTTACTCACTGTATTGTGAATACTTTTATCAATAAATTCTCCATCAGTTTCTTAGAAACGTTCTTCATTTGTGAATATTCGCTTTTTGTTAGAAACATATAAAGAACTCTTTGTATAATCGTGTTCTTCAACATTAAAAGTATTTTTTCTTTTAACAATTTTATGTTCAAATTATGAGGGACTAGGTGGAATTTGGAAAAGAAGAAAAGAAAATTAGTGACGTTTGCAGAAGAAAAGAACCTTACGTTTAACTAGCAGTCACAATCACTAAACGTGACGCCTCATAGAAACAATTCGTGTTGAAATTTTCTTCATAATAAAGCTCCATACCAATAATGCTTTGATTCATGACATCACATCCAATAAAGGCCGTAGTTTTTTTCCAAATTCAATCATTTTCTGTCTTTAATTAAGCTACAAAGACTCTGGGCAAGACTCTATCAAGATGCAATTCTGCCCTGCTACAGAATGGCGGGCCGCCTTCTTTGATTTCAGAGAAATGATTCCAGAAGATTGAATTCATGACAAATAATAAAAATTTTCAAACAAAATGAACCCCAAAAGACAACAAATACAGCCTATAATATTTCAGCATAGACGGCCACTTCAATTGTTTGATTATATTTATATTTAAGTACGTTGTTTGTACGCAACGCAGAGTCTATGGAGTTCACAACTTGCCCGTTAATTAAGGTTATTGTTTGTTTGTTTTTGTTGGCGTCACCTTAATTAAGACTCAGAAATTAAAAAGGTCGAAAATGATTGGCAATGTTCTCACGAATCAACCAAGCGTCGAGTGCCGGCTTTGGCCTTTCCTCCTCTTGAGATTAGCATAACCGTACATTTGAGAAACCAAGAATCAAATTTAAGAGAACAAACAGATGAATAAAAACGAAGAGAATCAGGCCGGCCAAAATTGGTCTGTCAATATGCATGCGTTAAAAAGCGGACGGGAAAAGTCATATTCAAGCATGGGGGAAGCGGAATGGCTACTCCCGTCTGGTTGCTGTTTGAGTCTTGATAGATATATCGTCATTATCAAACGGAAGCAAATTTCATTTGAACTTGGACTAATTCAAGCTAGGTCTAAGGACTCGGTCTAATAAAAAAATCTTGAGGCATTCAAGTTGCACTTATAATATGCTTACCTAATAGTTTAGGCCTTAGATTCAAATGATTCAAACTCATTCATTATCAAAGCTAAGATCTCGTGTTGGAATCCAAATGATTAAATGATTTTATTTTTTTTAACTTAAAACCGACAAAAATGGTGTAAAAATGAATCACATGTGAGTGGGTTATATGGAATCAATATCTTATTTTTATCTTGGTTTTTGGTTTATTTAAATATAACTTAAGGGACCCAATGACAAAATATGCCTAGCCAAATTTGGAATCATCATCTAGTAAACAAATAGACAAACAGATGATTCCAGAGCACTTACATGAGATGATCCGGACTACTTGAACCCTCTTGCAACAAGACACAAGCCAGCAAAGCAATTCTATAATGCCAAATCCCCACGTTAACAATATGTATTAAAAAAAAAAAACCCAAAACAGCTAAATATATGATCCATGAATAAAAATATCACTAACAAAATTTGATATTTCGGCAAACATCACTAACAAAATTTTACATATTGCGAAATAAGGAACATGAATTAACCCATCATCAAATTTCTCAGTACTGTACTGTACACCCAAAAATAAAAAAACACACCAGTTTCTTTTCTTCATAATTTATTTTTGATCCTTCATTCTTCTAGTGGTACCTCATAGTTCAGCAAATAACACAAGCATTAGGATCTTCCTCTGCGCTTCTAACATGATAATAAGTTGTCATGTGAGGATTATAAGCCTGGTAAGCCTTGACAAGGTCGGCCACATCATCCTTTTTAGGCTCATCTTTCTTCTTATCGTCCTTCTTTGCCTCCTCTTTCTTGGGCTCCTCCTTCTTCTTCTCAGGCTCTTTTGCAGGCCCCACAGACAGTATCTCTGTGTGACACAGCTTCCTCAGCTTGCTCACTATACTCACCGGATCAATGTCCCCAATCACCGTCAGTTTCTTCTCCTTCATGTCCATTGAAATTGAATCCACCCCTTCAGAAAAAAAAAAGTACAAAATTTATCATCTGGGTTTTCAATAGATGACAGTAATTAATCAATCAATTAATTAATTAATTAATTAAAAAAGGAAAGGTTAAAATTAATATACCTGCAAGGCCAGAGACTGTCTTCATGGCTTTCTTCTTTTCTTTATCATCGTGTACTCCAAGTTTCAACACTGCTTTCTGAGAAAAAAATATATATATATCAGATACTGTTAAAGATCTATATGTGGAAGTGTTGTGACTACACAAGAATAAAAAATCTGGAGCAGAGATAAAAATCACACCTTCATTTTTGTTGGCTTTAGAGTGATATAAGCAAAAGTGATCGAGAAAGGGGGCAGATACAGATCCAAGAAAGATGTATATTTGTTAGAAAAGGAGGGGAAGAGGCAGAAAGTGGCCTTGAGAAGAGCAATGGATGCGCACAAATTGGTTTGAGGCAATAGCCAATGCTGTGAATTTATATTGAATGAAAACAAGTGGAGTCAGCTGAGTCAATCCACAACAAGGAGAGAGACTTTAGGGGAAAAAATAAATGGTTTATGGTCAATAAACGCAAACGCAACTGTTGTGCGTGTAGAACCCAAAAATAAATAAAGGCCGCTATATTTTGGGGGTAACCAGAAAAGCACCGCGGTTGCAACATTGTGATTGTATGGTACTTTTTGAAGTTAGAAAGGGCTTTTGTTTTTGGGAACTATTTAGAACTAGCAGAAACTTTGGTCTAATTAGCCACTCGTGGTCGAGTGGTCAGGGCTGCTGCTCACCAGTTCAAACTCCCACAAATATATTGTGGGGGTATTTTATTTCTCAATTAAAATTGAATGAAGGTAGTCTTCTTTCTTACTCAAGAGTGAGGAGTAGACATCCCTCGAATATTTATAATCTGGACAGAGCTCCATTAGCATTGATGTAAGTTGGTCATAGTAATAGTCTAATTTATAAATATCAGTTATAATCTCACGTAATATGAGTTGTAGTTTGAGCAATAGTCCCATATAATTAAAAAAAACAAACTTTGGTCTAATTTATAAAAGAAAGCAACTCATTTACTATATCTCTAATCTCTTATTGTTGTGGTGAAAAATGGACATTTCATATGTAAGTGTCCCGAATTACTCTGTCAAACAAGCAATCAATAGATTGTGTACGTGCAATTAACATGCCAAGCGCCCAATTGATAGGTGATCAGCATATCGAGTGTTCAATCTATGAGTAATAAATTAAAGATAATTTTACAAAAGTAATCATTGAATACTTTCTTATTTGGATAAAAATCCTCTCCTAATCTAAACTCTCATGAGTTTTTTAAAATCTTATGCTATGTATCTTCAAGTGATGGTGTATGGGTAGGATTTAACTATTTCATTTTCTTTATTTATTAACTACCAATCACTCACATGTATTTTTTATTAGAAGGAGATCAGATTATTAGAAAATTTCAATAATTCTTATTTAGTAGGTAAAAATAGATATTTTAGACATAAACGCCCCTAAATAACTTGAATCACATCTTAATGGTCTATCGATTACTCATGAATTGAGCGCTCAAAAATTTCGTTATTTTTCCGACGCCGATCAAATTCTCATGATATTGATCACCCTGCTAACTGATTGTGTGCAAACAAAATAGTGGGGAGAATTTATGTGCAACTTGGCCATTTTTTTGGGCTAATTGAGTATGAAATCCAAATAGAGTAATTGGGCTACTTTTATTAATTAAGCCACATCTACAAAATTCCAAAAAAAAAAAAAAAGCCACTATTTTCTGTGCAAATGTGAAGAGAGGAGTGGACCGTGTTTGTTCTATTTTACGTCACTCTAGGAAGCACAGAGGGGTCTTATTTTTCCCAAAAAGTGATAATTACAAAAGTTATAACCAGCTTCATGGAAACAACACTTCCGTCACCATTGACGTTTGACTGTAGACTAATCTGGTCTTCGTCAACGTGACGACTTAGGAATCACAACAGCGAGTCCCTCTTTTCTTAAACGAGTGCCTGCGTGGAACGTTCTGAGTCAATCACGCGTTTGGCACCATTCAGTCAACGGAAGAGATGTTTAAAAAAACATAAAAAGTTCTCAGTTTGCTGCTTTGGCAATTGGCATGTGCAAATTATATAATTAGATTCACACTCTCACTCTGGGACTCTGAAATTTGGAGGCCCCTCACATCATGGCTGTTTTCTGATTTCATTAAGTTTTTTTATTTATTTATTTAAATCTTTCATATGGGACTGGGACATGACAGCAGTGCCTTGCCTGCTTCTTTCTCAAGTTTCTATTTTTCAATTCTTATCTCTAATCTGCTGGGGACTAAGATGCAGAATATACGAATCTACCCCTGCAGGTTCCGGTAGATGCAGCAATCTTACTTGAGGTTAATCACACTACAAAGGGATTACATTTTCTGTTTAGTCGAGAAGAAATTCTTCAATGCCATTCTCAGTAGCTAAAGTACGAAATGTGAAATTGATTTGTCCATATGCTACACATTTTCTCTTAATTTCAGTCATTAGGAAGCTATTAACGTAAGTGAAAATAACATGGGCGTGTAGATCAGTTAGCATGGAGTTGTTCTAACTTAGTCAAGGTTCTCGGTTCGATACTTGAGAATACAGCTGTATTAAATATTTGTTGGGAGATTTTTGCTACCCTAGTGGTTCTACCCGACTCGAATCTGAATTAGTCGGAGTCCAATGTAATATTCGGATATCAAATAGTTTAATACACTAAAAACACGGGGGTGTATATATTATCTTCATCCAGAAGATTAGGACCAATTGACAAGAACGTCAAGCTCTCATCATCCCACTGGTTTAGTAATTGTATCATTTTAATTAAGTCCACCAGTACCCCCAAAGTTCACTCGAAGAAATAATGAAGAATGATCCCCAAGAGTAATGAAGCGAATAAACCTTTGCCGACAAGATCAGCTCGGAAGCGAAGTTAAGCACTTACATATAGTTTTTGACCCCTCTTGCGAAAAAGATACTACTAGCCAGCAAAGTAATGGAAAGCAGTCACGCGACTTCATTAAATGTTCAAAATTTTTATAACTGTGTAAATTACTCAAAACAACTGAGACTGTCTCAAATTTTTAGGCTTATTTTTTTGCTAGTCCAATTGAGGCTATCTGTGCAGAGCTGATCACATGGGTGATATCGCTTTCTTTGATACAATAACTTTTCTCAGTTTGCTGACTACAGTTATTCGCTCTACATCTCCAATCATTGTCAATTTCTAGTCCTTCATGTTCCCTTCTAGAAATTACACCAAACGAAAGAAAAAAGAGTGGAGCTATTGGCACCCTTACATTATTCTTACAAAACCTCACTTTAAATAAAATTATAATTAAACACAATTGAAAATTAAACACATTTAGATTTTTTGTCAACAAATTACTTAATTCATAATCAATCCTTTTCACAATATATATATGTTCATTCCTATCTAACTAAAATAAATTATACAAATTTATTAGACAAATGAAAATTGAGAACTTAAAAAAATGAATCTAAAAAAAGAGGCATTTTTAAAAATAAAATGAATATAACTAAAAAAAGAATTTTATGAGGAGATCATAAGAGTGCCAATAGTCAAACTCAAAGAAAAAACCAGACTCAAGTTTCTTTCAATTTCCCAGCATCCAAACAATGTGACAGGAAATAATTAAGAAAGAAGCACGGAAGGGGTAGTTAAATTCAAAACCTTGAATGGCCCATGGCTGTGTTAACGGCCATCTCTTTCATTTTGTCATCACGTACCCACAACTTAAAAGTACCTCTTTATTCCACGAGGAAGGAAATAATAATAATAAACTCATTTTTTTTTTATTTTGTGCTATATCTTAAAAAGATACAGCTTTTTCTTTCATGAAAAAGAAAAGGGCAAAAAAAAAAAAGTAAACATACTTTTATATGTCCACGTGTGCCTCAAAATACAAAATTTGTTCATAGAAAGAATGCTACCTTCATTTTTTTTGTAGCTAAATTATTAAAAGAAAGCAGCTTCTTTTCACCCACTGATGCTGTCAAAATAATTATTATCCATAAATGACATCAGTTCATGACTCTTACACGTGAATATGAGAAAATTATATAAAGTCGCTTTATATAAGGATTGTGGAATAATTAACTTTTTTGACTAAAGCAATCCTGTATATTCACTACTTAAAAAAGTTCAAGATTAGGATTAGATCTTTTCTGTTGTCTTTTTCTTTCCTAGTATTTCTTTATTTTTAAATTTAATTAAAAAGATTAGTTTAATCGTAAATAAAGTGAAAGAAAAACTTAATTTTCAATATTAAAGTTCAAAACTCAATTTAACCACTCATTTAATAAGGAAAGACTATAAGGGAACAAAAAAAAAAGAAGAATACCCTTATTCTAAAAGTTAATAGCTTAATATGGGTATAATTCCTGCCTTGGATCAATTAATTATCATCACCTAATGTAATTCAAATCTTAAAACAAAAATGATACGGTGAGTGATTTCATGTGCATTATGTGAATGATTTTTGTAACATGACATCGTTCTACTGAATTATTTGTTTAATATAGGGTGTGTTTGGGAGTAAGATGCTGCAGCTTTTAAGTTGTAGCTGTTGTGGAGTAGAAGTTACAGCTGTGGAGTAGAAGTTACAATTGTGGAGTAGAAATTGGAAAAAAAATTTGCTAAGCTGCCAAAGGCCAGCTACAAGTATTACCAAATACCTTAGTAACTGGTAATACTTGTAGCTGGGGTTTGGCAGCGCAGTTACCTCACCACATTCTCAAATGGGCTAATAATTTATTAGACAATGTAGAGACTATTATATAACAAATAAATAATGATATATATGATGTCAGAAAAAAGGGCAATTTTTCCAATCTCTTTCTAATGGGTCCAAGCACTGGCAGATCTAGAAAAATAATTTACCGGGGGCTAAATTAGATAATAATAAAATATAAAAAACTAAAAATTTGAATATATAAAATATTTGCTAATACATTTATAATTAATCTCTACGCACTTTTATATTTTAAAAATGTTATGCAATAGACTCATTATCAATATTATTAAATTTATTGTTTCCTATATAAACAACCAAACTATCACTTATCCCATCCGATTCCAAAGATGATTCTTCATGAGTTTTATTACTGAAAACATTTGTTATACTATTATTATATAAACTGATAGAATTAACCATATTTTTTAGAATAAAAAATATTTTAGATGGTAGACTATCATTATTTTTAATTAAAATATAAGTTTTTATATTTCTTAAAAGTCAAAATTTAAATTTTATGGGAATTAATTAAAAAATTAAAATATTTTTTCTTTTATTTTTTATTTTTATTTTTGGCCAGTGAGGGCTTGACCGCTTGAGTCCCCACTGGTCATATGCTGCATCCGTCCCTGGTCCAAGTTGTTTATTTGCGGTAGAAAATGATACCACCGACTCCTCAAGCAAAAAGCATGTCGTGTTATTGCTTATAAGATAACCAGAAGTGGGGATTCGTAACGTTATGTCAATTGTGAAAGAGAATCTCCCTACACACTTCTTGTATTATTAAGCATACAAATTCTTCACTTTTACGCGTAATTTTACGTACATTTTAATGACAAAATGACTCATAAATTCCATCGTTAAAGCATCACGTCTGAGAATACAACATGCATCTCTTAGTGTAAGGATATGTTTAGGATTGAGATGGTTATGGTTCAGAATTTTTCAACAATCGTAATAAATTAAATCAATTTAATTTAGATTTGATTTTCCTTATATCTTTCGATTGTTTGGAGAACAGTTCAGTTCAGAATTTCCAAATGGATTTCGGATTCAAATTGAACTAAAATATTCAATTCGGACGATTTTGAATTAATTTTGAGTAATTTTATCTTCCTTACGTAATTTTTAAATTAGTTATTTGTGCTTTGAAATAGCTGTTGTTATTGGCTGAGAAAGATATGAATGACGTCATATCTTATGGACCTTCAATTCATTGAGCCCATGAATCCCGTTTCCCTAAAAATGCCAATCACATTGGGCCTCAAGCCCATCATTTCATAGCATTTCACATTCACCACAAATTATGGTGTTCTATCAACACTACACTATTCACAGCAAGCCACACGACAAAGCAAAAAATCAACAAAAAAGCAAATTGAAATCGACCGTCGTATAAAAATCTTCACTGGTGCAATTTAAGTGGGTCCCACATTAAATATCTTCCACGCCTCAAAATATATTTGTGTATGTCTAGTGATCATGTGTCATCGTTTCTGGCCACCAAACCGATCAACCTATGAGACCACATCAAAACTACAGGATCCCAAGTGTCAACTGCACAAATCTCCGCCACGTGTCCGGCACTCGAAGGAGTTTATCGTTTCTACGTCGCCGTCACCTTTAGGACCGACCATTCCCCTGCTCTCCCCTCCACGTCCCCATGCTTTGTCTTCTTTGAGAATAAATTCCGCTGGCTCCCGGCCCACGGTAGACAATTCATCCTCTTATGCAGCTAAATGCGCGTTTATTCAACACACAGTTATAGAACTTGCAATATGCAACTAGAAAAAGATTAAAACTTTTAGGACAATACAAGTAGGGTTCCAACAAAAGTTTAAATTCTCATAATTATAATATAATCACGAATTGTTGAAAGATTATTAGATAATAAATATAAGATATATCCCACACTCTACTAAAATCAACACAAGTGTTTGTGGTTCTAGCATTATTATCATTTATAAAAGAATAATAAACTCAATTCTTATTAGGACTCAAATTAAACTAAAGGTTTAAGGTTCAAGCCATTTAGGGTGTGTTTGGAATTGAGGTTGGGCAGCCTCTAACTTAAAAGTTACAATACTAAAATATTTGGTAAACACTAGCTGCTGTAACTTAAAAGATATGTTAATATGATTTTTCACTTGTATAATTGAAAATCTATTATATTTTTAATAATTTGATCACAATTATTATTTAAAACTTATATTTAATACATATTACAAATTTTTATTTTATAATTATAGCTTTTTTTTCCACAGCATCTCAATTTCAAACGCACTCTTAGAGAGTCTAGCCAGTGGTAGACCTGGACATTTAAATTAGGGGGGGCTTAGTTCAAAAAATTTTATTTAATTTGGGGTGCTTTGTTTTTAATATTCACTTGAATACATTTCAAGTCTCATAAACTCAAATTCTATTACTTTCTTTTAAATTCTAAATAATAAGAATAATAAAAAAATTATTTATTTTAAATACGCAAATTCAAAAAAAAGTGACTATTGGAATTTGAACTAAAACTTTACAACCATCAAAATAATACTCTTAGCATTGAAGTAAAAGTTTTTTGTTAAAAAAAATATATCCAAATTCTTCTTATTTAACTCTTTCAGAAGGGATTTAAAATACATTTAAAAGACAAATTAATGGCCCAGAAGAAGCTGAAGCCCCTCCTACATAAAGTCGTACTTAAAAAAGAATAAGATTGGAGAAAATTAAAGAAAGAAAATCCCTATCCATAGTTTTCATGAAACATATAAATTTTAAATTGGATTCATTAAAAAAAAGTCAAATTAAAATAATAAGAATGTTATTGAGTGGCACAAAGGTGTAGGCTTAATGGAATTATAAATAAAAAAGCAAACTGGCCCTCCAATCGCCCTTTTTGACGTGGCAGACTCTTAGTAGTCAATCATCCAAACCCACCTAAAATCCGCAGTAGTGAATACTTAACCCCATAAACTGATCATATAAAGCCTCCAACGCTCCACCTAAATCCACATTTCATTCGATTCGTCGCGCAACTAAAAACTAAAACCTCCAAACAAAAAGATTTGATGGTATCAAAAATCCCGAACCCGGCAGAAGGATTCTACTTGGATCCTAATGGCATGGCCTTACCTGGACTCGGACCTTTCGCCTCGTCAGCTACAACGCCAACGGCAGCAGCTGCTGCCGCCGGGACGTCAACGGTGTCCACGTCGGAGGATCCGAGTAAGAAGATCCGGAAACCGTATACAATCACCAAGTCTAGAGAGAGCTGGACCGAACCCGAGCACGACAAGTTCCTTGAAGCTCTTCAGCTGTAAGTATGCATTAAACTCTTCATTTCCCTCTCGTTTTGAAGCTCTTTAAACTGTTTGGTTTTTAATTGAGTTGTGTATGCTTTAGTTGAATGTTCGTATTTGTTATTGATACTTTTGGTGGCTTTTCTCTAATTTTTGGTTAGGGTTTGAGAGTTTGGAAGTGATTGGATTTTGTTTGGATGTCGAGAAAATTTTGAATGAGAATAAACGAGTTTAGCTCCTATTTGGATTTTAAGAAATCCAGTGAGGGAATTCAAGAAATTTTACTTTTTTTTACTTCAAATTTTTGTTAAAATTAGTTTTTTATTATTTCAAACTTTGAATTTTTGTTCCCAAAAAAAAGGTTTGAGGGAAGCTGAGGAAAATTAACATTTTTTCTATTTGAAACATTCAGTTTATTTCTTTTTTGAAAAGAAAAAAAGGGGGAAGAAAATGTTAGCTATTAATTAAGTTATTAGAAGCTATTTCATTTGCAAAATGGATGTTTTCTATATGAATTGACTGATTTGTTTCTTTGCTTGAGTTGGTCATTTGTTGGGAATTTATATTACTCAAATTGACAATTGAAAGAAAAAAGTCTCAAATTTTTAGATGGGGATTCGCAAATAGTTAATTCTCTTATTAGGTGCATCAAAGAAGCCCATTTTTAAAGTTAATTTCTTCTGGAAAACATTCATTGTATTGTGAGGCACGGGCAACTGCTGTGGAAACAAAGTAAAAGGTACCCAGTAGGTGCTTCTAAATAGTGTATGTTGTATGATCCTCATGAATGGAGCATTTTTTAAAACCAATTCTAAATATTGTTTAAAACTTTCAGGATTACTGGTTCTTTATTGATGCGAGAGAGAATATTGTCTTGGAGAAATTCATTTAAGGTTGAAATTTAATTGACTATCCACAGAGACAGAGGATGCTTTTATGTTAATTCTTATTCTGGTGCCTGTTTTTCTTTCCCGATGGCCTTATATTATCATGATTCTGTTCAGATTTGACCGTGACTGGAAGAAGATTGAAGCATTTATTGGGTCAAAGACGGTTATTCAGGTACCTTAAAGTGCAGAATCCCTTTTATGTTATCTATTATTATCTGCACATCTCTCTCTTTTGTGTCACTTATACCTCCTAATTTGTTCTTCGGCTAACATTCTATGTGCAGTCAATTCCTGAGTGCCGACTGATTTGATGTATTGTTTCATAATCTACAATTGAAGTATTCCTTATTACTTCATATACTAATGGATACCTGTATCTACAAAAAGTGATGGAAATTTAACGGCACTCCTTGGCAGATTCGCAGTCATGCACAGAAGTACTTTCTAAAGGTGCAGAAGAATGGAACAGCTGAACATTTACCTCCGCCCAGGCCTAAAAGGAAAGCTGCTCATCCTTATCCTCAAAAGGCCTCGAAAAATGGTGAGAAGAGTTTGCTTTGAAGTATTTATTAGTGGTTACTATGCAAATTTAATAAAATCCTGTATGATGCTTTTGACAGCTCCAATGCTCTCACAAGTGTCTGGTTCCTTCCAATCATCATCTGCTCAACTAGAACCTGGACATTTTCTGAGGCCTGATTCTTCATCAATGCTTATGATTCCTATGGCTAGTGCTGCAACTTCCTGGACAAACAATGTTCAAACAGTCAGCTTATCACCTGCGTCAAAAGGTGCATTTGTTTAATCATGTTATATCAGTAACACCAACCTAATTAATGCTATACGTGGCCTTTATATTAGATTTCAGACATGTTTCTTAATTTTGATATCTGCTTTGCAGGACCAGAAGTGGCAAACAATCGTAGCAATAGTACCGATAGTACTCCAAAAGCACGAGTATCAGGGGAATTGACTGATCAAGGAGGGGAATTGACTGATCAAGGGAATAATAGCCATCCATTAAGAGGTTGGGCATTTGTGCTGCTAGCACTTGAGTACAATTCATGCAATATTCTGTCAAATTTTTTTCTTAGCACTATTAATGCTCTTTTGTTTGATGCAGTTCTGCCTGACTTTGCTCAAGTGTACACCTTCATCGGCAGTGTCTTTGACCCCAATGCTTCCGATCATGTGCAGAAACTTAAAAAGATGGATCCTATAGATGTTGAAACAGTATGTTATATTAAAAACTCTACTTTTTTTTTTCATTCCTTACGAATAAAAGTAAAGCTTTGCTGGCTTTATAATTGATCTTTAGTTTAATCCAAGTCCATCATTGTCACTTTAGCTTGACGCCTCTGGTTACTACAATTTTCTCAATGTTTACTCATCTATCTGGCTTCTATGCAGGTTCTGTTGTTGATGAGAAACCTCTCAATTAATCTGACCAGCCCTGATTTTGAGGATCATGTAGGTGTCTTCTAATAAACTCTTAATTTGGTTATTTAAATTCACTGTTCCATACTTTACGTCCCTTTCTGTTTAACGTACACCATTGTCATAGAGATGGTCTTCGAGCAGCTCGGGGTGTGTAGATGGGAGTGTGCTCCTTAGCCTTAAGCATTGCTCCATCTTATCATCACATGGAACAAATTTGCTTAAATCGTTCTCTGTTTCATTTGGTTCACAATTCAGAGCATGCTTTACAAATCTTCAGTTCTTTAAAAAACTAATTGAGCTAAAATTAGTTATTATATTTCCTTATTAACATTGCAATACAATTTCTCGACCTATTAATGCAGAGAAGGCTGCTGTCATCATATGAGATTGACCCGGAGACAGCTAACCATAGTGGTACGAACAATCTCCTCCTCGGTGGTGGCCAATAGAAGAATGTTATTTTGCTTTGGTGGGTGATGGGATACAAATCTTCTCTTAACTTAGGCAACTGTTCCAGGACTGGGTTTTCATTCATTTTTGCATACAAAGTACCGACGCTGGTATGATGATATGTCAGGGAAAATGATTATTAGGGAGCTTCAAACTGCCCTACTTCTAGTAAAGAAACACTGCAGAGGTTTTTACTGGTGTATCCTGGCAGTCTGACAATTGGCTGCAATTAGACATTGAGATTCGCTGTTCTGGGTTCATGTATATATATATAAAAGAGATGGAAATCACAGTTCTAGAGTGTATAGTTCAAGGTAATTTGGGAATGATATTTCTGTAAAGTGCTGGATTGTTTTGTATTCAAGTTTTGACTTGTTATTGTAGTAAATGTATCTGTAATTTCTGTGCTGTAGGCGCAAATGTTGGGCATGCAGCTGTAATTTTAGTGAGAGCTAGTATGTTACTAATTTCAATTTTGTGGACTTTTTTAATTTGTGGGATCTGTTCGTTATTTTTTGGGCCAAACAACATCGAAGCTGCTACAGCTTGAGTCCAGCAAATCGGGAAATTTCTACATTTACACGTCACAAAAAATGTCACTCTATTTGTTCTTGAAATGTATCGACTCCATTCTTTTTCCCTTTTTTCCGTCATTATTATGTATACAAGTTGTGAGTAAATGCTGTTTACAAAAAAAAAAAAAAAAAAAAAAAAAAAACGAAAAAGTGCTCCTAAACTCATGCCAGGCAGCATCTAGTACCTACCGTCAAAAAAAAAAAAATTAAACATCAATGCGAACCTGAGGTAATCTAACTGAACTATATGCAGTACTTCCAAATCAGCTATTGTCCTTACCAAAATCCCGTGTCCACCTGTTTGCCAAAGTTTCCTGAACCACGACCAACATCAGGTAAGGGATGTGTCTGTCTTGATCTTTCTTCCATCTGAAACGGCTTACCAACTGCAGCTGGATAACCGATAACACCAGCAGTATGACCTAATTACCACACAAACTTTGCAATCAGAAATGACCTATCTTAAAATTCAATTCCAAATCATAAAAACATGTCGAGCATGGCAGAATTTCATAACATGACAAATCATAAGCTTAACGAGCCAGTTAAGTTATTTTTTACCAGAGTTTGGCACTCTGAAGGGCCCATAATTTTGTCGCTGATAATGGTAAGGTAAATGTTGAGGTGGGTATAGCTCCTGACCATTAGAAGTCATTCCGCCATTGGGATGAGAAGAAGGCAAACCTCTTGGAAATCCATGAACTAGGTGATGAGCAAAATTGTTTGGACCCGGCATTTGCTGTGGCAGAGGACTATTTGTAGGATGACCAAACCTTCTTAGATCAGCATGAGGGTGTCGGAATGGATCAGCAAGCACATTTGATTGGAAACAGAGTGGCTGTGGAGTGTAAATATTGGTCTTTGAATTTGATGCTGGTATTTGAACTTGCTGAGCATCTGAAGATTTGAAATTAGCCCTCCCTGGATTCATCTGACAGTGCCCGAATTGTGGGAAACAATGCTGGGTATGCAAAGCTGCATAAAAACTCTCCAGGCCCATTTTATCATATGAATCAAAAACAGGACCCTCTAAACCAAGTTGAGTAGATCTTTTCTCACCAAGAAATGGGTTCAGATCTGCTAGCTTGTCATTAACATCAACTTGGGAACTTGAGGTCAACAAATTATCTTTAAACAAACGACCGGCAGACATGGAAGTGGATTCTAGCGGAAGTATGTAGTCATCCGCTGTAATCAAACTATCCTCATCCGGTAAAAAAAGTTCATCTGCTGAATTGGGATGCATACAAGCTGGCTCACTTCCAAGATTAAATCCTATTTTGGTCTGGTTATCATCGGAGATTGATAGATTCTCCTCAATTTTACTTGCTACAGTTTGCTTAGTCCAGCTTGAGGACATGATACCTTCACAATTTATCTTCATGGATCCAGATTCATTAGACAACCTGTGAGGCTTCAATACATCATTCCTTGTAAGCATGCCGAGAGAGTCTCTTTGAATACTGGAAAATTCAGTTGTTTGCGAATCCTTTGGGAAACCTGTTAAAGAAGGGTCATGGGTCAATTTCTTATCAAAATTCCAAGTATTGAATTATTAAGCATGTTACCATTACCTTCAATTTCGGAAAAACAAAGTTTATCTAAGGTTTCCCTGTTTAGCTTTGAAGATGTTTCTGCGTCTGTTTGGCATAGCCCCTTTTTTTCCAAAGAGAGGTACTGAGACGAAGCATGATCAGCAGCAGAAGTTGGATACTTTCCCTTTCTAGTTTTAGTACTCCAGCCTTTCACAGAGTGATGGTTAGTCGAGTAAAGTTCAATGGGATCTGGCAGCGTGGATAGTTCAAAGTATTCATGAGGAAGAACTAATGGAGTCACATTCCGTTTATTCCTATAATGCAATTGCTCAAAGATCTCATCAATGGCTGAAGAGGTGGTAGATGCCATAAGAGTCTGAACAGGTTCATTTCTTCCTGAAGGTAAATTTGCAGAGTTCTGCCGGGCAACTTCTTCATTCTGTGGTCCATGCACTTCAAAACCCTCTTTCAAGTAACCAGATGAGATGCCACCAGCTGGCTCCTTCTCTATTGAAATATCAAAGACTGACTTCAGATTCTCTAAAACTCAACTGGCAATAATTAGAAAAATTGATATTTACATAATATCCCCCAGTTTCTAGTTAACATAAAATTGTTTAAAAAACAAACTACTTTAACTTGAATATCATCAATGGTATAAGCATACCTCCAAGAAACTGATCATCTAAACCAGAAGAATGCAACCCATAGCCCTTGATCTGATCTCTTTTAGTGTCACAGGGCTGATAAGGTAACAAAAAAATGGGGACATTAGAAATATCAACTGTAACATCACTTAGAAACTCTGTTGTTTCAACTAAAATTTCCACTTAAGAGGGAGAGCAATGATGAATAAGCTCACAAGCATTCATTGAAGAGAATACAATTTTAAGTTCTAAAGTAAATATGAAAGATTTACATTAACTTTGTTGCTCATATTTCCAAGAGCTGCAGAATCAATTACCTCTGATGTAAAGGTACTTGTTAAGGATTTTGTAAGGGATCTGCTTTCAAGAACTGCGGGAAGAAGAAATGTGGATGCTAAAGCATGACCAGCAGGGTCGCCAGCTTCAGCTTGAGAGGCCACAGATTCCTCTGACTCATTGTATTTGTTCATAAACCTCTTACAATTTCCATTAGCCTCCAGAAGCAGGCCAATTTCTGGGTCCAAGTTCTCTTTATGCTCATCAAGAATTTTATTTTGTTTCTCCTGAAAAGCTTTGAGCTGTTCCTTTCTCATCAGCTCAAATGAATCTGAATGGAGGGATTCACGTTAGCAATATAAGATCAGTTGGGAACATTTACTGTCTGGGTGACTGAACCATGAAAAGCAAAAATGCACCACTGATATAAATCCACCTAACAAGAGAAAAAACAGGAAAGAGATTTTACCTCTTCTCCTTCTTTCCTCCTCTGCACTCTCCTGACTCAGATTCTCGGAAGAACCAAATGTCTCATTGTTATAGAAGTCCTCGTTCTCTGCCCTAGATTGTATTTTAGCCTGAAAGGAAAACAAATTTTGATCATAAACCATACCTTTTGGATATAACTTTTTAAACCTATTCCTTATGTTTTGGACTATAACGACAATTACATAAATCTTCTGAAGTGGTTAAATGCTCTACTACATTACTATCAATACCTTACAGAGATGCGGAGGCCGATAAGCCCCATCACTCCTCTTGGGTAGATGATATTCACTGCCTTTAACCACTGAATCAGTAGCCTCAGAAACACAATTAGATGCAATATCACCACTTCTGCTAAGATCACATTCTTGATTAGGGTGCAAATGTCGAGGCAGGTAGCCATGAAATGTGCCAGGGTCTGCATTGAACTATGAATGTCTCAATGCCACCACAAAAAAAATTAATGCAACTATGTAACTATCACAGGTCTGTCATCAAGAAATCTATGTGGAAAAAGCCATCATCATTTGCAATATATTTAGCTCAAGCAGAACCGCATCAAGCATGTAAATAACCTACATGTCTATATTAATTCAACTCTATAATTTCAGCCCCTTACATTGCCTAACAGGCATATTTTCCATAAGAAATACTGAATGCCTAAGTAGGTAGGATGGTTACGTTAATTGGGGAACACATTATGTTCAACACTACACCACCACCACTAGTACAATCTTAATCTGAAAGCCAGTCATAGAAGCCAGTGCTGTCACAAAATCAGGAAAGTCAGGTCTATTATTAGTGCTGCCTCAAATAAAAACAGACCAATAAGCATTTATATGGCTACATGAAGAACAAAAAATCAAGCCAGAGAGTACTTAGGTGCCTCAATTTGTCAATTTCAGCCAGAAGCTTTCTTTATATTCTAGCTACTAAGCCAAGATGAAAAGTTAAACAAATCTTCCACTCCCTCATATTTTGGGAATTGGTTGTAGAAAGATGAACATTGTGTCAGAAAAATAATCAAGATTAATAAGGACAAAATGCATTTCATTTTGAGTTTTACTAACTGCAGAATACATCTTGAAAAAAAAAACATAGGTATTCAATAATAAAGTACCTTCACTAATAACAGAAATCAATATAAATTACTAATTGATATTGGATTAATGACTCTCGTCACATAACTTCAGCTGATCAACTAATCGTTTACACAAATTCAACCTCGAGAATAGCATCCATACCAAATTTAAAGTACTAGATATCTGCCTAATCCTTATATTCCAACTTAAGGGAGCATGTAGAATGGTTTTTGAATATCGATCTTGGGGAATTAAAAATATTCCAAGTATAGATATTACTTAAATACATTGTTAAACAGAATCAAGAATCATGTATCAGCAAAACAAACAGATGATAGATTGAAATACTATTGAAATACTAGTAACTCACCCAAGGTGATGTCAATAACAGTATAAAGTACCTGAATTATGACAAGAATGCGATAATCCAGTCCAAGAAATGCTAAGTTCACTGCTACAACAGTTTAGAAAGACAATCAATTAAGCAATATTATAATCCAATTCAAGTACATTCTAATTCAAAAACAGCTCAAATGATTAGGACTGCCGATTATCACCAGTAGCATCATATGATCTTACCCTAAAATCGATTGGTCCAGGCCAATTGGTAGCTTTTGGCATGAATCCAACTCAGATAAAGAAATGAGCTCATTTCGTGTATACAATATTTTTGACTTTCTGTTCAACAAAACAAAATAAATTACAAACATTAATTACCAGGATCCTCTGTTCTCATTTCTTCATATAATGCATTAAAAGCACAAAACAAACTTTTCAGACTCCAGAAGTTCATCCGTTTGTTTGAACTTCCACTAACTCACTAAAGCCAAAACAGACACATGATATCATTTCTTTCCATTTTCCATCATTTTCTCAGCAACCAAACAGTATAACTTTTAACAAAAAACAAAAACAACTTAATGCACTAAAAATAAAATGCGTTGTAAAAATTTACTTGCGGAACATTGAACTTGAAGTATCGTCGTCTGATTTTGACAGGTACTGTGAACGTTGATCCTCAGCAGTTTCACTTTCTGATCTCATTTTCCCGGGAAAAATAACAAAGCTTACAAGTTGAAATTTCAAAAATTTGAAGTTCAATTACTTATCAGACAGCTATATTATTATTATTAGTATTTTTGTGTGCGCAGTACAAACCCTAGCGATGTTGATCAGCACAGTGAAACTAAGTCGTTTTAGTATGATCAAGTAACAACAAAAGAAGAACAGAGAAAAAAATGAAAGAGTATTTTAGTAAGTTCTTATAGGAAGCTTCACGGAAAGTTTGTGAGAAAAGCGAAGGAATATTTCTGTGAGTTAAAAAAAAAAAAAGAGTAAAATGCGTGTGTTTGGAAAGGAAGAAAGTGTGAGAAAATTAACAGAGGCGGAAGTACCGCCACCAGCACCACCTCAGTGTGTCAGTCAGTCGCTTTTTTGGTGTCACAGAAGCATTTGCTATATATGGTACGGTTGCTAATTTAGTGCCCGTGTTGAAGAAGAAAGAAAATGTTTGGTATTTTTTCATTTAGGCCCTTGCTTCTGTACATTATCTCAAATAAGGATACAGACTTTTCATTTATAATAAATATATCTCTTATTCATTGTGTAATAAATAGATCTCTTATTCAGTTATTCATATTTCATAGGGACATTCGTGCAATCGTATCGTGTTTGTTGTTGTGTCAAATTTAAGCAAACACGGATACAACTTATTTAAACTTATTTATTCATGGTGTTGAGATATCAGAATACTAATATAACACATTTCATTAATAATGTTAATCGTATTGACCTATTTGGCATACTTAATATTTAAAAAAATTAAAATTAATCTAAAATTAACAAATTTGTCAATGTTATTCTAAAAATAGGTCATATAAATTAATATAATTTAAATATGACATGAATAAGTTTAAAAAACAATCTAGACAGGGGATGAGCAATTAATTTAATGTTCCGTTAATATATTAGTTATTTTTTCGATAATATTACTACATATTATTTGATATTAATGTCATAACGTGTAATCGTGTTGAAGTAGTTTAATATAAATATAACAAGGTTATTTATCATGTCGTGTTGTGTCAACCATATTATTAATAATATCAATATTTATTAACATAAATACAAAAAAGTCTTGTCGTATTCATCTCGTATAATTGTATCGCAACCCATTTTGCCACCTCTATGTATTCACTAACTCTTGTTGAAAATATTGTATTACCCTTTGTGTTAAATTATATGATGTTGCCCTTCGAACATTAGATAATCTATTAAATGACATATTAAAATTAATCGTTAAATAGATAAATATGGATGTAAATTCTTGAAATGTATTTATGTGATACTCATTTTTGTAAGATTTGGTGTCCATATTGATTGGTACGTAGGTTTTAGATTCGGGTGATAGTGTAAGATGCTTTAGTTATTATTGTTCTTAAAGTAAGCGCAACGTGATTTTCAACTAATTTTACATTTCACAAGTATAATTACTGGACTCAATAGTTAATGGGTGGAATGCATGAGAGGTATTTGGTGATTTTAATATAGATTGAGAGTTATTTAGTCATTTTAATATAGATTAGAACGTATCTGATACAAATAGATAAACTATATATTTGTTTAAGAAAATATAAATATTTACGGTTCTAACTGATATTCCTAAAAAAATTGTGTATATTTATGCAATAGCAAAATATTGTTTAATTTATGTCCGTAATTAATTTGATCCATGAGTTTTTTGATTAATTGAGTTTTTTGGACAGTTTTATAATTGCGGACAAATATGAATCTCCCTGACAATGCTGCGCAAAGGAAAATAGTAAATGTCACAATCTTCTTTCTCTGAATAATATGGTCTTTGAGTGTTTGATTTTGTCGGGCAATTGACTTGATTATGTTTAAAGAAATAGGATATTTTTAATATAGACACGATTTTTGTGTTATGATTCTTGTTTTGTTATAAGTTTAACGGTTTATATTGCAAAATAAATAAATAAATAAATAAAAATAAACGGATTCCAATATCTTTGCTTTTATCATTATAATAAGACTTACGTATATAAGTAATCCCTTATTGAATCTCAATAATAAAAGTGTATTTTTTTCTGCTCATATGGGTAGAGAGAGATTCATTGTATAATATTTTAATTATCAATGTTATTCTCTTACTTAAATTTTATTTCAATGAGTAATAAGAACAATACTTGTTAAATAGCTATACTTCAAAATAATTTGACTTATGTATTGAAACATAATGAACTAGTATGTTTCTTATGTAAGGCAACAACTGATGTTTTTCTCATAACATAAAAGAGTTATGCTATATTTACAAACTCTTGAACAAATTATTTTTAAATAAAACTGATGTGGCATTACATGATTGTTTGAGTAAAATATAAAATAATGAAAACAAATCATGCGGGCTAAATGATGTCTTCATTGAATCGCTCGTATGAGGTCATATTAATTTATACTAAATAATTTGTCCAAAAAATTTGTAACTATATCATTATTCAATATAAAACAGTTAATCTTCCTTTGAATCCTTTCCTAGTATAAAATACATTACTTAATTTCATTTATTTAGGACTCACGCAATCATAAAGTAAATGAAAATGAGCAACTCAATATTCAGTTAGGCCTTGTTAATTACTATGGTTGAGTAGTTATAGCACTAACCTATTAGGTAAACACTGGTTGCTTTGGTTTGAAAACTAAGTTAATTATATCTCATAGTTGTATGATTAAAAACCTATAATATCTTTAACTATTTTTAGCAAAATTATTATTTAAAGGTCATATTTAACTATACGTTATCAATATTTTCTTCACATTATCTGTATTTTTAAGTTATATTACCTTAATACCAAATGACATCTTAATTGGATAGAAATATGGATATCTCTCCTACTAATTTAACTGGGTAGGTGTAGATATTTTTTTATTAATGTGACTGAATCAGATTTTCCTCTGATATTAAGTGAATATAGAAATCTATACGGTATTATAATTGAATTTGATCTAAAGTAGCTTAAGTAGGGATTTCAGATTTTACATATTAGTAAGTCTGTAAGTGTATCAAAAAATAATATTTTTTTCCGAAAAAGAAATCATTTCTGTTCAGAGGCCGAACTTAAATGGTTTTAGAAAGGCCTATCCCAAATATATGAAGCCCACTCAATTAAAAAAAGCCGGTTCAATCCAAATCACACCAATTACCCGGTCCAAAAGAACCCCACATAAATAGACCACCATTGCTAGGGTTTTGGATCCCCTTACATCTTTCCACTGAGACGAGCCATTCGTTCCTCGCGCAGCTTGACAGAAAGGGCTAAGCTCAATCTTCACTTCGCAACCATGGTACCTCCATCTCTCTCAATTAATTGTGCATAATATATAATTTGTATCCTATGAATCTACTTATTTGAATTTTATTAGTGACTTTTTTAAAAATTTTTAATTTATATTATCAGATTATTCCAGAGAAGAACCGCAAAGAAATCTGCAAGTACCTCTTCCAAGGTTCGTGTTTCACGATTTATTTTATTGAATAATGGGTTTGTGTTAGCTTGATTTGAGTACACTTCAATTTGAGTGTGTTTTATTTAATATTGCTAGATCTCATATTTATCAAAATATGACAGCTATGTATTAAGTACTTGTATTTCGCTCAATACAATTGAGTGTCTTATTGTTTGGCCGAGAAATATATGTTTTTCTTTGGTTGTTTCTGTGTAGAAAAATCAACTACCTAGTGAAGTATCATAATATGCATAATTAAGTGGTTTTTTTGATCTCATGCTTTTCATGTTCTATTAGAAGATACTTTCACTATGTTGTAAACACTTTTATTTGGGGGTTTTTTATTTAAATATACCTCATTTGTCCTTAAATGCCAAATCTATACCCCATTGCATATATATACCTCCAAAAAGTGTAAAAAGTCAAAAATAACCTAAAAAAATCATCTATTTACGTTTGTTTTCTCTCATGACTTCTATATAATAACACAACCAAAGTCGAGTATACTCGACTTTTTACCCGACTTAATTAAAAGGAAAATTTTCATTTCAATTTAAGTCGAGTATTCTCAACCAATTACCGAACTTCAATGAAAAGTCAAGAATTTTTGCTGAATGAATATTGGGTAAAGTTAAATTAAAGTCAGGTATTCTCGACTCTTTACTCGACTTACTTGAAAAAATCAAGAATTTTTCAGATAATTTTTTATTTTAATTGAAGTCGAGTATTCTCGACTATTTACCCGACTAACATGAAAAAGTCGAGAATTTATGCTGAATTATTAATTGTGTATGGTTTGGTTGAAGTCGAGTATTCTCGACCATTTACCCGACTTCGAGGAGTTGGGTTTAGTTTTATGAGGATTTAGTTGTGGTTATTTTTGTACTTTCTCTAATTTTTTAGAGTATATATGTGTAAAATTTAAGAGTGTTATAATTTTAGGTATATATTGGGTATTTTGAAGGGAATGGGGTACATCCCACACAATTCTCCCTTTATTTGGCTCAATGTGATTGTTTTGTTGATTGACAATATATAGTGAAAACGCCCAAATATTATTGGTTGCTGAGAAAATTCCAGAAAATGATGCTATATCTAGACTAGGATCATGATTGGGCTTGCATAAGAACTTGATTCGGTTAAAACTGAAATTGATAAAATAATGTGGTACTGCAATTCTTGTTAGTTGAATTAAATTTGCTTTGAATCCACAGAGGGAGTATGCTATGCAAAGAAGGATTATAATCTTGCGAAGCACCCAGAAATCGATGTTCCAAACCTGCAGGTGATTAAGCTGATGCAGAGCTTCAAATCTAGGGAGTATGTTCGTGAGACATTTGCGTGGATGCACTATTATTGGTACCTTACGAATGATGGGATTGAGTTTTTGAGGACTTACCTCAATCTTCCATCAGAAATTGTTCCTGCTACCTTGAAGAAATCCGCTAAGCCAGCTGGTCGCCCGATGGGTGGACCTGGTGGTGATCGTCCAAGGTATATTTTACTTTATTTCTCATTCCTATTTTGGACTTTGTTTGTTTTTCTTGTTGAATTAATTTTTCTTGTTCTCTTGGTATGTGATTAATGTTTCTCAATATTTTACTTTAGGGGCCCACCTCGTTTTGATGGAGACCGACCGAGGTTTGGTGACCGTGAAGGGTACCGTGGTGGTCCTCGTGGTGGTGACTTTGGTGGTGAGAAAGGTGGAGCCCCTGCTGATTTCCAGCCATCCTTCAGGGTAATTTTACTTCCACCAAGTTCTTACATTTTCTATAGATATACATTCGGTAAAGTAATCCATGGTTGCAATAAGAGCTTGCTTCTTATTATCATGGTTTTGTGAATTAGTCTGTTTCATGTGAATTGTTAAACCACATAATTTAAAAAGAAAGAAAGAAAAAGGCTAACGGTTTGTAACTTGGCCTTGACTAATTCCACCTTTATATTTTTACTCACCTGTTCTTTTTGTTCTTCAGGGTTCTGGTGGAAGACCTGGTTTTGGTCGCGGAGGTGGAGGCTATGGTGCAGCTCCATCAGGTTCAGGATTTCCTTGAAGTTAAGGCCGGTTTGCTTAGTTCATGTTTGCCCCAAATTAGTGTTTCAAGTCTTTAGAACAAGTCTAATGCCTTTGTTGAATTTTCTATAGTATTTCTGTAAGCTTTAAAGTACAATATTAAGTTCATTATGAGATCTTCAGTTTTTCCTCAGCATGGCTGTTGGTTTAAATGGAACCCTCATCAGTATTTGCATTATGGTTACGGCAGTTGTATTTTGATATTTCGTATAAGTGTCATTCTATGGTGCTGTGATTAAAGTTATGGCATCAATACCGTAAGTCAACATAAATTATGTAAATGAAACATAAAACTTGTAAACTTAACATAAAATTCGTAAATCAACATTAATTGTAAAATTAAAAATAGGGTTATTATTATTTCACTATTTTAAAAATTGTCAAATATCAAATGATTATAATAAGTATTTTTTTTAATTATTTTTTTACTATATATTTATAAAAATATTATTTTATTACTTTTTCGTTATAACTGTTAGTTGACTAGTTAGTTGATTAATAAAATATCAATTTCACTCTTCATGATTTAAAAAAAAAAAAAACTTGAAACTTATTTATAAAATAAATTTGTAATATATTTATTAAAATGGATATATAATACAAATATAATTCTTCTTGCTGGAATTATGATATATGGATTATAAATTTATCTTGTTATTTTTTTTATCATTAAAGGTAAAATTGGTATTTTATTAGTCAGCTAACAGGTCAATTAATAGTTGTAACGAAAAAGTAATAAAATGATATTTTTATAAAGATATAGAAGGAAAATGATAGGAGACAATATTTGTTGTAGTCATTTGATATTTGAAAAATTTTTAAAGTGATAAAATGATAATAAACCTTAAAAATAAGATTTGTAAATGAAAGGTAAAATGAATAAATTGATATAAAATTGGTAAATTTATATATTATTAGTAAATAAAACAAAAATATGTAAATAAACATTAAGTGCATGATAAAATATAAATTTTAAAAATTAAACATAAGATTTGTAAATGAAACATAAAACAAGTGAATTAATATAAAACTAGTAAGTTGATGTATTATTAGTAAACAAAATAAAAACTTGAAAATATAATTTAAAAGGAAAAATATCCACCGTCTACTCGTTTTTTTCAATTTTTTTTAAAAATACACAACTCTTTTTTTTTTTTTTGTTAGAATTCACCTAAAGTTACATTTTATTTCACTTTTCCACTTCCATTTGGAATCCGTTAAGAAAACTAACGGAAACTTTAAAAAATGATTATTTTACCCTCAAAACGAAAATTACAATTTCACCCTAAAAAATGCCAAAAATAATAAGATTTAATGATTAATATCATTATTGGTACGTTAATGAAGCACAGAAAAATCTTAACTATTAAAGATTATAACTCAATGAATAATAAAACTCTACTTATCTTAAATTCAATTGATGGTTTGCGAGATTAAGTTATTTTTAATACTGCTGTTATAATTTAGCATTTTAATTACAGACATATTTTTTTAAAAAAACCCTGCATTTGATGGTTGTAAAATTAATTTCTTTATTAACCCATTGGGAAAATAATTAGATTTAATCTGATTATTTTTGGCAGTTTTTAGGGTGAAATTATAATTTTCGTTTTGAGGGGTAAAATGGTCATTTTTTAAAGTTTCTGTTAGTTTTCTTAACGGATTCTAAACATAATTTTAAGTTTTCGTTAGTTTTCTTAACGGATTCCAAACGGAAGTAGAAAAGTGAAACAAAATGTAACTTTAGGTGGATTCCAGCTAAAAAAAAAAGAAATTGTGTATTTTTGAAAAAGTTAGAAAAAACGGGTGGACGGTAGATATTTTTTTAATTTAAAACTAGTAAATCAACATTAATTGTAAAATAAAATATAAATTTTGGAAATGAAAAAAAAGACTTGTAAAGAAAAGGTAAAATAAATAAATTATTGTAAAATTGATAAATTGATGTATTATTTGTAAATAAAATAAAATTTATAAATATAATATAAAACTAGTAAATCAACATTAAACGTAAAATAAAACATAAATTTTGGAAATTGAGCATAAGATTTGTAAATGGAAGGTAACACAAGTAAATTAATATAAAATTAGTAAATTAACGTCATTTTTTAATTATATCCAATCTTAGAGCTATTTACTCGAATAAATGATAAACAAAATAAAAACTTACAAATATAACATAAAATTAGTAAAACAATACTAATTGTGAAATAAGACATAAATTTGAGAAATAGAATATAAGACTTTTAAAAAGAATGTAAAACAAGTAAGTCACTATAAAACTAGTAAATTGATGTATTATTGATAAATAAAGTGAAAACTTACAAATATGACGTAAAATAAGTAAATCAACACTAAGTGCAAAATAAAACATAAATTTTGTAGATTCTGCCTAAAACTTAAGAATAAAAGATAAAATATTTAAATTATTGTGAGAGTTTTTGCTAAAAAAAAAATCACAATTGAAAATAAAAACTCATTATAATGTTTATTACCTTATATATTTATTGATTTTTTTTATTTAAATTGAATAATGCTACTTTTGCATTTATGTGATACATGTGATGTTTTTTATTAAGGGTGAAATTCGTTTTCAAAATTGGATCTTGAAAAAAAAAATATTATTTTAGTATCTTTTATAGTTGTTGTAGGATGAAATTATTTAGTATCATTCTACACTTCCTCAACAACCTAAATGGTATTTAAGTGCAAATAAAAAGTTTAAAACTACATGAAGTATGTGTATGACTCAAAATTAGATATAATTTTATTGCTATATCATATATGTGTCTAGTAATATAAGATTTTTTTAAAAAAAATTTCTTGATCCATATCAAGATAAATAATTGTGCTTAATTAACTTGTGTAATAAATACATATTATTATAGAAAATTGGAAAAAAATATATACAAATATCATAGAATACATATAGAATTTATGGTTAAATCAATTCAATAAAAACTTATTCCACTTTTTTTAGCATAATTTTTTTGTTTAATTAATGAATAATTTTTTCTTTATTTAATTTAAAGAAAATATTTTTTGTATATATAAAAAATATTTTTCACTAAAATTCTCTAAAAACAATATTAAAATTTTTAAATAATTAATAATCTTATATAAATTTATTAATTTTAGTTTACGTTTATTAATTCTATACATAATTTATAATACTTATATTTATCACCATATTAATACCATAATTTCCGATAATACTTATATTTATCACCATATTAAAACCATAATTTCCGTTACGGCATCATAAAATTTTCCTTGGATCGAATAAACATGTCTGGCATTTGCACTCTATTACCATTGGGTGGAACCTGAATCTGAGACCTTCCCTTTAACTCATCCCCTGTATCAGCTTGCAAATTTCACCCTATCACTTCTCATTAACCGTACGGTTATTCCCGAGAAGATTGTTAAATATTATTAAGTCAAATTGACTTGAATCATTATTAGTCTCGAAAGGCAGTGAAAAACATTCGCGGGGCAATGTGCCAATGTCTAAATGCATGTTTAGCAACTGATCAAAGCTAGACATGCCCGTTCTGCCTCCAGAATGTTTTGTGCGTTCGAGCAGTTCCTGCAAGGGCAGTTTGAGGCAATTGATCAAGGCTAATATAATTTCAGAACGCTGATGCCAGAGAAGAGATAATTAACATTCTAGTGGATTAGTAGTTGGACTTGGACGTAAAGCTAGGGAACTCATTTTACATTAACTCTATAGGCAAGATACAACTTGGTGAAAATCAGAAACAAAAACACCATCTATGACCTTGCAAATCAAAAAACAAAAGACACAAGACACTAACAGACAGACACAAAAGGGACACTTGGTACCCTGGAACGACACAACCTTTGCCCAATAACAGAGACCCGATTACTCAAGAATAATATGACATATATTAACTCCTCAATCAACCTCCTCCATCTTGCTCTCCTCAGCCCCATCTTCCTCCAAAGCAGGCATGTCGATGTCTTCATCAGCATTCTCTTCTTCATCAATGCTCAGACCCAATTTCAACATCCTGTGAATCCTGGAACCAAATGTGTTTGGATCATCAAGGCTGAACCCAGAGGTCAAGAGGGCAGTCTCAAAGAGCAGCATCGTGAGATCCTTCACCGACTTGTCATTCTTGTCAGCTTCAGCTCTCTTTCTGAGCTCCTCCATGATTCCATTGTCAGGGTTGATTTCCATTGTCTTCTTGCTTGACATGTAAGAGCTCATACTGTTATCCCTCAAAGCCTGGGCCTTCATGATCCTTTCCATGTTAGCGCTCCAGCCATACTCTCCAGTGACCAAACAGCAAGGAGAGTCAACAATCCTATCAGAAACAACCACCTTCTCAACCCTATCACCCAAGATATCCTTCATTGTCTTGCAAAGATTCTCAAAAGACTTCTTCTTTTCCTCTTTCTTCTTCTTCTCTTCTTCAGTTTCATCATCAAGTTTCAATCCTTCCTTAGTGGCAGAGACTAGCTTCTTGCCTTCGTATTCCTTCAACTGACCAACAGCATACTCATCAATAGCATCAACCATGTAGAGGACTTCATAACCCTTCTTCTTGAGCCGCTCCAAGAATGGAGAGTTCTCCACAGCCTTCTTGCTCTCACCAGTTATGTAGTAAATATCCTTCTGGCCCTCCTTCATTCTGGTGACGTAGTCCTTCAAGCTTGTGAGCTCCTCACTACTCTTGGTTGAATGGTAGCGGAGCAGGTCAGCCAATTTAGCTCTGTTCTGGCTGTCCTCGTGGATGCCCAACTTCAAGTTCTTGGAGAATGCATCATAGAACTTGTTATAGTCCTCCTTGTTCTCGGCAATCTCATTGAACATCTCAATGCATTTCTTCACAAGGTTCTTCCTGATCACCTTCAGGATCTTGTTCTGCTGCAACATCTCACGAGAAATGTTGAGTGGCAAGTCATCTGAATCAACAACACCCTTAATAAATCCAAGGTACTCCGGAATAAGCTCCTCACAGTTATCCATAATGAACACCCGCCTAACATAGAGCTTGATGTTGTTCATCTTCTTGCGGGTGTCAAACAAATCAAATGGAGCCCTCTTCGGAACGAAGAGAACAGCCTTAAATTCAAGCTGACCCTCAACAGAGAAATGCTTGACAGCAAGGTGATCCTCCCAGTCATTGGTCAAGCTCTTATAGAACGATGCATATTCCTCCTTGGTAATCTCCTCAGGCTTGCGCAACCAGATGGGTTTCTGCTTGTTGATTAGTTGCCACTCGTGAGAAACCTCCTTAATCTTCTTCTTCTTCTTGCCCTCCTTCTCCTTCTCCTCATCAACATCCTCCACATCGCCTTCCTCCTCCTTCTTGGGCTCATCATCTTCATCATCGCTAATTTCCTTCTCAGTTGTCTTCTCAGTCCAGAGGTAAATAGGGTAGCTGATGAATTCAGAGTGCTTCTTCACAAGGTCCTTAATTCTCCTCTCCTCCAAGTACTCAAGCTGCAAAATGATTACACCAACACATTACATCAATAACGTAGTCTGAAACCAATCAAAACAAGTTGTTAGTTACTAATAGCCAATCACTTCGACAATTTTACCTGATCCTCCTTGAGGTACAGAGTCATCTTGGTACCTCTACCAAGGGGCTCTCCACTAACATCCCTGGTAACAGTGAAAGAACCACCAGCTTGTGATTCCCAGATGTATTGCTCATCGTCATTGTGCTTTGTAGTCACAACAACCCTCTCAGCAACAAGGTAAGCCGAATAGAAACCAACACCAAATTGACCAATCATTGACACATCAGCCCCGGCCTGCAAAGCCTCCATAAACTCCTTGGTCCCGGATCTCGCAATTGTACCCAAATTATTTACCAAATCTACACAATTCCAAAATCAACATACGTTCAGAACCCTGTTCCCACATTATGATATGATTGAGTTTCTGGTCCAATATGCAATTTTGAAGTAACCAGACACTAAACACGTAACACAACTTCTTTGCACATATAATATTATACCTGCTTTGGTCATGCCGATACCGCTATCAACAATAGTGAGCGTCTTGTTAGCCTTGTCAGGGATGATTCTGATGAAAAGCTCTGGTTGTCCATCGAGCTTGCTCTTGTCCGTCAGGCTCTCGAATCGAATCTTGTCCAAAGCCTAATAAAGCACCATTACCGTTAATCAATTGAATCAATTCATTAACAATAATAATTACGATAAAAGGACAACGAACAATAACAAGATAAAAATAAATACGCACATCAGAGGAGTTGCTGATGAGTTCACGAAGGAAAATCTCCTTGTTGCTGTAGAAAGTATTGATGATCAAACTCAACAGCTGGTTGATCTCTGCCTGGAATGCGAATGTCTCAGTGTCCGCCATTGCTCTTCCTCACAACACAGAATAAACAAAAGAAAAAAATTGGAAACAAGAATACCGAAGAGAATTGCTTTTGCTTTTGCTTTTGCTTGCGCAGAGAGATTTTTATAAAGCGAAAGGCGATTCGAGGAGAGGAAATCAATCCGCATTTATACAGAGGGCATGGTCCCCGAAATCGTCGAGGAAAAGTGGGAAGAGTGAGGTTCTGGAGTGTTCCATTAAACGACGCCGTTTCTCTTCGGTTTCGGTTTGGGGCCGTTTAAGCGGGAGAGTTGGTTTTAGTTTACTTTAATGATGGCCAGTAAAATTGGGATTCGAGAATGTTCGAACAGCTATCAAAGTCTCGAATGTTCTTTTTCATTGCGTGACGGACCGTTTACGACGATCCCCGATGATCAATAATAATAGTACGGAGGAAGAAAGACTTCGCACCTTTTTTTATTTTTTATTTTATTTTAATATTTTCTTTAACATTGGGCTTATGGAGTACTGGACCAATAGGAAGCAAGAGACTGCGACAATAAAATTGAAATTATTATATTTTTGTACCACTATAGTAACGTTATACTTCCCAACCGATGCGCTATATTCGTGATTTTGGAACATTTCACATGCCACACGAGGTGGATTGGATTCCACGTTAATTATAAATGTAGATGCTTAAGCTAGGAAAATGATTACAACTCTTCGACTTTGCGATCTTTTTCCAAATTCTTCATTTCTACCCAATAAATTCCATTTCGATTAAGAATTTATAATTACAAATTAAGCTAGAATTAAATCTATAATCACAATCACATTAAAACTGAATTATTAGTTATACAATGTAACTTAGCAGTCACCTACATTATCAGTCACTCAAAAAAACTGATTAAAATTTGATCATTCTACCTTATTGAGGATGGATTAGTCGTTAGTTACTATTTTTTTTATTGATTTATACGTAAATAACCAAAATCATTATCAATTACTCTTAGGAGCAAGCACTGCTGCACTAACAAGCAAAAATGAAAGACACAGTCAGCACTCTTGCCTTGTTTATTTGCAGGATTGTTCGCACATGCATCGTCGATTTGTGCTATACTGGTGTATATTTTGGTAATAATTAATAAAGTTATTTTGTGTTAGGCGATATTAAGTATTTTTAATTGGCTTTTTTTAGTTAGAGTGAGATCTAAAAAAAGGTGGGTGGGTATACGAGTGTTACACACAAGTTTGTCAGCCAGTTCAGTCGGGATTTTATGTCTTAATATCAGCGCTCGCTAAACTATCGAAGAAGCAAAGTTCAAGGCATCGAATTTTAAAACAATTCATAAAAATCTGGGAATAAATGTAAAATATTTAACTTTCTGGGGGGCCAAAACATAAAATACTCAACATTTTTGGATTTGAATTATAAATGTGGCTTTTATGAATTTGAAAAAGAAGTTGTACAACCAGCACTAGCGGGAACACAGGGTCCAGGCTATTGCAGATCTTGACGTGGATCCACAACTGGATGGAAACTTTGCAAGCAACTTCGTAAAAATCACATGATTGTATTTGATATCCTGTTTTTGTTTTATCTTCTTGTTAATTCCCTTTGAAACATAATAACAAAGTGGCCCATTAACTACTCTAATTCATTAGAAAACCGTGCTATATGTTCCGATAATCTTAAATAAATAAAATTATTATTGGAAATTAAATTGTGTGAAGATGTTTGCTGCTGTGTGTGAGTGTGAGGGCTGCTAGTTAAAGCCTTGAAGAAGCTTGATGCCTTGTAATTGACATCCTCTTTTGGGCCTTGTGTATATTGGGCCTGATGCATTCCGAATCTATTTTGGGCTGGTGGTGTAACTCATTTAAACCCAACAATTTTAGTAATGAATTGTATACAATCCACAAACTCAGACTCCTCTTATACTTCTCTTATTAACATTATTGTTCATTTATTTGGGTATATGCCAAATGTACCGTTAAACTCTTTCTTTCACACGCATGATATTGACCCGAGAGCTGGCAAAACGGGTCATCGGGTCGTGTTCGTGTCATGTCAAATTTAAGTCGACCCATTTAATAATCGTGTCAAAATATTGAGACCCAAACCGGACACGAAAAAATAATCAGATTACCCAATAACCCACTTAATATCTATATATTAAACAAAAGTTATATCAAATATTTACACACTATCATACATACGTATGTACATACATACATAATTTATCGATATTATAAAATATACATATCTACCAATATTACACTATTGAGGTTTTAATTATATATATATATATATATATATATATATAATATTATAAATCAATATTATAATATATACATGTCTATCAATTTTTACACATTTACACTATTGAAGCTCTAAATGTATTTAAAATTTTATAAATAAAACACTGTGTTTATATTCACCCTTTTAAAGAATTAAAAAAAAAAGAAAATCATCTATAATATTTGGATTTTAATGATAAGAATATGTAAATTATTTCAAATTAAAAAATATAATCGGGTCATTAATCGGGTAAATGGGTCCAGAATTTTAACCCTAACCCGACACGAAAAAAAATCGTGTTGACCTAGAACCAACGTATTTAATAATTGTGTTAAAATTGATGACCTATACCCATTTATTTATGTCGTGTTCGTGTAGAGTAATGGGTCGTGTCAAATTTTGCCAGCTCTAAATTTGACCCGAATTAAAAACGGTTTGTATATCAATTCTAGATACAATAGGGTCCATTTCTATTAAACATAAGGGAGCTTCGTTCTTTTTTTTGGTGTTTGACGGCAATGATATTTTAGTTGTTCGAATTTGTAAGTTAAAAAAATATATCATTGTCAAAGTAGAAATTTTTATTTAGTCCAAATTATTAAGAGTGTGTTTGATATTGAGGTGCTATAAAAAAACTGTAATTATGAAATAAAAGTTAGTAATATATAGTAAATGTAAATTTAAAATAATAATTTTGATAAAATTATTAAAGAATAATAAAATTTCTATTATATAAGTGAAACATCATATCAATATAACTTTTAAGATACAACAGTTAGTGTTTACCAAATATTTTAATGTCCCAAACACACCCTAAGATTGAAAAATTAAAGTCGATTAATACTTTTCTGCAAATCGACTTTCAAAAAAATAAAAATTGAAATTGATTCAATTGTTCGTTCGACCTTACATGTGTGGTGGCGTTAATGTTATCATATTTAGAAATAGATTTGAGTTATTTTAGGCTTAAATATAAATGGGGTCAAGTTTTTCCGTACGAACAAGGTTGATTTTCTAATATTTGAAAGTAATCTGGTTTTGACATCAAGCCAGCCTGTATATTCATCGCCTCATCGGGACTGCATCGTAGTGTCTAATAATAAATTTTCAATACTAGTAAATTTTGAAATAATGCCATATATATATAAAACTTTCCAAATACGAAAAAAAACATAAATACGAACAACAAAATCCGCAGAGGTGACATCTGGCTTGACTCAAGAGCTTTTTACGTAGGTGACCGGTGAAGCCGCGCCGCGCGTAACAGTTACTGAAATGAACTGAAAAACATTTGATCATATATACAATAGAGTATATCTCATGGGGAGCAGATCGCTAAAGAAAAAACCCAGCAAGCGTTCGATTTCTCAATCGGATCGGCCCGCACCGTCACCATCACCATCACCATCGTCGTCGTCATCTTCTTCTTCTTCATGCATGGCTTCTAATCATTTCTCTCGATTCCGTCACTACAACAAAGGAATCCCGGCGGTCATGTTAATTTTTTTCTTTCTCTGTGGGTTTGTTCTCTTGTGCATTTCGTCGAACATGTGGATCAGGTTCCCCGGCGTTGACCAATCCCCCAGTATTTACACCATTCAAGTCGTGAACGAGTTTCCCCATGATCCCAGAGCATTCACTCAGGTAAATTGACTATGCGCCTTCCGAATATAATTATAAACTATCTTGGTTAGGTTACTTACATATGATTATACTGTAAATTTGACGTGGGTAAAAGACAAATTTGTACGGAGAATTCAAGGTTGGGATTTTAACAAAAAATGCCGACCGCGTCTGAGTATTCTCTAACTGGACATTAGTTAACCGTAGCTGTGGGAATCTACATGTTAATGCATTAGCGGTAGATTTTGAACCACTCAAAATTGCTGATTCTTTTGTTTGTTCTCTTATTGTTTGATTGTTATTTGAGAATTATTGACAGTGCTTTTTTGATTGATTTCAGGGACTTCTTTATGCTGAAAATGATACTTTGTTTGAGTCTACTGGACTCTATGGGCGTGTAAGATCATCACTTTTTCTTAAATTGCTGATTCTTTTGTCTACATTTTCTTCATAATTCTTTGCTCGACCTTCTTTGTTTAATTCTTTTACTCTTATGATTACAGTCTTCAGTTCGGAGAGTAGCACTTGAGACTGGGAAGGTACAGATCCCAAATTTTCAAGTTCACATTTTTTTTCCCTGCGCCATGCTAATTGAATTCAGAAATCAGTTTTAATTGAGCTATTCTGTTTTCTGCATCACCGGATGGAGGAATTTTAGAATACATCAGTTACTATTTAATAACTCGAAATCATATCTCAGTAACTAAACATTTGCTTGTTGTATAACATCATTTGCTTGTTGACATGATACCTTTGATGTATTCTAGAATTTCTCTATTGGATGAACCACTTTACTATTTTTTCATCCTGAAGAGTTGTAATATTGCAACTGGGTAGACTTTAATGAAAGTTCGTTGCCTTTGCTATGTGCAGGTTGAAGCTATTAACCAAATGGAGGGTTCATATTTTGGGGAGGGTTTAACTCTTCTTGGAGAAAAGTGAGTAAGGAAGAATGTTGGTTGCAATTTGTTTGTCTTGTTGATTCTACAAATCGGTGATTTATCCTTTCTCATGACTGTTATTCAAACAAGTTTCTTCAGTTAGTAACATTATGGTATCATCTAAAGAGTGATGAAGCTAATCTAGTAATTTCTTATTTTCTTTTGTAGGCTGTTCCAAGTGACTTGGTTGCAGAAAACTGGATTCATATATGACCAAAATAATTTAAACAAAGTTTGTGCTTCACCTTTTTTTATTCTCTAATCTGTTCTTTCTTATGATTGGTTGGTTGTTACTTTCTTGGGTTAATGAGTAGAAAGCATTTGCTGAATAAAAGCGAGGTCAACTTTTATATAACCTTGTAACTTCCATAAATTATATATTTGTTCCTCTGTTGGGTTTGGTGAAATTTTGGGACTATGCATGTCTTTTATTTTAAGATTCTCATTTTGCTTCATCTCATTTGATTAATTGAACTTCTGTATTCGCTGACTTCTTTGTTTGGACCTAAATCAACCTAAAATTTGGAGATTGGTAGAAGCAATGATAACCCACAAATATGGCTCAATATCATGTTATGATAGAACACTGGAGATGGAGTGCCGTCCTAACATTAATAACAATAAAAATAATCTGTTTGTTTGTCTTGAGGGAGAGGAGGTAAGCTTTAAATTTCTTGGAGGGGTGGGGGGTGTTTCAATCCAATTGAGCCTACATGGATTGAGGAAACAAATTAGATGCCAAATTCTGGTAATGCCGATGAGAAAACCTGTAAATTATGAAAATATATCTAATGTGTTTGAAAAATTCTTCTTCTCTGTTAATGCAACTCTGAGATGTTTTGCTGTTGTTTCTTTAATGTTTCTCCATCGTAATGTCTGAATTAATTTCTGCTTTCTTCTTCATGATTCAATTGCAATTTTAAACTTAATAACATTCTACTATTTCTATTTGTATTCTTCTTTAGTGGATTTTTTTAAGTGTGACGTCTAGCTTCTGGCCGTTAGTGAAATTGTTCTTTCAATCTGTTGCTGTCGTTGATGGTCTCTTTTTGCTTCTCCTTGAAATGCTTTTTGCAATGAGGTGTACTTTTCTTGGAGTGCCAGACCTGTAATAATTTTATTTTGTTGAAAAACAATGCAGTTGGAGGAATTTACACATCAGATGAAAGATGGTTGGGGCCTGGCTACTGATGGAAAAGTTTTGTTTGGAAGCGATGGAAGTTCCATGTTGTATCAGATTGACCCCCAAACATTGAAAGGTTTCTCTCATGTACTACAGTTAGTGCCAATTCCATTTCTGTTTCTTATACTTTTTTGGCTCTTTGGCATGAATAATGCTGCTTAAAATAATAGAGTTTTAAGCTTCAACTTCTAGCATACTAGTAGGCTTCACCATTTTACCATTCTCTATTTAGTTCCACAATAGGATGATGGTTTGTAAATTGACCTTTGTTTTCTGATGATATTTTTGCTTATTTATTTGTCTTATTGTTGAATTTGAGTTGCCTTAATTGCAGTCATCAGAAAAGATATTGTCAGATATAAAGGTCGTGAAGTACGGAATCTCAATGAATTAGAATTTATAAAAGGTGAAGTTTGGGCAAATGTTTGGCAGGTATGGCCTTGCATACCATATGCATATTTACAAGCTTTTGGTAGTTCACTCGTATATGTAACAGCATGATAAGTTGGATTTTGACAATTGCTAAGTTACATTAGTCAGAGATAGGGTTGGCAATAGGACGGGATTTGCCAATCCTAGTGCTGTCCTGTTTATGCAGATGTGATAAAAAAATGTCTCAACCCTGTCCCTTTATTTTTTTTTTTTTTGGGAAAAAAATTTGTCTTAGTTTCGTCTCGTTAAATATTGTCCATCGCATTATCCTGAATAATTTTAAATGTAAATAGATAAAATTTGACATTGTTTTCTTTTAAGAATCATTATAATTCAATCTAGCAAAAATCGTGAATAAATATTATTGACGCTTGATTTCGGTTAACTAAAAAAATTGAGTAAATGGGACGATATAAAGAGCAAAATACAGGGAATTTACGTGGTTCGGCACTTGGCCTACGTCCACGGAAATCAAAAGAGCCAACTTTATTATTCAATAATGAATACAAGGAAAATTTTCTTTTACTATTTGCCTCTAAATTTTTTTTTCTTGTCCCCCCATACCTCTATTGCTTTCTAATTATAATATAATTTTTCTTAGTACCTAAGTCGTCATTAATTCCTTATTTTGGTCGACTTTTTCTACTTAATTAGAATTTTATTCAGAGTGTATATTTGTTTCCTTGTCAAAGTAGACTTTCGAAGTTTTTAGATTTTTCTTCTAGGATTTCTGGTTGCGTTTTGCTTCCTCCATGCTCTATTGTTTCCTGCAAGGCCATGTTTCATTTTACTTTGTATGTTTCTTGAGCCATACTTTCTAGTTCCTGCTTCTTGGATCCTGCTTCCTGGTTCTTGGTTCCCGCTTCCCGTGACTTTACGTTTCATGTTTTTTACCCATACTTTATGTGAACATGCATGTTTTTTATTCTTCACGTGAACTTGCATGCTTTTTATTCTTCATGTGAACTTGCACGCTTTTTATTCTTCACGTGAACAGGCATGTCTTTTATTTATGCTTCACGTGCGCTTACTTTGTATGCTCCTTAGTCCAGCTCCACTTGACTTTATTGCATATTTCCTGGTTAAGTTCCTTGCACTCCTCTTTAATTAATTATTTTACTTTGCACCCTTCTTGCTTCATGCTCCGACTTTAATTGATTATTTTACTTTTCATGCTAGCTCCATGCTCCATGCTCCGACTTTAATTAATTATTTTACTTTTCATGCTTCCTGCTCAATGCTCAATGCTCCATGCTTTCACTTTAATTAATTATTTTACTTTTCATGCTTCTTGCTTCATTTTTGTGCATGGATTTGCATGCTTCACTTTTTTTTATATCAGTTGCCTCCTAACTCTTTGGAGCTTGATTTTCAAGGCTTAAAAAAGTTATTTTATCACTTATTTATATATATATATCCTCTAGAGGATATTAAAATCTTGAGAATCTGAAGACATTATTGACAAAGTATAAAAAAAGAGAGAGAGAAACAATAGTAAATACTCACCAGAAAATTTGGATAAGCAAAACTTGAAAAGAGATGGAAAGTAAAATTGAACGAGAGAGAAGACCAATTTTTATAAGTGAGAATTGGTTTAGTTAATGTTGGTGGGTAGAAGAGGCAACAACCAATGTATAAATAGGTGATGAAATAACTCTTTTAAACTTTGAAAATTAAGTTCCAAAGAGCTGGGGCCAACTAATAACGGGAAAAGTGAAGCATGCAAATCCATGCACAAAAATGGAGCAGGAAGCATGAAAAGAAAAATAATTAATTAAGTGCAAGCATAGAGCATTGAGCAAGAAGCATGAAAAATAAAATAATTAATTAAAGTGAAAGCATGGAGCATGAAGCAAGCATAAAAAATAAAATAATTAATTAAAGTGGGAGCATGGAGTAAGCATGAAAAGGAAAATAAGTAATTAAAGTGGAAGCATGGAGCATTGAGCAAGAAGCATGAAAAGTAAAATAATTAATTAAAGTGGAAACATGGAGTAAGCATGAAAAGTATAATAATTAATTACGGTAGAAGCATGGAGCAGGAAGCATGAAAAGTAAAATAATTAATTAAAGAGTTTATAGAACTAAACCAGGAAACATGCATTCCACTTGACTAGGGAGCATATAAAGTAAGCGCACGTAAAATATAAATAAAAGGCATGTATGTTCACGTGAACAATAAAAGACATGCAAGTTCACGTGAAGAATACAAAGCATTCATGTTCACGTGGAGCATATGTAAAAAGTCTGAAAAGAAAAGTCACAGGAAGCGGGAATTAGGATCCAAGAAGTAAGAAGCATGACCCAAGAAAAACTTACAAAATAAAAAGAAGCATGGCCCTGCAGGAAACAATAGAGCGTGGAGGAAGCAAAACGCAATTAAGAATCTAAGAAGAAAAATCTAAAAGCTTCGAAAACCTACTTTGAGAAGGAGACAAATATAGACTCCGAATAAAATTCTAATTAAGTAGAAAAAGTCGATCAAAATAAGGAATTAGTAACGACTTAGGTGCTCAAAAAAATTGTATTATAAATAGAAAGTACTAGAGGTATGGGGGGAGACGAGCAAAAAAAAAAAAATCAGAGGCAAATAGCAAAAGAAAAACTTCCTTGTAATCATTATTGAAAGTTGGTTCTTTTGATTCCCGTAAACGTATGCCAAGTGCTGAACCATGTAAATTATCTATGTTTTGCTCTTCATATCATCTCGTTTACTCAATTTTCTAGTTGATGGAAACGAAGCGTCAACAAATACAAAGTAGAATAATCTAATAATAGTTTTATTTTGAGTATATGCATGTTCGAATACAATTTTATACTAACATTTTTAATTGCATGTTTGCTTTCATTGCACATTAATATTAAGATTTACGCTTCAAAAGCTATAGATTTGGACAGTAATAATAATATGGGACGACAAGAACCTTTATAAATTTGTCTCATTGACTAATATATCACAGGTTACAACTTTTAAAAGCAAATATTACTAAAACAAATATAATAATCATTACAATACAATAACTTTAACTAGATCATCATATATAATATAATAATATTTAACAAATATCAATTATATGGAAAGAGTGCAAAACTGTGAACATTAAAAAGAAAAAAAGCCAAATAATGAATGTTAACTAATGGTGTGGAGGGTGAAAAGTGAGAATCTTGTGGGTGAACGACTGGTAGAGGCGTAGTGGAGAGGTCATAGGTGGCTGCTTGGCAACTTTTGTGGCAACGTGAATATTTTTTTTATGGCGAGGGCGAGGGGCGTCGACAATAATGGTGCACCATTAATTTGAGAAAGTGGCTGAGTTTTGAAGGGTTACTACTGCTATAAATTATTAATTTTAATTGTGCCTTTTGCTTGACACTTCACTTTCTAATTATATTATTTTTATTATTTAATTTTAGCCTTTAGGTTTCAACTTTGAACGTTACTTAAGTTAAAATTATAAAATATTTAAAAATTTATAATAGTTTTAAAATTATATTATTAATGGGATATACATGACGAGACGGGATTTTACGGCTGGTCCTCCTTTCGTCTCATAAATAAAGGCAGAACTCATTTTTTTGTCCTTGTTTTTTTGTCCTTGTTCCATCCCACTTTAATTTGAGATATAAAAATGTCTCAATCCTATCCCAAATGGGATGGGATCTTGGGGGATTCCATCCCAACAGGAAAAATTGCCATCCCTAGTTAGAAACGAAATTCTAAACATCTAAACATTGGACATATGAGCTAATTTGGGTATTATTTGCTAGCAATTATCTAACATTTTCTATTCTCACTGTATAGACTGATTGCATTGCTAGAATCTCACATGAAGATGGTGTGGTGCTTGGATGGGTTCTACTTCCAAATTTAAGGTTTTGCCTTGAATTTCCTTTCGCTTTGTATTAGATTATCTGATAGTTATCCTGGATTTAATAACTTATTTTTATCATTTTGCTTGTTAATTGCTTTTAACTTTTCCATTTCTTTCTTTCTTTCTTGTAGGGAGCGGCTGGTGGCGGCTGGGTATAATGTAAGCATTTTAATCAAACGGGATGTGCACAATTTATTTTTATTTATTTTTTTCGGTAAAAGATTAACTTGAGATTGCATCACCTTGTAGGGTATTGATGTTTTAAATGGCATAGCATGGGATAGCAACAGAAACCGCATTTTTGGTAAGCTCCAAGCTTTGGCACTCCTCACCCCAGTTAATATTATCACCATTTATCATGTGATTTATCTTAGGTTTTTAGGGTGAATTCTTTTAAGTGAATTAGTTTCAAGGGAAGCTTAATGAATCCTCGGTTAATATTGTCTTGCTGTAATCTAGTAAAGAGCTTTAATTTAATTTCTCTTTGTTCAAGCCTAGCAAGATTTTGCAGTCGATATAATCTCATAGTATTTTATTTCAACCACCCTTTAAACAGACGTAGTGATGGCAAGTATTTTTTTTTTTTTAACTTAAGAGGCAAAAATGATTCCATAATCAGATTTTGCATTAAATTTGTTCCCTGAATTGATGTTTTTGCATGGTGAATTGCACCTGTTAACTCAAAACTTCTCTGGCAGTGACTGGTAAATTATGGCCGAAGCTTTATGAAATCAACCTGCGTGAAATGAAGAGAGAACGTAAAGATGGTTTCAATGTCGACACCATTATTGAGCAGCTTTGTCTGTTGGATGGGAGATTATAGAGATTTTAGCTTTTATTGATAGATTCCTCCTGTACATCCAATTTATTACGGTAAGACACAAAGTTGTGAGCCTCAGCTGGAGAAATGCCTTTGTGATCATTGGAGTCAATTGTATACTTCTTGTTGTGTAAAGCTTGAATTGTACAGCTGCGGTGATGTACAGAACCATGCAAGAGCAGCCACCTGCCGGAGGAGTAAAAATGAGTTGAAGAGGAAGTTATTATAGACCTAGTGGCCGTATTTTGTCGAAATTGAGCTCTATTTCTCTCATATAAAATCGGTGACACTCTCTCGTGCCCTTATATTTCTGGTTCTGATAGCGAAACTCCGATGGCTACAATGCTTCTGATCTGGAGAAGCATTGTTGGTCTTTACAATTGCAATGGGAAACCTTCAACATTATTAATGTGAGGTGTGTGTGTATATATAAAATAGTAGCGATTTCCTAAATTTTGAATGGTGTAGAATCCCCTTTTAAGACCGGTTTACAAACTCAAACCATTAAAAGAGGGCTCTACGCACCATTTTTTTTTTTCTAAAATTATACTATGTAGTCTGCGGACATTATAATTAAGGGACTAAAGGAGTCTAAATTTATTCGATTACTGTATTCGTACATTAATAGCATAACGGGGGGGAATCCGTACAATTATAATATATTGCAGGAATTAGTCGAGTGGCATTTTCCTCCACCACAATAAAGTACTCGATGAACAGGTGACTAGTCACATAAATTGTGTATACTTGTAAGAGACTCGAATCGGTGCCCTCAGTTATACGCGGCCACACATTACAGCTGCCATCAATCTAATTAATTTCTGTCAGACACAAATAGTTTAACATGGGGGGATTTCGGATGGTACGACGCATTATTGTCTTTCTAGAAGTGCTGCGTCGCCCTCCTTGATTTACTATTATTAGTTGAGGATCATTTTGGTCGCCCCCACCAAATCCACAGCCAGATTTCCCGCTTACTCTAGCAGTTAGTTGTTATTACTTCAAGAGTTTGAACTATTCCAAAGAATTTTAGCTAATCGCTTATTCCTCCTGCTAAAAACACAAATCAAAACCATGTCACTTGATCACTCAAAACAAGCCTTAATCTCACCTCTCTCTCACAAACATGTCATCATCTCTCAAGCACAAGCTCTCGAAACACACCTCCTTCTTTGGCATCCCATTATGGATATTAATTGTCACTTTGACTCTACTCTTTTTACTCATATTCATAGCCATCCTTTTCCTCTACATCTTCATCTTTCACCGTCGCAAAAAGTCCTACATCAATGCTCATTTTCGCCTCCCGAAAAATCCCATTTCTCCGAAGAATCATGTTCATCCTCACAATACTTTTAGCACTTCATCTTTGGACAGGAGGCTCTTGTCTTGCAATACAATGTCGGAGATTGAGATGAATCTTTCCAAGCCAGACCTTCAGTTTATGTTCTCTGATCGATGGTCTAGTGGTACTAGCACGAATCGTTGTACAAGGGCACAAGCAAATGGTAATATTAGACGTAGTGTGTCGGGGATGCGGCTGGGTATCAGGATTAGTCTCAAGGAGATAGATATCGTTACAGATGGCTTTGCTGAACAGAATGTGATTGCAAGCGGCGATAATGGCGTCGTTTATCGTGCCGTGTTGTTGGACAATATGCGAGCTGCTGTCAAGCTGCTAATGAGTAACAGGTAAATATTAGCTTTATGTAGGTTCATTTGAATTAATCACGTATGGTTGATTTATTAATGATTTGTGATTGATTAGTGTTAGCGAAGAAGAGGACTTCATCGAAAAAGTGGAGGCGATTGGTCAAGTTAAACACAAGAATCTAGTGAAGCTATTTGGATACTGTGTTGAAGGACAAAACAGGTATCGATTTTAATTTTTACGCATATCAATTAGACAATGTCAAACTATATGACTCAAAACTCTTGATGGATATTCGCTTTTGATTAGGATACTTGTGTATGAATACATAGATAATGGTAATTTGCAACAATGGCTTCATGGATCTCTAGGAGAAGCCAAACCTTTAACTTGGGATACAAGGATGAAGATCATTCAAGGAACAGCAAAAGGGTGATTTTTATTTTTCATTTGTTGGATTGCCAATCAGTTCATATAATTAAATCAAACTTAAACAGAGTTCAGATCAGGGGAGAATCGAGTCTGATTGTGGGGAAAATTTGTTTATGCAGATTGGCCTACCTTCACGAGGACATTGAACCGAAGATAGTCCATCATAATATGAAATCTAGTAACATACTGCTTGATCACCATTGGAATCCTAAGATCTCGGATGTTGGTCTTGCCAAGCTTCATGGTCCCGAATGGAGTATCTCTACGTCATGTGAATTGAGAAATTCCGGGTTAGTACAGATGCACAATCAGTTAGCTTATGAGCACTGTTTATGTTTTCATTGACCATAGTTAGATTTTGAATGCTTTTGTAGCTATTTAGCTGAAGAATTATCTGGTCGTACCAGTATCTTCAATGAGAAGAGTGATGTTTATAGCTTCGGAATACTTATCATGGAGATTGTATCCGGGAGATTACCTGTAGATTACAGCCAGCCCCAAGTACAGATTTCTTTGTTTTAACCCTTTTATTATTCAACTTGATTCTTGGTTATTTATGTACAGAAAATGAACTGTAATTGCAGGTGTTTTTGATTGACTGGTTAAAATCCATGGTTGCACAGCAGAAGATTGCCTATGTGTTGGATCCTAAATTGCCAGAAATGCCTTCTCGAAAAGAACTCAAACGGATCATTTTAATTGCTCTGAGATGTGTTGATCCTGATATAAAACATAGGCCTAAAATGGGAGATGTTCTTCGTATGCTTGAGCCTAGGGACTTGCTTCTTAGAGAGGTAAGAACAATGATTTCTCATTCTCCCTGAAGCTGATCATGTAGCTTTATCTGATACATTGTTCTACATATTCGAGTTCTGTTTGTTTCAATAATGCAGGAATACAGGATTAAAAGGGCAGCTTCTTATCACAATTATCCGCAAAAGAATAAGACCGCTGTTTTATGTGATGCTGATATTAGTACACATGATGAAGAAAATAGAGCTCATGAGTCGGATCATGAAAATCCACCTTGGAAGAAGTTTTAAAGCCTATTAAATGTCATTTTTCACCCAAACATAAGTTAAAGAACAACATAGAATTAGCTAAATCTTAATGTCTGTTTATTCCACTTACACGAGCAACAGTAAATCTAGCAATTATCATATTATTAATACTAGACTCGATCAAATGCATTACATTATACTATCAAGCCTTACTGATACTGGCAGAACAAGTGTTCAACCTAACATCATCAATTGGCAGCTTATCATCCGGGAAAAAGCAATCAGTAGGCTCTTTCTTAGGCAACAACTCACAAGCTTGAGGTGTCACACGGCTTGTAATTCCTTGAATATTAGTACAATTCCATTGCAACTCCTTTGGTTTCTCTGTCAACTTAATAGTCACATTAGAAATGCAGATTCCCGTAAAAGGGTCATTGCGAATTCCATCAAGCTTTGCGGATTGAGTAACATTATCGGCCACCATATCTCTGTAATTTATTCCTGTAACTGTCGGAAGTGCTTTTGGATCAAAACCAGGATCTGGGTGTGAGCCATAATCACCAGTCATCCAAAACACATACTTCATTGTCTTCATTGTCATTCTTCTTACATAAATTTCTTTCACATATGCTCCTCTGCCAACAGCTGTTTTGATTCTAACACCAGATTGAGTGTTGATTGCTGTTATGTCTTCAGCTCTCACATCTTTGATTCCTCCAGACATTTCACTGCCAAGAGCAATTGCAGCACTATCTGGGGAAATGCAAATTAGTCTTCTTATGATTAAATGCTGTGTTGGCATTCCGACTTTGATCCCATATTCATCCCAGCCACTTTTAACTGCAACGCAATCGTCTCCCGAGACTATATAGTTATCTTCAATTCGCGTATTTGTGCAAGAATCTGGAAATAAAAGAGAGAATATTAGATTCTTATGATAGCATAGAAAAGTTAGCTATGGTAGCTTAATTTTGAAAGTGTAACAACTAAAGTGTCTGATGGAGTGGCCTTAATCACAGATTTGACACATTAATCCTAGAAAATGTTGGGATACTTTGCAATATAAAGTGGCATTATTTTTTTATTACAAAGTGTTGGTAGGATGCAAACATGTGACACCCCATCATATGTCGCATTGGTTGGGATGCAACTTTCTATATATACATAGCATTATCATTTCACAAAAAAATTCAATTATGATAAGCAAAAGGAGAAGTAGGGACAAAAACCTAAGGCAAAAACAAACCTGGGTTAATCCCATCTGTATTAGGAGAATCAATAGGTGCACGAATTGTCAGCCCTTGGATCAATACATTGCTGCAAATTTCACATATAATCTTCAGAAAACACAGGAAAAAAAAAAAGGGTGAAAAATTGTGATGATCAAGGAACACATGATGAGTCAAACCTGGAGTATACAGGATGCACGTTCCATGATGGAGAGTCAATTAAAGTTAGGTTCGAAATCTGAACATTATCAGAGAACATGACCTCAATAAGATAAGGTCGAGTCACATTGAATTGCTTCTTTCTATATTTGATCCACCAAGGTTCACCCTGGCCATTGATCGTGGCATTGCCACCTAAATTCAGCAAAATGAACTTGATAAGTGCTTATTAAGAAGCATTTTTACAATTAGACGTAAGACCATATACACCAGCTTAAATTGGAATTTTAAATTATAATTACCAGTAACAACAACATCAGTTAAGTTTGTGCCAAAAATGAGACTGCTGAATCTTCCACCAGGTTCATCCCTTCCTCTTCCATAGGAAGGCAATGGTGGGAGAAGAGGCCACTCTGATTCATCCTGTCCATTTGAACATGCAATTAATTACATTGTGATTGTTAAAGCTAGCAGAATAGAAAAGAAGTTAAATTTTGAAAAAAAAAAAATCTTAGAAACTTGTTATTACAATTTGGGGACAAAACATCAGTATAGCAAGAGCCTTGTGTCAAGAAACTGCTAGTCAATTTTGATTACTAACATTTGGTTAACTCTAGTAGTTGCTGGAGTGATAACGGAAAGAAAATTATACCTGGGATGCGAGAAGAAGAGCATCTTTGTGAATATAAAGAGTGAAATGGCTGGTGAGATTAAAGCTTCCGGTTAACCATTTCCCGGGTGGTACGATCAGCTGAGCTCCACCATCTGCTGCATATTTGCTTAGATTAGAAATTGCAGTATTAAACGCCTTTGTGTTGGAGGTTTTGCCGTCGCCGACGCCGCCGAAATCAGTCAAAACTGCGCTGTGTTTCCGGCAATTTAGTGCCTGAAACTCAATGGTGTATGAATTCTTGGTTGGTCTGCATTCTGCTACTTGCGGACTAAGCAATCCCAATGTCAACAACGTTGAGAGAATTTTAATAACCTGAAGAAACAATTAAATATCGGAGAAATAATTAATGCACACAATAGAAACCCCATTTTCTTTAATGAATCCAATTGCCAACAACCATATACAAGTAATTCAAAATTGCATTACTAACAATTATGTACAATTTAGCCACACACCTACAACTAATAAAATTTAGACAACAGAACCATGCTTTGAATAAAATTAACAATAATAATCATTTTCAAAAACACAAGTTTGCAAGAAAATCCCATTTAAAAAACTGCCATAATTTTTCGTTTTGATGATATTTAGACAAGAACGTAAAGAGAGGGAGAGAGAAAATATGAGAAAATTTACATGGGGATGGAGAATATTATTTCTTGATTTTAGACAAAACTCCATTTCCAATCTGACAAATTAAGCTCAGTGAGTTTCTAATGACTATGATTTAGCATAAATAAAAGGAGAAAATTGTGTACATGGAAAGGAATTAAATTGTCATTAATAAGAAAATCCTAGTAGAATTTTGGGATTGGGCATAGAGAAACGATTCAAATGTAACGGCTTGTTTCATTTTCTTTCACTTTCCTGCCATAACTGATCAACTAGACGACAGCCTCACGTCTGCTTGGATAGCGGATCCCACTGGCCATGATTTATCCACGTGGCATGAATCCTATCGCCGTTGAATTGGCGGAGATAAAGAGACGTTCTTAGCGAGCCCCACAAATCGTGGTGGCTAAGTTTATTTTGTAACCTCGTATCACCTTTATCACAATTTGGCTGATACGTCATTCGCATCGTAATCTTATATAATAGGTAATCATAAATAGATTAAGAGCTGCACTAGATTAGACTCATCACATGTATCAACGGTGTAAATTAAATCTCATCTTCATCAAGTTAATTAGCTATGTGTCATATTCAATTATTGCTTACAAACAGAATTCGATTGATTGACCTTTTCTCGTGAAAACCGAATATATTACCTTCAACTTTTTAATATTAAAAGAAGGTAAACTCACACACATTATTCGGGCCTCACTGTTCCTATGAGTGATGTAAGTTACAGTTGAATGTAACTTAGAGGGGCTCTCTTAAAAAAAAACAGAGTAAAATATAAAAATATCACCGATCCTAATTAATATCACATTTCGCACTATGCTTTCAGTATTAAAATGTTCGTTTTAATTACTTTATCATTGTTAGAGTAAATGACTCTTTCCATGTATAGTGGCACGATCTGAGACCTGGATTTTTTTTTTCCTTTTAATTTCTTTTCAATTTTCATATCTCATTGGGCATATATTTTGTAAGTACAACTCTTGTATATCCTAATCAAGTTGCCCTTGTCATATATTTGTTTGGACATTTAATTTTCATTGAAAAATACGAAATGCCTTAATATAATCAAATGTCCTCTCTGAAATGTACTTGCTTTAGACAAAAAGTCGATCTTCATGAATCATGACTAACAATATTTTTATCGTTGTTGTGGTACTTAATTTTGAAAGAACGACCATTAACATGTTTGATAAACAAACACTTTTATTTTACTAATGTTTACTGATCATCACTTGCCCGTGTGAATGGTTAATGATTCTATTTTATAGCATCTGAAGTTATGCCGTCTCAAAATCTCAAATATTCTGTAAAAATGCTCTAGTGAAGGAGTTTAATATTAAACTAATAAAGCAAGAACCTTGACAATTACTACTGCTCACGTTATAGCTAGATTTCGGAAAGCATCCATACGTAGCTAGATTAGCATATGACATATTATATTTATATGATTGATCATCTAAGTACAGACGAGTGCTTATTGATACGATGTTATTTCAAATCTCTTCCAAACCCTAAAGCACGGATAACCTTAAAACGCAACCATAGTTCAAGATTCACATCTGCCTTATGGGAACAAAATAAAGCCCTTAATTCAAGATTTACAAGGAAACACACTTAAACAAACATACACACATACATACTAGCTTCTGATGAGACAATAAGTTGGAGACGAAGCCTACAAATTAATTAATACATATATATATATATATATATCACTTCTTCTTGTCTCCAAACAAGTACCCAAGAGATGAGTCTCCACCTGGAGCTGACTGAACCCTTGTTGTCGGACGGTCCTAATAATGGTAACAACAGAGAAACTTAATTTAAAGTTAGAAGTTACAAAAGTTATCAATTACAAAATTAGAAGAGTCGTAATAAATATGAGGGGTCAACTTAAGTGCAAGCATATACAGAAATGGAATTTATTTCAGTACTCACAGTAATGAAGTTGCCAGAGTTTTGGCCTTGAGCTCTGTGGTAATTGTTGGAGACAGTCAGTTTCTCTGATGGTGATGAGTTATTCGGAGGTTTCTTCGTGGTGTTATCATCGTCCCATGGTGCTTTGATCGCTGCTGGGGAAGCTGGAGGTTGGCTTGGCTCTTGATCAGAACCAAACAAGTAACCAAGTGAACTATGGCCGCCGCCAGAGCTTTCGCCTCGTTTCATTGTTACTCTGCTAAAGCTTCTTAGCTTGTTCCTATGTAATGAGCTGAAGGAAGAGACTCATATATTTATATATAGGAGCTAGACATATATATAGCTAATACTATCATCAATACAGATGTATCCATGTTAATTATGAGAAAGACTTGGGTGTAGCGCTCACAGACTTCATGACTAATCACGTAAAAGTAAAATACATGTTATACAAGAATTGACAGTGAATGTCAACAGACTTCACATCTAACAATTTGGTGAATTCTTGTATAACAATTTGGTCAATTTGGTGAATTCTTGTATGTATATATATATGTATGTATGTATATATGTATAGTTTGGGTTGTGGTATGGACTTAAAGGTGCCTCCCACAGTTAGGGCCCTCCCCAGAATACCTCGTAGTTAAGAAAAAAAAAATGTATATATGTATATATATATATATGTAGGAAGAGACTCATATTTATATATAGGAGCTAGATATATATATAGCTAATACTATCATCAATACAAATGTATCCATGTTAATTACGAGAAAGACTTGGGTGTAGCGCTCACAGACTTCATGACTAATCACGTAAAAGTAAAATACATGTTGTACAAGAATTGACAGTGAATGTCAACAGACTTCACATCGAACAATTTGGTGAATTCTTGTATAACAATTTGGTCAATTTGGTGAATTCTTGTATATGTATATATATATGTATATATGTATATATAATCAGCCATGTTTATAATAAATCATGCAGTATGCACTTTCATCATTCCAGCGTATGCACGTTGGCATCTATTGATTTACTCTTTAAAATATAAATTTGGATTCCGAACTTAATTAATTACCTGAGTTGCGAGCTTCAAGGACTTTGTTTCATTTGATCATTCGTAATAACTTATTGGTTATTGATATAAATTACTCATTTATTTTTACTGAATGACTATGTCAGTATGTTGTTCTCAACTTTTGTGTTTTGTTGAGTTCAAGGTCATGTCAGTATGAAACTCAAGTCCCATGAATAGTAGTCTAATTCATGAGTCAGACCCAACTTTTTGAGTATACAGGAAAAGCATTCGAATCTTTCGGCATGACAGCATTTTTCGACGTGTCGAACAAAACTACTTTTTGAATCAGAAAAGAAAAGCATGTATTCAAAGTTCTTTAAAGAGAGAACTACTTTTGGAAGTTTTTGTTTGGAGGAGTGGTCGATAGTTTTTTTATTTTTTTATTTTCAAACGAGGTATTTTTACATGAAAACGCATGTCATCTATATCGAAGTATTCATTTAGACAGTATACATGCACTATGCGTAACTTACAAACGTAAAAATCTAATAATTTTGGGTGTCTATATTTTGACGAAATGACTAGGAAGTAATTGAATCAACATAGCCCATGATGTAAACCCTACGTTTGATTGCATGCCTCACTTATTTATTCAAGAAGCACCTCTCACACACACACCTGAACAAGTACATAATCCCACGTGTATATATATGATTGATGTGAAAACCTAACCACATATGATTGATGCGTAAACCTAACCGCAGCTATTCAAATATCCTTTGATTTTGTGATTACAATGCCAGTTAGGTACATAACCCCCCATGTACATATAAATGATTGACACGTAAACCAAACCATAGCTCTTCAAATATCCTTTGTGTTGGATCTTTAATCTTGCATTGTTAGATTTTTAATCCAACGTTAGGTTTATATACGAATAATTATGTATTGCAGACTGTCATATAAGGTTAAGTCCAATTAAAAATGATCTGCTAAGGTATTCGGTAATATGAGCTTTAATGTATTTGATAAGGTGTAAACTTTTAATGTGTAAAGACTTAAGAGTAATTTCTATTTTTATGATAGCTAAAATAGAAATACCTAAAGACAATAAAAAAAATTATCTAGATAAGTGGTCATGGTCCCCAAATTATACATATCTTTCTATTCTTTCTGACATCACATCATCACAGAAAGAGCACAGAGAAAATTAAAAGATTCTATAGGAAAACGTATTGATTTGAAAAGCTAATCATACAACTCTAGAGAGCAATTAAGCATTATGCATTCAGGTTCGCTTCCGCATATTTTGTTATTGATTCTTGGTGATACAACATTAATATTCCCAATTTATAGGTGATGATTTTCACTAAAGGATTTATTGTTCTAACACTTTGATTTTGTGATTACAATTCCATGCAGTTGTATAGCTTAAACTTTAATTATGCAATTGTATTCAGACAATATATGGTTAAGTTGAAATCTTATATAACTTTGATGTGGTGTCAGTGTGTAGCTTGGACTACAGATATCACATTTTGACATAAAATGTACCATTTGAAAACTTGAAATGAGAAAAATAAAATTCTATAGAATTAACCATAAGATTCATTGTACTTTTGGTCAAATTCCTTTGTTTTGGGACTCAAATTGGTATCTAAAGTTATTTTTTAGGTAGTAGTAGCATTAGGAAATATCAAATATTAGTATTTTTATCTTTTTTAAGAAAATTCGTTTTGACTTCTATTTTTTTGGAGTTTTTATAACTATTGAACCCTCATTTAAAACTCGAGTATTTTAGAAATTATGCAATGTTGGAGCTTTCTATAGAAATGTTTATATGTGTGTGTGTGTGTGTATAGAGAGAGAGAGAGAGAGAGAGAG